>NC_136893.1:8843645-9356145 GCF_949152265.1 Phoxinus phoxinus
AAGTGGATATTCCTTAAACATATATATATATAAAATGTTTTTGTTTATTGGTTTGTGTTACTCAGAACTTAATGTGGTTAGAGAAGGGTTGTATGGTGTGTGTATGGTGCCTGCAGTGATTCCTGGGAAACACACGTGCTGATATATTCATCTTGTTCTGAATGCACTGTAGTGTCTGGCTGATTAATAAATGTGAATTTTTTTGCTTCTCGAAATATTTTCCCAACTAACTACTGCTTATCTCTCTCTCTCTCTCTCTCTCTCTCTCTCTCTCTCTCTCTCTCTCTCTCTCTCTCTCTCTCTCTCTATCTCTCTCTCTCTCTCTCTCTCTCTCTCTCTCTCTATCTCTCTCTATCTCTCTCTCTCTCTCTCTCTCTCTCTCTCTCTCATATGTAGGTGTTCTCAAAGGGATCGTTGCGAGCGGGCAAACGAGCCGTACCGTTTCGCTGCCACACTGAGTCAGTGTGTGAAAGCCACCGTGTACCCGGACAGCATCGCTGTGTCTGAACCCAGTGTACCGGTGAGATGCTTTTACTCACAAGAACACATACACCTTAACAACCTAGAGCGAGGTGATATTGACTGAAATACAGGAGCATGCATTCCTTCCAGCGAGAAAAATTAGCATGAATTAGTTTTTAGTGCGCTGTCTAGATAAACAGTTTTGGTGTTTGGAAAGTGTGGTCTGTGTGGGAGGGCTCGGAGAGCGAGATATCTGGGAACGGAGGCCTTTGGGAAAGGTATATGCGTGGGTGAGATGCCAAATAAGCATGTGGGCCGGAGTAGGAGTTGCGTTCAAGGAGACAAAGACATCTATTCAGGGCTTTTTGTCATTATTTTATACCCTCATGGATACTTTTTATTCACGCAAAAAAGTACAGGCATCTCCGTTATACAAGCAAGTATGAAGGTATTCACCTTGGTTAAACTTCCCTTGGAAGCCAGGGGAAAAAAAATTGTGATGTCCGGATAATTGATAGAGTCCCTGTATCACAGCTACCTGATTAAGATAATGAGGTGTCCGGCTCTAAATTAGATGTTTCTGCCGTGCCGCGGCGCTCGACAACATGACAACAGGGTCACCGCTGCTCCGCGCGTCGCACAATGAAGGGAAACCATCACCATGACAACAAACCCATCCGCACGGGCGCTAGAGGAGCATGAAAAGCACCAAAAACAATCAAATTACCTTTATTAGAAATGCTAGCAACAATTAGCCCTCCCTGCACATAAACAGCCACGAAGAGAAATGAGAAGAAGCTAACCTGCAATGAAAGGAGCAAAGGCAAAACATAGAGACTCCAATCACGCCTCGTCAATGTTGTTATGGTCAGATCATGCTTACCGCAAACATTGTTTTGTCTCGGTGTTGGAGTACAGTCTGTGTATCTACAACGAATCACATGATGGCTAATTAGCAAATCTGTAGCTGTCGCTTAAAGAGTGATAGGAAAGGAACATCCATGTGGTTATAAAAGTAATTGGATGCCTTATAGAGATTGGACATTTTTAAAGAGAGAGTGAAGGAAGTCAATGAGACGGGCCGAACGTACATACTCTCAAAAGAGCCGCAAGACGGCTAGAGCTGTTGAAAAGGCATGGTTATAACAAAAAGTTAGCTGAGCAATCTTAACAAATGTCACAGTAATAATTGTCCTCTTCTTCAGTGGTGAGAAGACCAGCCTGCACTTCTCTCCTGGCATGTGAAATGTGTGTATTTATAGTCTGTGAGCTTCATCCTATGTGTCACCGGTCCCCCAGAGAATGACTTCAGAGGACCAATGCGTGCTTTGAGAAGATGTGCAAGAGCATTCGTGTGAAATACAGGAGATGTAGTTCAAAGCTAGAGGAAGGATAGATGGATTGTTAAATGCCCAGTTTCAGCCCTCTTTGAGCAGGAGTCTTTATAAGGTTAAGTCTGTAATGATGGTTGGAGTTTATGCTGTGTGAGACCATCTGCCGGAGAATGAACTTTGCCCGTATGAGGAGACTGAGGTTATTTGATCAGAAATGAATCTCTTCTGTTGAGCTGCGGCTTGGCTCAGGCATGTAGTCGGTTTATATAACGAATTATGTCATTTATTATTTAAATCTAAAATAATAGTTATATATTCCAGCTCGAAAACTCCTGATCTAATCTAAATGATCTCTCTCCTCTGTCTAGCTGCTGGTGAAAGTGACAGATGTTCCGGATCTTTCTGCTGGAATCACCTGCTCCTTCGGGAACCTGACGGAGGTTGAGGGCCGAGTGGATGGGAATCAGATTCTCTGCACATCTCCCGCTGCTAAAGATGTTCCCATCATCCCCACAGATCAAGGTATTTATTCAAACTAGACTATTTAAACTAAAACTCCATATTCGTGCATTATTTCATACCCCATAGATTTACGGCTGATTTCTCCTGCTCTCGTCTCCACGCCCTCAACCTTCCCCATCAATTGACATCTCTTCTGTTTTTTTGTTATCCATCCGTCTACCTGTTCCCCTCAGAGAGGTGATCTCTATTCTCTTGTATAGATGCTCTATTAATAGACCCTCTCTAGCGTACCAACCGCCTTGCTTCCTAATGAGGGCTTCTTTCAGCGGTGCCGTCCGCTCTCACACTCAAGCCACCCCATCGATCCCACTAGCCACGTGCAACCGCGGCTCTAATGAGCCTACAACGACCTCAGGTCGGCCCCAGGGCTTCACGCGTGCTCTCAGACACACTTACACCCATTACAGGTGACGAGCCCTCTGCCCTCTCCCTACCCATAATAGCTCCAGGGATGGAGTTCTTCTCCAACGCTTATCAACAATCGGGTTTAGAGTCATCTGTGGTTAGCAGTATAATCGGGGATCAGTTTGCAATGTGGGAAACCAAAATCAGAGGATCCAGTTCCACGGAAAACTGCATGATGAAATTGTATGTCATTACAGACGTATCGGATAAGTATTTAGTTTGTTAGCAACGCTTATACAACAAGATTACACTGCTTTTTTTTAAAGCTTACATTTGTCCACGGACAAATTCCTACATGCGCTTCCAGTCTAACCTCTGTTGAGAAGCAGATGGCCATATACGCGGCAGAAGTTGGTTGTGATTATCTGAATCACAATAATCTCCTCCCAGCCCACAGTAAATGACAGCTTTGTTTACCCACAACCCCCATGCTCTTGTTGGGGGGAGCGTTATCCAATCAGTGGGCTCCCTCAGGTAAATGTCATCTAATCCCCCCGGTGCCTCACATTTGCTGCTTTCTCTCGACTGATTTCAGCTCGATAGGAGCTTATGAGCATCGATCATGTGTGGAAATACCTGCTCGTTGAGTCGCGGGTGTGACCATTTCTATTCCTAGTTTATTTCCAATAGCTACAAGGCACAAGACAGTCAGGCATTTGGGAATCGCGTGCCAGTTATCGCCCTTGGCATATGCGCCAGGAAACGGTCTAAAAATGTTTAAAAATGCCAACTTTTTACCCTTCAGTCCATTCATCCATGTTACGAAGCGTGGAAACAGGTGTGAAGGAGGGAAGAGGAGTGCTTTCGGGTCACAGCCGACTCCCCCACGCTGTATGCGATCTGAATTGCTGCCTGTTTGGGACGGAGCTTGTGCTTATTTGAGTATGAAGAGCTAGCCGCTTATCGAGCGCGAGCGCTTGGTCTGCACGCCGATCGGCATTCTCCACGCCACCACCCTGCCAAACAGGATTGGCCTGGCTGGTGTTCTGTGGCGATGCCAGCCGTTCCTCCTCCATTACATCGACGCTGCCGCCCGCGGCCCTGTTTCACATTAACAGCAGGGCTCAGCTGTGTTCGGTATGACAATAGCGTGTCTTCACAAAAAAAAAAAAGGAAAAAAAAGCCAAATATGCTCATATCGGCTTGGATGCCACGCACTGCAGAGCTGCTCGAGGCTCCGCTTGACTGTGAGAATAAGATGCGAGGTATGCCAAGTATTAATCAGAAGACAGCTTGAGCATGAAGCAAGCTGAAAAAAGGGTGGCAAACCAAACACAACAGAATGCAATGCGACAGAACCGTTCTCATCTCTTGCTCTCTTTTCAGACTGGTCGGGTGTCGAGCTCAGGCTGAACTCGAAGGAAACCGGTCAGATGCTAATTAGCACAGAGGTGAAGTTCTACAACTGCAGCGTGCACCAGCTGTGAGTATACACACACTTCATTTGACTCATTTCCATAGAAAAGAAAAACTGCATGCGAGTACTCATTAATTGTTTTCCCTGGATTTCTCCTAAATGGAGCAAAAATGGCTCAAATATCCTTCTTCAGAGGTACCACAAGAATCTTGCACGTGACTCTTCTAAATGCTCAGATCTCATAGCCTCAGAACTCAATCTGAGCTCAAACATTTCTCATGATTTATAGTTCTAATTTCATAGCTCTTTTTTATACACTACCATTCAAAAGTTTGTTATTTGTTAGATTTTGAAATGTTTTTGGTCTCTAATGCTTGATATTTGATCAAAAACAGTATTATTTTGTAGCAGTAATATCGTGAAATATTATTCCATTTAAAATAACTGTTTTCTATTTGAATATATTTTAAAATGTAATATATTCTGTGATGTCAAAGCTGAATTTTCAGCAGCCTGTCTTCAGTGTCACATGATCCTTCAGAATTTATTTGAATATGCTGATTTGCTGCTAAAGCAACATTTCATATTATTGTCAATGATACCACAGCTGTGCTGCTTGATATTATGGTGGAAACCATTTGGTTATGATTATTTGATGGATAGAACAGAATTTATTTTAAATCAAAATCTTTATAAACCGTCTTAACTGTGACTTTTAATAAATGTAATGCATCCCTGAGTAAACGTATAACAAGAATCTTACTGACCGGTTTTATTCTGTAGCTGTTTTTCAATTAAAAGGAATTCAATTAAATTCCTTAAACTCAAGAATTTTAGGATTGATATCTAAACAAAACATGGAATTCAAGTGTGTTAAAACTGTTCCTAAAGAGCTATTTGGCTAATGGTTAACATTATCTCATAGCCCACACAGTCAGTGATAACAGCAGAAAAGGAAAGTTGTTTCAGATGAAGAGCCAGTTACATTTTTAACTGAAAAATAATATTGATTTTGATTGAGAAAATGAATTGGCTTTAGTTAAATTGACAACACAGGTTAGGTTTTGATTGCATATAACTAGTGGTTAGCGGATGTTGCTAAGCGTTACGACTCAATCTGAATTCTTTCCCAGATACATCACGAGATATACGATGTGTCATTCCATCTATCCGGATTCTGTGATATTTATCTTCGTGATGCATTCGTCCCACATACACAGCCCTGCTGATATTTCTCTCACTTCCTGTGTCGTCGAGCATCAGCGTTGTGTCACGGCGCTCAGCCAGCTCACTCCACACGCTGGGAATGTTTCAAAAGTGTTATGCAACATGGAAAAACTGTGAATGTTTCAGCCCCACGGGACGTTTTGATAATATTCAAAGAGTTTATCAAGGCTTGTGTTTGGCAGCGCACCAGATTCTCGCAGTGTGTCCGGACTCTCCGATTCGTTTTTTGCAGGCCACTAGCATCGCATCCCTCCCAGGCTGCACTTTCCCGCGACTGGCGAGGATTGTGCAGCTATAAAAAGCATCCATTATGGCAAATGCCGGCTGATTGCTTGACATTTCTCAAGTCTCGAGGCTGAGATGTCTGAATTGCTGAATCTAAGTGTGCTGTGGGTTTGGCGCTCCGGCTGGGGGCATCGCTGTCTGTCACAGTTCAATTCCACTTCATCTGCTATGATGGCTGATCAGAGAGGAGAGAGTTGGACGGCATCTCGTCTCTCCAGGAGGCCGGCTGATAAACAACCGCTTGTGTCTGAGCAAGCTTTGTGTCTTTGTACATGCCACGCTCCCGAACTTCACTCGCGTGCATGTTTATGTGTGTTTTAGCGTTTACTCGTAGCTGTGTATTCTAAACCACATCTCATAAGCGTGCCTTCTGCAGAGAACAGATGCTGCTCGATGCAGGAGATCACAGAGCCCCCGCCACAGTTCGCTGGAAGCTTTCTAAAAGGCTCAGGAAGAGGTAGCTTTCGAGGGCGCTGATTGGCTGGCTGCGAAAGACTCGCCCCCCTCTCCGTTCCCTTCACTTCCTTGCTCTCTCACGGCCATGTCGCCAAAGCATCTGACAGATCTGGAACTAATCAAACAAACTCCCTGTATCCAATCCCTCTGAACACGCAGACCTCACACGGAGCGCCGTTGGCCCTCTGTGCCAATGCACAGGGGATTATGGGTAGTCTGAGACAGAAAGACCCCTCCTTGTGTGTTCAACCTGGCTCAGTTTTTGATGCGTTCAGCCGTTGTAAATTTCCTCCCACTCTTCCTTTCACTTCAAATGTTGTAAAATGCTCTAATTTCTCATGAGTTCCCAACACAGTGATTCATCGGCCTTAGCTCTCGATTTCTATTAAAATCTCACCGTCCAATCGGGTGGGCCCGTTTGAGCCCAATGACCCAATGAAAGAGCCGGCTCTGATGAATATTGTAGCATACACTCTTCTGCATAATTTAATTGGCACGCAGAAAACACAAACTCTTGGACGCCAAAATGATGTAGAGGTTTATAACTCTAGATTCCTCAACATCAGATATATGACATGTTCCATTGCAAATAGAACAAGGCCCGCTCGCCCTAGAAGGGCTTTGCTTCTGAATTAGAGGGACTGATGTAAGTGTTTTATTGGAACGTGCTGGTACTATAGATTCTCTTTCTCGTAAGCTTTGCTCTTCTGCATATAAATATATAACCGCTGCAGGGACACACACAGATACATGCATATGCACACATGCTTGTGTATGACTATTCTCTCATGGTTTGCCTGCTGCATATTTTAAGACTGATTATACAACTAAATAGAGATGCCGTACAGGAGGTAAAGCGATGCTGGGATCTCAACCCTGGTTTATCTCAAATTTGGCCTTAACTTAATTGGCCTTTAATGCTAAAGTTAACACTATATCATATGAATATCCTCAAAGAGAAAACTAGTTAATTTGCTTAGGCGCTTTGGACTTGGTGTAAACAGGCATTTTCTTGTACTTGTACTCTTTTGGATGTCCATTTAACCTCTAGACTAGGTTTAATTTTCTATTTTAGGAAAACTTTGTCACGATTGCTATTACAATGCTTAGGATAACACCTACAGTATTGCAATTCGATTTAGTCTCTTTTTCTTTAAGATACCTCATTCTACATTCAGACAGGCAGTCCACTGCCTCACTCAGACAATACAGTCCTAATGCAAATCATATGTCACGGTGCGACTATATGTCTTAATAAAGTCTCTGCGTCTCAATACCAGAGTGATAATTGTACGTCTGAAGTCTAACCTTTGCAGAGCTGCATTACGTCTGTGAGAGTCAGTGGGACATGCGAGATTCAGTGGCACAGCGCTGTCCAACGGCACATGCAAATTTCCGCAGCACACTTTTAATTTATTCAGCATTAAGCCGCAAAGGTCAAGGACACAGCAGTTCTGGTCTCAAAGGCACAACCTGCTCCCCATGGCTAATCTAAAACCCAGAGCTACATTTTATGCTGACTACTTCCACAGTGCCCTCAAAAAAATGGCTTCGGGTCATAAATCAGAGATATCAGTGAGTTGTAATAATACTTTATTCTCTCTCTCTCTTTCTCTCTCTCTCTCTCTCTCTCTCTCTCTCTCTCTCTCTCTCTCTCTCTCTCTCTCTCTCTCTCTCTCTCTCTCCCCATCTGTTTAGGTGTCTTTCCTGTGTAACCAGTTCCTTCCGCTGCCACTGGTGCAAGTACAGAAACCTCTGCACCCACGATCCCTCCAGCTGCTCCTTCCAGGAGGGACGTGTCAACGCCTCAGAGGTACGCTCACTAACACACACTGTGTGTATGAGGTTAGAGTCTCTCGGTAGCAAATCTACAGGATCCCAAAACTCTGGGGAAGAGCCTCCAATAATAGCTGCTGAAAAGTGTGTGTGAAGTCGACGGTCGCCTCACTAGAGACTGTCTGTGCGTGTGTGTGCGCGCGCATTTGCAGGTGTTCAGCTGATCAATGTGCTACATTACACCCTGTCAGGTGGTAAACACACTTGCTCACCCTCTCACAGCGAGCAATTAGCGGTCGATATCCGGAATATTCTCTCTCAAAGCGCACACATGCTTCCCACTTATTCACACACAGCCATATGCACAAAATAAACACACACTCACGCAGGCAAAACCTCTTTAAGGTGCATGATCAATCATGGTGCGTGTATTTGTGTGTGTGCACACATTCATTTGCATTTTTGTGTGTGTGTAAGTGTATGTTTGTGTACATATGTATTTGTGCATCATTGTGTGTGTTTTTAACCTTATACTTTAGGGAGAACATTACTGTCCTAGAAGTTACCCTGCTAACAGGGAATGTTCTCGGAACTAATGTTCTGGCAAGGTTCTCTCAAAGTTTTCACCAAACGACCTTCTTCTAGTAATGTAATACAATGTCATCTGGTCTTTAATATTGTTCTCAAAATGTTTGCGCCAAAAAATATTTATTTATTAAATATATATATATATATATTTTATAATTTTTCTATATTTTTTATTATTGGTTTTATTCTATTTTATTTTATTTAATTGTATTTATTTATTTTTCATGCCTGCAATGTGCTTGGATATTTGCACAGTATATTTCAGGCCTTTTCTGGTTTCACAGTAATTATGTTTAGCTTTATTACAAAACTGTGTGTGTGTGCGTGTGCGTGTGCGTGTGCGTGCGTGTGTGTGTGTGTGTGTGTGTGTGTGTGTGTGTGTGTGTGTGTGTGTGTGTGTGTGTGTGTGTGTGTGTGTGTGTGTGTGTGTGTGTGTGTGTGTGTGTGTGTGTGTGTGTGTGTGTGTGTGTGTGTGTGTGTGTGTGTGTGTGTGTGTGTGTGTGTGTGTGTGTGTCTCACTGGCTGACATACTAGCGGATGGCATCTCCACACACAGCTTTTAGAGAGTAACACGTCAAAGAGCTTTTAAAGAGCACCTGAGGTTTTTTTTGTAAAAATTGATATGTAATAGTGATTTTGACAACAGGAAGAACAGCACTCATATGTATATGAGATAGCTGATTGTTGGATCAATAAACAACAATTCAATTCAATCTGTTCTCTACGGAGTACACTTACACTTGTAGGTTAGGATTTTCTGAGTTTGTCTTGACTACCCCGTTCACCTCTCGTTCCCTTCACTCCTTTAGGACTGTCCTCAACTGGTCCGCTCTGAGGAGATCCTGATCCCGGCAGGGGAGGTGAAGCCCATCACCCTGAAAGCCCGGAACCTTCCCCAACCCCAGTCGGGTCAGCGCGGCTACGAGTGTGTGTTACACATACAAGGAGTCAGTCACAGAGTCACAGCGCTCAGATTCAACAGCTCCAGCGTACAGTGCCAGAACAGCTCGGTATGTGTTGGGTGTGCATGTGTACTCATGGGAAAGAAAAATCACAGTGAGACATCTCACAATGAGACAAAGATGATGAAACGTAACTAATATGTGACCGTGGACCACAAAATGTGACTAATATGTGACCACAAAACCAGTCTTATGGGTTTTTTTTTTTTTAAATTGAGATTTATACATCATCTGAAAGCTGAATAAATAAGCTTGTTAAAAAGAAAATCTAAATATTGAGAAAATCGCCTTTAAAGTTGGCCATTTCTTTTGGCGACTGTGCTGCAACCACTCACAAAAATATATATTTTGATATATTTAAGGTAGGAAATTTACAAAATATCTTCATGGATCATGATATTTACTTAATATTTCGTGATCCAGTTTCGTGATCCAGGGTCACACATCCGAGCTATAAATCAAGCTAGACTGAGATCCAGAAAAGCACAGTTTATAGCTAGTTAAGCACTGGTTACCTGCTTTGTGAGTTTATAACGAACATGATCATGAATTGGACGTGGCCAAGGTAGATTTCCCCCTTTTACCTCCTCCTTTCTCACACTTTTTGTCATTCTCTTTCAAATGAACGCGCACACACTCTATAAGTAGAGATGAAGGCAGTTGGAGCTCAGTGTCCAAGCTGTAGAAAATGAGAGTGTTGAAAGTCTTCCTTATTCCTCAGACTGATGATGCAAGTCTGGAGTAACTCAATGAGAGCACTAATACAGTCAAACCATCTCTCTTTTTCTCTTTCTCTCTCATGTTATTTGCTTCACTCTCTTGCACGCTCTGCCAGTGTTTTGTTCACTTTTTGGCTGCATGTTGTAATCAATAATTGACACCGCAAAGACACAATCCGATTTTAAAAAATCATACACTTTACATTATCTCAGCGTTTGCGCTGTCAGGAAAATGTTGTAACTTCTCTCCATCTCTCCGTCTCCGCAGTATCTGTATGAAGGGATGAGAATTAGCGAGCTGCCGGTGGATTTCTCAGTGGTGTGGAATGGAAATTTCATCATTGACAATCCTGAGAACATCAAAGGTAATGCATAAATAAACCATGAGAATAATGCGTTTTTAAGCCAAAACTCCATGTAAGTATGCTGTACCCTGTCTGATTCTGCCAGAATAGTTCTGCCTTAAATAGTGTTGGAGGTTATTGATCACACTGATTATTATTCATTTCGTGTTTATAGAAAAATAAGAGTCTGAAGCTACTTTTCTCATGCTCAGCAATACTTGAGCTTGAGATGTTTATAATCGATAGCTCTCCTAAACTGTCAGATAGGTCAAACTAACCCTCCGGAAAACTTTATAAAAACTTGTAGTGCATCTCATATTGTTGTGTATTGTGGAATAGTGCAGCGTTCGTTCAAAAACGTATGTCCACTTGTGTCCCACAGTGAATCTGTATAAGTGTGGCGCTCAGAGGGACAGCTGTGGCGTGTGTTTGAAGGCGGAGAGGAAGTTCCAGTGTGGATGGTGCAGTATGGAGGGCCGCTGTACCCTTCGCCAGCACTGTCCCATGTCCAACCCCTACACCAGCCGCTGGCTACACCTCGCCAGCACAAACGTCAAGTGCACCAACCCTCGGATCACTGAGGTGGGTCAAATGTACACTTACTCGAGTCAAGAACAATCGTTTTTTCTGTCATACATGATCTGATTTGAGTCCCAAATGGCAGAAATATACAGTACGTATTACGTAAGTGTTTCCGACATACAAGAACAGCATCATTTTGTTTTGCATTACACATTGACACTGAAGACTGGCGTAATGATGCTGAAAATTCAGCTTTGCCATCACAGATAACAATTACATTTTGAAATGCATTAAAATAGAAGATGTTAAATGGTAATCATATTTTACAATATTACTGTTTTCTACTCTATTTTTGATCCAATAAATGCAGCCTTGGTGAGCACAGCTTTCACAAACATTAAAACATATTGCAGACCCCAAACTTTTGAATGGTAGTCAATATATACATTTTATTTATACCTTTTTTTTTTTTAATGGGGATGCTTTTCAGCTGAAAGTATACATCTTAAATATGTTTTCGCCCATTATTCATAACTCGGAAAAAACAACACACACACACAGAGAGAGAGAAAAACAGAGTTGTGTGGAAGACTCTCGGTCAGCTCATATTTCTACTCTGTAGTCTGACTGAGCTCTTTATTGATGCTGCTATTCATAGACTCTCAGAGAAAGGTGAGCTGTGTGCATCGTGAGTAATATCTCTTTCTCTCTCTCTCTCTCTCTCTCTCTCTGTCTCTCTCTCTCTCTCTCTCTATGCCTCTGTCACTCTCATCGTCAGTCATACTCACTCTAGCTGCCAATATCTCACGTTTTCTTGTAATTAACACAATGTTAGAACGTTGATGGCATACTGTGAGATGTGTGTGTGTGTGTGTGTGTGCTGGGAGACTGAGGGAAGACATGGTGTTTAATTAGTTTAGGTAACGCACCAGTGCCCTGTGTTTAAAGTACCTGATTCATGGAACTCATTGATTCATGTGGCTGTTTGCAGTCTGCATATCACAAGCTGTTGCCCCATGTGCACACAAACCAATTAAAAAGTAAGGGTTATGACTTCCCGTTGTCTGTTTTCATTTAGGATGAATGGGCAAATTAGGGTTAAGAGCTATGCGATGGATTGCCTCGGTTTTTGTTGATGGAAAGTCTTAAAAAAATAGCATTATAAGTGTATTGAAGTATGCACATCTTTTTCTTTAGCCTTTGTCTCTGTTCATGGAGGTGTGAATATGTAGTGTGTGTGTGTGTGTGTGTGTGTGTGTGTGTGTGTGTGTGTGTGTGTGTGTGTGTGTGTGTGTGTGTGTGTGTGTGTGTGTGTGTGTGTGTGTGTGTTAATTAATGATAACTTGGTAATTTATGTATCTTTGCTAAATAGCACTGTTTTATTTGTTGTGTTTTTATTTTAGAGGTCATCAACAGGGGCTTACTCTTCTTTTTTTTCTTTTTTTAATATGTATTAATTAACTATTAATTACAAATATTATATTTAGTGTACTTCAACCAAAGCTAAAGTTAAGAAACTAAAGTTCAGCTAAATGTTTAATCACTGTTCCTTTATAATTTACTAGTTTAATTAAAATGCACTAGTACTACAATTAAATGACTGTCTACATCAATATTGATTATTTTAATGACTTTGAAATGTAACTATCATAACAAAGCATGTGAACACATTAATATGGTACTATGTGCTTGTTCTTATAATACAGCACTCACTTTTATACAATATCTAGTATCTCTGATTAAAGTTTGAAAACCCCAAATGGAAAAAAAGAGCACTTCATTTTGTGTTTTAAACACATGCATTTGCCAGGACCACATTATAATGCAGTGGAGCAGTTCCTTCAAAGCAAATTAGTATGAATATTTTTAATTCATCCATTTTTAATCTGTTCTCTCCAAGTTGTTCATTTCCATTTTCTCCTCTCTCGGTCCCACTAACACATAAATGTAAAAATGTCCCCTAGATCAGTCGTTTCCGTGACTGTCTTTTTGTATTTTAATTTAGTTGTGTTCCTTTTCCTGTTTTTGTCTGAATGTAGACATTCGTAAGCTGATTTGTGCAAATACATAGACATTAGCGAGATCTGCCTACACGAAAATGACAGTCATAAATGATTAACACTTCTATTAAGCAGCACTCTATCCCTCCTCTAAAGACTTATTAATATTAATGAGGCTTAAGTCCTCAGTGAAAGCTGAGGGTTCAGCATCAAATGAATGTGGAGGAAAGTCAGGCACTTGAAGCTGGTCTTGACGTCGCTCTTTGCTTCAGATGGTCTCTGAGCCTCTGCTTAGTAGCTCAGTCACGGAAAGACTGGTGTCAGTTCGTGCTTCACAGAACTGATCTTGGATCAGCCATGAAAAACTTTTTGAACTTTGGACTTTAAATGCAGTTTTATTTCAGTGTTGCTGTTTTGTTTTCAAATGATTAATTATTATAAGATTTTGTTTTTACTATATAAATAAATAAATATATATAGCATACTATACAAAATACACTCCCCGTCCCCCCAAAAAGTCTCTGTTTAAATTTAAATAGGCAAATAAGAGTCAATGATTGGATCAAAATTGCAGTGATTATTATGTTTCTAGCATGTTGTATGTTTGGCAACAGTTTTTCTAACCATAACTGATGGAGTGTGTAGCTTTTTATTTTTTAAACAAGCATGTAGGAAAACACATCATGGCCATATTCCAGGATGGCAATGTCAAGACGCATCTGGCTCAAATTGTGAAATAATAGTTGGGAGGGATCATGAAGAGTCCAAACCGTTTATTGAAAGTCTTTGGGATGTGCTGGAGAAGACTTTACAGAGTGCTGGACAGTTGCATTGTCAATACAAGATCTTGAGCAAAAATTGATGCTCCTCTTGATGGAAATAAATGGTGTGATGTTATTTCCATTTCCAATTTTCTTTAAATTCAATAATAATCCGAATAATTATTTTTTTTATTTTTTTGTGGGGGCCTGGCAGTGTAGGTTTTAAATTAGACTACATAAAAAAAATTAAATAAAAAAATGTACAAATCAAAAAATTATATATATAAAAAAAAAATATATATATATATATATATATATATATATATATATATATTTTTTTTTTTTTTTCTGTAGTCTACATGTAGTCTACATCTATTTCAAATGTTATACAATTTAATTATGTGTGTTTATTTGTTTGTTTGTTTGTTTGTTTTTGTACAGACAAACTTGTATTCAAGATCTCCTGGTCAGTCTTGGGGCACTTAGAAATGCAGTTGAAACCAGCCATGAATTTGTTTCAAAACATGGTCCAAAGCCTCAGGAAATAATAGCCTAAATACACACTGGTACACACACCCTGACACTGACAGCGAGAGAGACCGGTCACGGTGAAAATCGTCATGAATAAATTATATTGAGCCTGATAGAACCTTCTCTCCCACCAGAGCTACCAGCTTGTCTAGTACGACACATCCTTTTCCACAAAGTCACATGTCTATTTACAGAAGAGCATTCAGCTCGAATCACTCAACCACAAACTCCAATTTTAAACTGGATGCACCACTTTCAAGTCCCTTGTTTCTTTCTTTCCTTGCTTAAACACTCGCTTGCTTGGCCGAAGTTCAAAACCAAGGCCCTTTTTTCTTTTTCCCCCCCCTTTCAGTCTTTATCGCAGCCAACCACGGGACATTTAAGAGCAAATAAAGTGTTTAGTGTGCAGTTTATGCAGCAAGAAACAAGTCATAAGCTGAGTTTTATCAAGCCCATAAATTGCATCTCAGTGTGAATTGGGGACGTGCTTGAATCAGCTGAAAAGACTCCAATCCCGGTAACAAATCACACCTTTCGTCCTCCTGCTGCACACTTTCATTACAGCTTCCTAATTATACGCAGCAATTGAGTGCGTGAAAACCCTCCGAGGACAGGAAATTCATCCCCGGTTAGACATGAACGTGCTGGTGTTAAGCATTAGCATTTCTTCATTACTTAGCGAAAGACCCATTCTGAACCATCTGCAGCACACAACATTTACCACGACATGTTGGGGAAGGGGCATCCAGGCAGGGCTTCTGCTTTAAAGAGCATGCATTAAGAATGAAGAGACTCCCTGTTTGTCCTCGAGACACTCTCAAGACATGACACTGGCCCGTGGCGGGGAGTGTATCTGTGTGCATGTGTCCGTATAACTCAAAGCCAAACAACTCGTGAGAACTCTGAAGATCTGCTCAAAAGGTCCACATTCTCATTCTGAGGCTGGAATTCATACAGTCACTCTTGTAATGGGGGTGAAATTGCAGTTGGACGCAAATTGTAGCCCTGGAACCAGGCGAAGGAGTCCGTCTGCATGGGTCAAACAAGGCAGTGCTTTCACCTCGGAGTGGGCGGACGAGACTTTGAAGTATTGAGTCAATGCGAGAGATATTTATGCTCTGTGAATAAAGCCCATTTGATGTCTGTAATGGCCAGTCAGAACAGCACCACGCTCGGAGTGAAGCTGGAATCGGACGCCCAGGCTATTATTACATGAGATTTAATCTACAGATGAAAGTGTATTCTGTAAGGATATATCTATATATAATCCGTAAAGAATATGTGAATGTTAAATTGCTTATATGCTGCATATATACTGTATATATATATATACACTCACTGGCCACTTTATTAGGTACACCTTGCTAGTACCGAGTTGGACCCCCTTTTGCCTTCAGACCTGCCTTAATTCTTTGTGGCATAGATTTATCAATGTGCTGGAAACATTCCTCAGAGATCCATCCATGATGCGAATCTCCCATTTCACCACATCCCAAGGGTGCTCTATTGGATTTAGGCCATAGTGAACTCATTGTCATATTCAAGAAACCAGTTTGAGATGATTTGAGCTTTGTGGGCTAGTGTTATCCTGCTGGACGCAGGATCCTAGCCATCTGAATATGGGTACACTGTGGTCATAAAGCAATGAACATGGTCAGCAACAATACTCAGGTTGACTGTGGAGTTTAAATGATGGTCAGTTGGTACTAAGTACCCCACCACACCATTACACCAGCAGCAGCCTGAACCCTTATAGAACCCTCATGGATGTATCCATGCTTTCATGTTGTTTACCGTGTCTGCCATCTGAATGTCGCAGCAGAAATCGAGACTCATCAGACCAGGCAACGCTTTTCCAATCTTCTATTGTCCAATTTTCGGTGAGCCTGTGTGAATTGAAGCCTCAGTTTGCTGTTGTTATCTGACTGGAGTGGCACTGGTGTGTCTTCTGCTGCTGCTTCAAGGTTGGACGTGTTGTGCGTTCAGAGATGCTGTTCTGCAGACCTTGGTCATAAGTGGTTATTTGAATAACTGCTGCCTTTCTATCAGCTCAAACCCGTCTGGCCGTTCTCCTCATCAACAAGGCATTTCACCTTTTCAACTGCTGCTCTCTGGATTTTTATATATATTTGTTTGACCATTCTCTGTAAACCCTAGAGAAGGTTGCGTGTAAAAGTCCCAGTAAATCAGCAGTTTCTGAAATACTCAGACCAGCCCGTCTGGCACCAACAACCATACCACGTTCAACGTCACTAAAATCACCGTTCTTCCCCATTCTGATGAACTTGAACTTCAGTTGCTGCCATGTGATAGGCTGATTATATATTTGCGTTAACAAGCAGTTGAACAGGTGTACCAAAGTGGTCCAATAAAATATTACTATGATTTCATGCATTTTATAAAAGATTATGAAATGCTAATTTTAAAATAAATATAAATACAAAATGGCCGCCTTACTATACACATTTATTTTATTTTAATATATTTTTGCATTTTGAACGCTTCGGTTTGTCCAAATGTGCAGCAGAGCAGACAATAGAAGTGATATCAACCTTCATTTTTAGTTTTCATTATATTTGAAACATAAAAAAAATATAACAATTGCTGCATTGTATATTTCATGCATTAAAAAATGGTCATAATTTGTATGGCAGTGCATAAATACAGTACACATTTTTTTTTTTTAAGTATGTGTATGCCATTTCATGCATTATTTCAACAGTTTATACAGTTTTCTGTAGTTAGTCTGTCTTAGACAGTCAGTCTGATGCTGACTCGGACCGATATGAATATATTTAGCATTCCATTCTTTCTTTCATTCCGCCCTTGTATACGGATGTTTCCGTCTGTTCCAGTCCTGTGTTCCTAAGAAGCAATAAAAGATTCCATAACCAATTAATGTCCTCTAAACTCCCAGCTAAACTGCTCCCATAGAGCGACTGCAGGTTCTAGTCCACTTCCCGCACCGCACTGGTCTCAGATCAGTAAACAGGCACACTTAGAAGATGCTCTTACTTTGATCATGTTAGTTTTACTTCCACATGACTGCACACAAATGGTTTATTGATTGTGTATGTAGTGGCTATACTGTGCGTGTGGCTTTCTGGTCTGTCTGTCGCCCTCTCCCTCTCCCCTCCCTCTCTCTCAGTGATATTTGGATCTGGAGAGGGTCCAGGACTGAGCTTCTCTTGGGCTTTAACAGCACAGAAGGCTTTTTGGCACCCAGAGCCAAGGTCACGCTGAGTGGCCATATTGTATTTTATGAGAGGGTGGGCTGCTCCGAGGGCTAAAATGGCCTTGTGTTAGATTTATTGCCTGTGGCAACAGCATGCAGATCTGCTGCAGTCTTGACTGGAAATTTTTAATGTACTATGCAACATTAATAGGTTAGGAATTTGCCACAATGAGTTTTACTGATATCCAATTCGGTGCTATTAAAGTGAAACACAATAAAAGGAACCAATTATCATTAAAAGTAATCCTTTTAAAAAGGTTCATTTGGAGACCTTTAACTAGTTTAGGCTTGTTCCGAATTAACTTTCTTATGTCTCTGTGTTATATATATATATATATATATATATATATATATATATATATATATATATATATATATATATATATATATATAGAATGTGGCAGATGTTTCTATCGTCAGACTTTTCAAATGTTAAATTTTTAACATAAGTTAAATAGTTCACACAAAAAGAAAAATGAAACGCATTAAATTGATAAAATTACAGTAAATACATCTATAATGTTACAAAGGATTTCAATTTCTGTTCTTTTAAACTGTTTTTTTTTTTTATTGTGTGTACCAAATAAGCTAATTAGAATGATTCCTGAAGGATCATGTGACACTGAAGACTGTAATTCAGCTTTGCCATCACAGAAATAAATTAAACTTTAAAATATAATAAATAGAAAACAGTTATTTTAAATTGTAATATTTCACCATATTACTGTTTGTACAGTACTTTTGATCCAGTAAATGCAGGCTTGGTGAGCATTTTCAAAAACATAAAAAAAATCTTACCGACATTGTTGAATGGTAGTGTATAATATGTTGCAAATTGATTGCAAAATATTCAAGTTTTTACACACACACAAAAAAGATTTACTGATTCATTCACTGAATTGATCAATACTACCTCTCTTGTTTCAGGTAACCCCAGTGGCAGGACCACCAGAAGGGGGCACCAGAGTGACCATCCGTGGTGTGAACCTGGGCCTGTCCTTCCCAGACATGGTCAACAACGTGCAGGTAGCAGGAGTCCAATGCACCCCGCAGGAGAACGGCTACATCATCGCTGAACAGTGAGTGACTATGGAGCTGTAAAACTCCAATGAATTCATGCTGTGAAAGATTAGAATGGGAAAAAAACTGGTTTAGCTTATCTTTAATCTTTCTCAAAATAGCAGGAGTTGGAAAAGATAATGTCCTACATTACACATACTGAGAAGCTGTTTCATGAGGGGAAAAAAACTCCTTGGGTTTTAATCCAGTTTACTTTAAAGCACAGCGGGATGAGTCCATTAAACACACTCACACAGGATCCAGTGAACATGGCTTTGATGTCACAAGCATTAAGCGACCAATCAGGGCTAAGTATGAAAGGCATGGTTGGTCACGACCGTTTCTTTCATGCTCTATTGAGTTTGTCTTATCTGACAGAAACATTTTAACAACAACAGGAAAACATTTCTATCTGAAACATTTCTATTTTCTTGTGAAGCAGAAACAAGCCGTAATTAGAGTCCAAACAGACCTGGCTTGGTCTCTGCCTGGAAAAGGTCCCATTCTTCAGCATCTGTTTGTGTTGTTTCCCCTTGTAATTGTCATTAACCATATCTGTAAATAATATCCTTAAGCCAGGATTTTGTCACTAATATCATACCTCCTGGGGGAGCATGGGAATGGGCTAGAAGTGCTAAAATGTGATGATTTGTAGTAGTAGTTTTTGCTAGGACATGCAGAAAATGTCTGTACTCAGCTTTTTTTGTCAACCATTTGATAAAAATAAAAAAACATTGGGTTCAATGTGAAATGTGTAATATCTACCCACTAGCATCACAACATTGCAAAAAGGTTTTTGAACAAGTTTCCCTAAACACTGTCCTCATCTTTGATTGGTCACACAAACAGACAGCCCCGCCCCAATTTCACACCATTGGTTGAATGTGTGTCAGGCTGGTCGGAATTCTTAAAACAAACAGAGATGTTTTATGCGCCACTGTGTTTACACTTTGAAGAACTCAAATGATTTAGTTATGGTTGTCTCTGCATATTAAACTGTGGTAGTATGTTTGAAAGTAAATTAGCATAATAAAAAAATCCTCTTTAAATCAGAAGACATGTATTTATTACTCTTTTTATTTTTTTTATCACACAATATTAAAGGGATAGTTCGCCCTAAAATGAAAATTCTGTCAATTTACTCACCCTCAAGTTGTTCCAAACCTGTATGAATTTCTTTCTTCTGTTGAAAACAAAAGAAGATATTTTGAAGAATTTTGGACACAACAGTTGATGGGCCCCATTTACTTTCATAGTATTTTTTTTCCATACTTTGGAAGTCAATGGGGCCCATCAACCTGAGGGTGATGATGACTGCTCATTTTTGGGTAAACTGTCCCTTTAAACTTACATTTCTCCATATCTATTTTTCTCTCTGTCCTCAAAAATAATAAACGGTACATCTCAGAACTGACGCGTAAGTTCTGGATTACTAGGACACTGTATCCAGCCATCTTTATCCTACATTGAAATAGGCAATACTATGCCGTTTAACAGATTGTGATATTGTGACAACCCCTAAACAATAAGGGTAATAACCTGCCCTCATATCCCGTATACTCACATGCACTCACAAACAAACAAATAGTCACACACATTAAATGAGGCCTCTCCAGCAAACAAAGAAATTAACCAGTAGATATATAAACAATCCACACAACAATGAAAATAAAAAGCGCACTGCTGGCTTCCTTACCCGCTACCAGATGTGGGGTACAGCGTTACTGGAAATCAACGGCGGCTACCAAACTTAGTTCGGGAAATCCACAACACTTTAAATTATCCATCTCAATCTATTTGCACACGTCATATAACAATATCCAGCCCATGTCCCGGCACGGCATCCTCAGCAAGGAACTTAGCAGAACAAACCCACCATATAAGAAAAAACATCATACCTTTATAGATTTGATCCCTGATTTGCTAACGCAACACAGGTGTTTATCTCTCCCCCAGCACAACATGAGGAAAACATTGTGTACGCTACTAATGTTGCTCCTCCCCTTGTTTAGGATGAGCGGCTTACAATATGCAATTCGACGTTGCAATAAAACTCACCCTGACCTTAGTGTAGACAGGAATTCTGAACGTTTGGCTCTCAAACATGTATGCCGTCATGTTGCAAGGGGATATAAATAGCACACAGTGTCTGCGTTCAGGTGGAGTGTGTGTCCACAGCGCCTCTCTCTGCCGCTGAGGCGGGGACAGGCAGAGCGCGAGGGGAACGTGTGGTAATTGAAATGCACGGCGTGCTGCCGGCTGTAGGAGGGAGATTTGTCAGCCCTTCTCTCTTCTGACAGCAGTTTAATCCGAGCGGGACGAAGCCGAGCCGAGTGGGAGTGGATTCATTTGTATGGCGCGGCGAAGGGGTGTCATGAGGAAATGGAGAATGCGCCATTGGACCCCATCAAACCCGCAGTCGGAAACGAGAAGCCGCGTATCTCTTTCAACAGTTCTCTCCGGTCATTTTGTACTAAAGTTGTAAACATTAAGATCTTTTGCCATTTGATATACAGTAGTGCATTGAAAGAGGATAGGAAATAGAGATCAGGATATCATCCGAGCCTCAAATGACAATGGCTTTATCTCATACTTGTGTATTGGCTACTTTTTGAATAGCTATCAAAGGTGCTTTTTCATCCACAATATGGTTTAGTTACAGCATGTATCAGCTGTATCCGAAGCTCAACAGCTAAACTTGCTCCACGCAGCAGCAATGATTGAGCACCCGAACTTGCTTCCAAACTTTAATTGCCTTAGAAGTGCAAGTCCTCCGCTCATTGTGATTGAGAGGGCATAATGTGTGCTGTGAACAGCTGTGAACGCTGTCTGCCGAGCCTGTCAGACTCACCGCAGGACGCCACATCACACCCACAATCACGCAGTCTGCGCTGCATGCATTCCCACAGTCATCCCCGACGATGCGAACACTCGATATCAACCAAACATCGATCGCAGCGCCCCTGCACTTTCAACTAAGATTTGAATTCTCATGTCGGTTTCATATTTACTTCATTTGAGGCCCAGTCAATGGTCTGTGTGTCTTTATTTTGTCATTTGATCCTGCCACCCGTCCGTAAAGCTGATACCTGACCAGCACGTATGATGTAGCAACATCGACCTGCTCCCTGATCAGAGTGCATGATAACGCTGTATTGATTTGTGTTGTGCGTCACTGGCTTACGTTCTGGAGGTTGTATAGGTGTTTCTTCAACTTCAGGCACTTCGATATGTCAGGGGTTGATATTTTTTATTAAAACATGTCTTCCTTTTGAAAAAGGCTTTTATGTATAGAATTAGTTGTTGAATCCATGACCCCATATTTTATAATATATATAATATATAATATATATATATAAAGAGTAAAATAATAGTTCATACCAAAATGATTGGTCAACCAAAAGTGAACATTGTGTCATCATTTATTCACCCTCAAGTTGTTCCAAACCTGTATGAGTTTCTATCTTCTGTTGAACACAAAAGCAGGTATTTTTAAAAATGTTGGTAATCAAACAGTATTGACTTTGGTCAATGTATGGTTACCAACATTCTTCAAAATATCTTCTTTTGTCTTCAACAGAAAGAAACTCATACAGGTTTGGAACAACATGAGAGTAAGTACATTTAAAAAACTATCCCTTTAATATTTTTATTTAAAAAATTTGATTATCATTAAAACATGTTTTAAAACATACAGGTCCATTAGTTGTCATTTCCAACATACCAACGGATTTTGCTCCAATAGTTGGTTTACTTGGATTCCAAGATGACAACAGTGTCAATGAAGAGTTGAGATTAAACAAGATACTTCTGATGTGTGTAGAAAACAAAGAAAATGGTAAATATCACTTGTGAGCAGAATATTTTTTGTCATTTCCAAGCTGTAGTTTTGTCCAATTATGCAAAAAGTGTGAAAATAATATTTAAGAGCGTGTTTATTAATATACCGGTACATAAAATCCTAGCTACTGTATGTAGTTAGACTATCAGTTGCAAACCAAAGGATTCTGCCATTTTATCCTAAGAAAGTTTAAAATGTTCTCTCCGGGACCATCATTTCTATAACAGAGTGCCATTAGACACAATATTTAATTTAAGATGTGGTAGAACTGTGACACTTTCAGAAAAAAAACAATGTCAGACTTTCTATATGTTAAAGGTGCATTAAGCAACTTTTCATGTTAAAAATACCCGTTTTTCTAACCCATACATGCTTAAACAATTGCCTGATGGGCTGAATGAGCCCTTCTCTGATCACTGAGATTGTCTCCATAATCCTGTAAAGTAAAATAAATAAGAGGGATTCGGGCCGGAATATTAGACTAGGCGTGACGTCATGCGCGTTCACGGCACGCTCACATAGCTATGTCTGGCAGGTTTGTGTATTCGCCGGCATTCTCCGTAGAAGATGGATTGTAAGAGACCTGCTTGTAGTTCATTTCAAACACCAACGCAAACTCCACGTAAGATAAAAAAAAGAAAACTTTTGTCTAGTGCGTGCACATCTCTGGCTGCAGTTTCGCTTGCCGCCAAAGGTGGCATAGTTCTGCAAAAACTCAGAATATTGCGCTATACACCTTTAACTATGTTAGTGGATAAATTAAATATTTCACTGTGAAAAGTGTTTTAAGAGTTTATTTCCCAAAAGTGCCTATAGTTGCAGAAACACCCAAAATGCAGTGCAGAACCTACAGGAACGTATGGTTTTAACGTATGGTTTTAATGCTAACGCCCTACTCCCATAGGGCGGTCTTGTCAATCCGGCTAATGGAATGTGTGCGCTAAAGCAATCAAAGCAAAAATTACATTGAGATCAAGAGGAAATCAATGGAGAGAGAGGGAGAGAGAGAGTCGCATACTGATCACTCAGCAGGACTGGAGATGACTTCCAGTGCTTTGGTTCCTTAGTCTGGATGAAGTCCAGAAGCGTTAAAGCTTTGTAACCATAGGGACTGGATGGACCTGGATTTGTTTGTACAGAAGCTATGAGGGGGTGATATGTGATATCCATCCATTTAGGTGACTTTCATTCAAGTCCAGATTATATGTAACGTTGTATTTTTCTTCTTTCTCAGGATTGTATGTGAGATGGACGCCGCTCCTGAGGACAGTAAACCCGGCCCAGTCCATTTGTGCGTAGGGGAGTGTAAGCCGGAGCTCCAGACCCGCTCTTCACAGCTCTATTCCTTTGTGGTAAGACCTTCAATTCAATTCAATTCAAGTTTATTTGTATAGCGCTTTTCACAATACACATTGTTTCAAAGCAGCTTTACAGAAAATGCATTTCAAAAATATACATACAAAAATACAGTTAGTTAATCATGAAATTTAGGGCATAACATATCGCCGGCGTTGGGTCGTCTCTTCACAGGCGTCGAGTCGTCTCATCACAGGCGTTGGGGCATCTGAAGTCTCCATGAGAGGCTGGATACTAACTGGAGCTGACAAACTCTATTTGAGTTATCTCGGGACAGGCGTCCCGAGATAACAACAAAAAAGGCAGATGGGAAATAATTAGCGTAGCTGCTGTTCTTAATACGAATCCATTTGATCTGATTTAACTGTAGTATAAAAGGTATGAGATGCATCATGTGAATGCTTGGCTAAAGAGATGCGTCTTTAATCTAGTTTTAAACTGGGAGAGCGAGTCTGAGCCTCGGACAGTATCAGGAAGGCTATTCCAGAGTTTAGGAGCTAGATGTGAAAACGCCCCTCTCCTTTAGTGGACTTAGATATCCTAGGTACGACCAGAAGCCTCGAATTTAGCGATCTTAAAGAGCGCGATGGAATATATGGCGATAGAAGATCTCTTAAATACACAGGAGCTAAACCATTTAGGGCTTTATAGGTCAGTAACAATACTTTGTAATTGATACGGAACTTAATAGGTAACCAGTGTAGAGATGATAAAATTGGTGTTATATGATCATATTTTCTTGACCTAGTAAGAACTCTAGCAGCTGCATTTTGGACTAACTGTAGCTTGTTTACGGAGGATGCTGGACAACCAGCTAATAGAGCATTACAGTAATCTAGTCTCGAGGTCATGAATGCATGAACTAACTTTTCTGCATCAGAAACAGAGAGCATATTACGTAGCTTAGCAATGTTTCTAAGGTGGAAAAAGGCTGTTCTTGTGACATTTGAAATATGATTTTCAAAAGACAAGTTGCGGTCTAGTATAACACCCAGGTCTTTTACTGTAGAGGATAAAGTAACAGGACGTCCATCTAGATTAAGGTTGTATTGTAAGAGGTTTTGTGGGCAGTTTTTTGGACCAATCAGTAATACCTCCGTTTTATCTGAATTTAATAGAAGAAAATTACACGTCATCCAATATTTTATATCTTTAACACACTCTGTCATTTTAGATAATTTAGTGTTATCATCTGGTCTAGATGAAATATATAATTGAGTGTCATCAGCATAACAGTGGAAACTTATTCCATGTTTTCTTATAATATTACCAAGTGGCAGCATATAAATTGAGAATAGCAGGGGGCCTAATACAGATCCCTGTGGCACTCCATAATTTACTGACGTTATCTTTGATTTTTCCCCATTTAAATGGACAAAATGGTAACGGTCTGATAAGTACGATCTAAACCAGCTTAATGCCTGTCCCTGAACACCAGTGTAATTTTGAAGTCGATCTAAGAGTATTTTATGATCTATAGTGTCAAACGCAGCACTAAGATCGAGTAAAACTAGTATTGAGATACAGCCTTGGTCAGAAGCTAAAAGTAAATCATTTGTAATTTTAACCAGCGCAGTTTCTGTGCTATGATGTGGCCTGAATCCTGACTGAAACTTTTCATAGATATCGTTTTCTTGCAAGAAAGAGCACAATTGAGCGGACACAACTTTTTCTAGTATTTTAGACATAAATGGAAGATTTGAAATGGGTCTGTAATTTGCTAGGTTATTTGGATCTAATTGTGGTTTCTTAATAAGAGGTTTTATAACTGCCAGCTTGAATGTTTTTGGAACATGTCCTAAAGATAGAGACGAGTTAATAATATTGAGAAGAGGCTCTTCCACTACAGGTAACACTTCTTTCAGTAGTTTAGTGGGTATTGGATCTAATAAACATGTTGTTGGTTTAGATGCAGTGATAAGTTTATTTAGCTCTTCCTGTCCTATAGTTGTAAAGCGCTGTAGTTGTTCTTGAGGGGCGATAATTGAGGCTGAATCATAAGACGCTGTCAAAGATTGTACATTTACAATTGTGTTTCTGATGCTTTCTATTTTCTCAGTGAAGAAATTCATGAAATCATTACTATTAAAATGTAACGGAATATTTTGTTCAGGTGATGTCTGTTTATTTGTTAATCTAGCCACGGTGTTAAATAAAAACCTTGGATTGTTTTGGTTATTTTCTATTAGTTTGCGTAGATGCTCAGACCTGGCTGCTTTTAGAGCCTTTTTATAACGTGACATACTGTCTTTCCACGCGATTCTAAAGACCTCTAAATTAGTTTGTTTCCATTTGCGCTCTAAGTTACGAGTTTCTCTCTTGATAACATGCGTAGCACTGTTGTACCATGGTGCTTTAGTTTTCTCTCTAACCTTTTTTAATCTAATTGGTGCAACAGTTTCTAATGTACTAGAGAAAATGGTGCTCATACTGCTAGTCATTTCCTCTAGTTCCTCTGTTTGTTTGGGTTCACTGAGGAGCGGAGATAGATCAGGTAAGCTATTCAAGAATCTATCTATAGTGGTTGGAAGGATTGTTCTGCCTGGTCGATAACGTGGCGCAACATGACACATTTCAGCCGTACGTAGTATGCAAGTTACCATGTAATGATCAGTGATATCATCACTTTGCGGTATAATATCTATATCGGTTGGATCGGTTCCATATGATATAATTAAATCTAGAGTATGATTAAGATGATGAGTGGGACCACTAACGTTTTGCTTGACGCCAAAGGAGTTTAATAAATCTGTAAACGCAGCTCCTAACGCATCATTTGTGTTATCAACGTGTATGTTGAAATCTCCAACAATTATTGCCTTATCGGCATTGACCAATAGATCTGAGAGAAAATCTGCAAACTCTTTTAGGAAATCAGCGTAGGGCCCTGGCGGTCTATATACGGTAGCCAAGGCTAGAGATAATAGGGATTTCTTTCTTACATCTAGGAGCGTAACATTTAGAACAAGTACTTCAAACGAATTAAACCTGTGGCCTGTTTTCTGAGTAACATTAAGAATATCTCTATAGATTGTTGCAACACCGCCGCCACGACCAATCAGACGGGGCTCATGCTTATAACCGTATCCTGGTGGAGTGGACTCATTAAGACCGAAATAATCATTTGGTTTAAGCCAGGTTTCAGTAAGGCAGAGTACATCAAAGCTGTTATCAGTGACCATTTCATTTACAATAACCGCCTTAGGTGTAAGCGATCTAATGTTTAGAAGACCTAGCTTTAGAAATTGTTTTTGTTCACTAATATTGAGATTTTCTGGTTTAATCACAATTAGATTTTTCTTAGATCCTACAGTAGATTTATTGTTTGGCCTCCCTAAACGAGGAATAGACACAGTTTCTATATAGTGTTCTACACTGGTACTTATATCAATTAATTTGGGACAGCAAAGAATGTGATTTGGACTTTGACTTACTAGTCATATGGTGTGTAACGTCTTGGAAATGTTGTCTGACAGAACAGCCGCTCCGATTCTGCTGGGGTGCAGGCCATCAGCACGGTAGAGCCTAGGTCGCTCCCAAAACAGATTCCAATTATTTACAAAGAGCAGTCTCTGTTCATTACACCATGACATCAACCATTCATTTAGTGCAAACAATCTACTGAACCTTTCTTGTCCTTGTCGGTACGTGGGAAGCGGTCCAGACACGACGATCTTTGCTTCAGGCGATGTTCTGCGTACCGTCTCGATCAGGCTCCTGTAGTCCCTCTTCAGAACCTCCGTCTGCCGCAGCCTGATGTCGTTCACCCCCGCGTGCAGCACGACAGCTCCGACGCGCTCGTCACCGTTCAGGATCTCGGGGACCTGCGCAGCGACATCGAGAACACGAGCACCAGGAAAGCAGTGAGTGCGCACCAAACCTTTACCTGAGGTAGCGCGGACATGCCGGACCATGGAACTGCCGATGATCACAGCGTCGTCGCGTTCCGTCTCGCGAAGAGGGGAGAAGCGGTTCCGGGTGGAGATCTCGAAGACCGGGAGGGGCGGAGAGGTCCTTGCTCTGGTCCTGGCTCGTGTCTTCCGCTGTGGCATCATCCAGGGTCCATGGTGCTGTGTCGGTGTCGGGGTAAACGAAACCAGGGGTGCTCGGGTCCTGTGCAGAGAAATACACGGAGTAGAGGAGGCCGGAGTCGAAAAGTTACTAACCACTGACTTGTGAGCATCGGCGCGTGATGCTTCAAGCGCTGATCGTCGGTCTCGCAGCTCGGCCTGCCTCCCCAGCAGATCACGGATCTGCTTCTCCACGGACTCCAGCTCCAACCGCACCGAATGCAGCTCAAACGTGTCCTCACCTGCACTCAGAGGTAGACACACATCCGATATATTCGCCATTATGACAGATGAACAATAAATTAGCAGTGATGCTACCAATATCACTACTAATTTAGGACTGAAATCATGGATAGAACCCGTATCCTTCCAGTGATTCGAGTGTAAATAAGACGGTCAATGGGCGAGACCACGCGTGCAAATGCTAGCGGGCTAACTTAACGTTAGAGATAGTAACGGAAGTTCGGAAAGTTGGATATAACCAGCGATATCAAAGCAATCCGATTGTTTTTTATAGAGAGTAACGTTAGTATCGGAGATATGTTCACATGCTCACAAACTAACAGTTAAGCAATTCGAAACACAAACTCCAAACACAACCAAAGCGGTTCGAACACAGACACAAACTTCAAACACAAACAAGCGATTCGAAGCACAAGCACAAACTTCAAACACAACAGAGCGATTTCAGTGATTCGAGTGTAAATAATACGGTCGATAGGCGAGGCCACGCGTGCAATGCTAGCGGGCTATCGTTAGAGATAGTAACGGAAGTTCGGAAAGTTGGATATAACTAGCGATATCAAAGCAATCCGATTGTTTTTTATAGAGAGTAGTATCGGAGATATGTTCACACGCTCACAAACTAACGTTAACAGTTAAGCGATTCGAACACAAACTCCAAACACAACCAAAGCGGTTCGACCACAGACACAAACTTCAAACACAACAAGCGATTCGAAGCACAAGCACAAACACAAACTTCAAACACAACAAGCGATTCGAAGCACAAGCACAAACACAAACGTCAAACACAACAAGCGATTCGAAGCACAAGCACAAACACAAACTCCAACACAAACAGAGCGATTTCAGTGATTCGAGTGTAAATAAGACGGTCGATAGGCGAGGCCACGCGAGCAATGCTAGCGGGCTATCGTTAGAGATAGTAACGGAAGTTCGGAAAGTTGGAAAGTTGGATAACCAGAGAATATACCTGCTGAGAAAGTTGAACTCCTTTGGGGTCTGTAAGAGAATTTTATGCACAGTCTATCAGGCATTCATTGAGAGTCTTTTAACTTTTTCTTTTTTGGGCTGGTTTAATGGTTTAACTGTGAAGGACAAAAAGAGCTTGAACGAGATTGTTAAAGTATGTTCAAAAATCACTGGTACCCAATTAAATGATCTCGGTTATCTCTGGAAAATAAGAGTAGTCCAAAAAGCAGACAGAATACTGTGCCATCCAGATCATGTACTCAAGGAGGGATTTGTTCTCATGCAGTCAGGTCGGCGGTACTATGTGCCAATACGGAAAACAAACCGCTATGCAAACTCATTCGTTCCCTCTGCAATAAGACTGTTAAATGATACCTCTTAATTACACAACTGTCTTGTATCCCAATGCTCTGGTCTGTCACTGGCAGGTGAATGTGTATATTGTGCTGTGTGTGTGTAGGTGATTGTTTGTTTTTTAACCTTACTGGATGGGTAGGCTGTAAAACTGAATTGCCCCTTGGGGACTAATAAAGAAATCTGAATCTGAATCTGAATCTGGATATAACTAGCGATATCAAAGCAATCCGATTGTTTTTTATAGAGAGTAGTATCGGAGATATGTTCACACGCTGGAAAAATAGAAAATGCTCGTTTCTAAATTAGTGTAAAGAACAAAATCAACGATTTATGAATCAAGTCGACGGAGCTTCAAACACAAACACAGCGCTCCAAGTGTCAATAGAGTTTAATTTCCTTGAGCTCTGCTACATCTAAATAATGCAGTGAGGTAGTGGTGAAACCGGCCATTGTTTTGGTTTTATTAAACTGAGCTTTAGTTGGTCCATTGAAGAGAACTCACGGGTCACATGATGTTATGCCTCTGGACAGGTTAACCTTGCTGAGGTTGCTTTGTTCTCAGAAGCGATTCAGCGAAAATGTCAAATCAGAGGAAGTGACTCAACACACTGTTCTTCAGCTGTTCAAATAGCTACGCTTTTGGAACAAAGACTTTCTTCTGCACATTCACGAGGCCTTGCAAAAATCTATATCTCTCATTAGAAGTGAATATGTTAGTTTCTGATCTTACACTGTTTATTTTGCTCTTGTAATACTTAATATTATTCCTCACAAAGAACTGCAATAGATAAATGCAATAAATCTCATGGTTCTACTTTTCTTAAGCAGAATAAAAAATGAAGTGGCAATATTGCCAAATACTCAGTAAAAGTGTTAAACAATATTGCACTACACATAATTACTTTGTTTTCTAAGTTCCTAAATTGTATGCACCCTCTCGCAACCACCAGTTTGAAGAATACCATGGTACTGTAATAGAACATGTCCAAAAAGTCTATTAGTTTGCTACGTTTTTGGTACAAAAGCAGTATATTTGCATGTTATATTTATATATTTCAATTTGTCCAGGCAGTTATCTAGGAAACCACTCCATTAATGTGTTGGAACTGTCTCTCCATGCAAATTTAGAGTCATTAAAAGCCATAAGGTCAATAAATTAACCTTTTTACGGCTTGCGTGGCATTTTTATTGTGCTATTTGGCCCTTTTTAAAGTAGTATTTTTGTGCATTTTCAGTAGATTCTGAAATTATGTTGTGGATTAGTGGTTAATAACATCATTTGCACATGTATTTGCCAAGACATTAAAAGAAAAGCGTGTTTATTGAACTAATGCACTCATCAAGCACAAAAGACTCGAGATATGCTGTAAAAAGTAGCTAATTTACAGATTGCTGCTGTGTGTGTCATTACTATTGGTAAAACAGCAGCCCTGCTTCCTCCGTTAAGAAGCGCAGCTCTCGTCGACATAATAGAACTTGTTTTCGGTTATTAAAATATTGAGTGATTATGAACACGAAACACCACGGGGGAGCGCACATTGAACATGGAGACAATAAAAGCCATTAAGCGAATCAAAGGAAGGATGGTTGCCATGTTGTCTCGTCGCAGTGGAGCACCTGTGGGAACTCCTGCGCACCTGTCTCAAACACCCAACCGCCGGCCTGGGGTTAATAGATAATCAACGGCAGCATTCACACGCACACCAAGGCAAACAATTATCCATAGCACCACAATTAACGGCCTCTGCTAATTAGGGGAGCTGTTTATATTACAATATGCGCTTCAGCCACTTCCTGTATGTGTTTATGACTGTTTGTGTGAGTGTGCGTGTGATTTCCTTGCACGCCTTTCATATCGCAGTCAAATATAAAAAGCAGCGTGTTATCTCAACCGCTCCGACAAATGTTGTCGGACAACACGGAGTCCCTGAGCGGCCCACCGGTTGTAGAACAATGAGAGGCGAGACCGAAATTGGTGTTAATTTATTTCTTAGTCGGTGCACGTGTGAAGTCGGCCACCAGCCATTTCATGCGCTTTCTTAAGACACAGAGCTGTCTGTTTCTGCGTTTCTCCATCTGCTATTTTCAGTCCCTGCGCACAATAAAGGAAGAGAACTGGGAACCAGAGAGTTTATGTACAACATTTTAAAAGCCTTTTATTTATCCTCAGACATGCTTTTCATGAGCTCGCATCACTCAGACAAGACTGGAAATGGCATTTCTTTGTAGCGTTCGCTCTTTATTTGTGAGCTCAGCGGCGAATGAGGCGAATGAGACTCATGAAGGACAGTTGTTATTTACAAACGTAGCTGTCTTTTGTGGAACTGCCACCCACATCTAGGCAGTTTCAGATTCAAAACATGCTTGTGTTCAGCTGATACAGAAAACTAGGCTGTGTCATATCTTTGCCACTAACAGCACTAAATAGATTTATGTATGCATGTATGCGAGTAAAAGTCGGCGCGTATATGAAACATGTCACTCACAAGTTGGCCAGTAACATTATTATGAATTCTAGCAATGCATGAACGTGTACAAATATGACCAGATGTGAACGACGCTCAGGACAGTTGACGGGTCAGCATCTTCATTTTCACTAAAGTTTAATCCTTGACAAGAAGACTTGAAAGGGAGCTCGTTTCGTTACTCAGGCGCTGTGTGAAAAGTTTTGCATGCGCACACATCCGCGGTCAGACACCGCACAAATACCACACTGAGCTATATTTCACGTCTTCTTGCACTTGAGCGGACAAATTCAGTTGTCAAAAAATGTTAATTATCCTAGTAAACATAGTCGGTCATATCTTAAGTGAACGTAAACAGTTGGGAAAGTGAACGCATGTGTACAGTATCAGTAAGCTAAATTAGATCTGTGTATTCACTCCTAAAGTGACAGCAGCCTAAAATTCCTGCTGCTGTTTGTGTTTTTAATGTTATTCGAACAACAAAGGATGAAGGAAAAATCACTCACTGCTTTGACTGAATTAACTTTGTAACTTTAATAATGATTCATTAATAAGGATATTTAATTTATACAGTGAAGTGTGCAGTGTCTTCAATGCTGTTTTCATTTTTAAATATTAGGCTAGTAGTTTTAGCTGTGGTATCGAAATTGGCAATGGAGATGTTGGCAAATGTTGGTGTCATTACTGCCAGTTTCATGGCAGGTAAACAATACTTTTGGCTGGTACATTTTATGTTTTTCTTCTAAATAAGTTGTAATGGTATTAAATTACAATAATATTTCACAATATTACAGTGTTTACTGTATTTTTAATATCAAATAGATGAAAACATGGTGAGCATAAGAGACAAAAACATTTATTTAAAAAATCTTACCCACCGCAAACTTTTGCACGTGTAAATAAAATGAAAGGTTACACTTGCCCTTGTTACAGTGTAATTATACAAATAAGTACTGAGTGATAACAAAAAGTACTCCCTATAATAATTACAGTTAAGATTAGGGTTTGGTTTAGGGTTAGTTGCTTATAATTATGCATAATTTACTGTTATTACTGTAGTAGGTACATGTAAGATGTGTAACATGGGCAGTTACCAAAATAAATTAATAACAAAATGTAAACACAATGTATTTTATCTTGAAATAAAGCCTACTTTATCTCTAGCTTGTTTCTTTGTTTCCTACCTGTGTTCTCTTTCTGTCTGCAGATGCCATCAGTCACGGGTTTATCCCCCAGTCGGGGTCCAGAGTCTGGGGGAACTAAAGTGACCATAATGGGGGAAAACCTGGGGGCAGGCAGCAGCGTCACTGTGATTTTTGGGAACCAGACCTGCGAGTTTTATGAGTATGATTTTTCTTTTTCTTTTTTTTGTATCCTGTTATGCCTAGTATAAAAAATGTATATTACATAGTAATACATATATTATATAAAATAATATACATATATTAGTGCTGTCAACATATAGAATGATTTCTGAAGGATCATGTGACTGAAGACTGTAATGACTGATGGAAATCCTGCTTTGCATCACAGAAATAAATTGTATTTTAAAGTATATTAAAATAGAAAACCATTGTTTTAAATTGTAATCATATTTCGTAATATTACCTTTTTATTATTTTTTTCAAAAGATTTTTGATAAAATAAATACAGCCTTGGTGAGTGTAAGAAACATTAAACAAATGAATGTTTCTAAACTTTTGACCAAAACTGTATAATAGTGTGAACATGGACACTGATGTCAGAAGAAAGTTGCTGATCCTAACTTTCTATAAACTTTTTTACATCCCTCAGAGAGCGTTTCGGATGACTTCCTGCTTAAACTTCCTTTAATTAAATGCTTAAAGTTCCTCGAGATTTCCTCTTTTTCATCCGCCTTTCCTCTTCCTCTTGCTCTAATTTCGCTAGCATACTTCTGTATGTAAATATCATACTCCCCGCCAGACTTCTTCCTATATCTCCTCCTTTTCCTCTCACTCCAGGATCTCAATTTAAAGATGAGGCTGATTGTAGTGCTTTAAGATGCATGAGAGTGTAGCGGCTAATTGCGGATTTCTATTTTCCTCTGTTCCTGTGGAAGGATGACGCGTTCCTGATCGCGTACGAGCGTGTGCGAGGCTGCCATAAGTAATAGCTGAGCGTTCTCTAATACGCTGCAGAGAATCACTAATGCTCACTTTCCATAGGTAGCACTTTCAGTGAGATCTGTAAGAAAAGACTGCAATTGAAAAAGAGCGGAGAGCCACATATAGTGTGTCTGAACAATACGTCTAGCCATCTGTTATTAAGTAAAGACTTAGTGTTGTTCTTAGCCTCTTGTCAGAATCTGACTGGTTTGTATTTTCTTTGCCCACAGAAGATCTATGACGGAGATTGTGTGTTACTCCGCCCCTTCTCTGACGGGAGTAGGGCCGGTTCAGATCAGCGTGAGTGTGGATCGCGCCCAGGTCCGAGGGAGCCTGACGTTTGAGTATATAGACGACCCCACCGTTCAACGCGTCGAACCAGAATGGAGCATTGCCAGGTAACAGTACATATATGATGCATTGTTTTAGTATTGGATTGTTCAAATCAGATAGTGTGTGGCCTTCAAACACTGTTAGCAAACACTTTTGACTTTTTGAGGCTGATGATTCCAAGACCGTTTGAATGGATGTCAGACACATTCCTGAAAGAAATTGATCTGATTCACTGAATGCAGTTCTGCAGCTTTGTTCAAGGCCTTGTGTTGCTTTGTTATTCGTGAACATTAATAAATGGCTGACTTGCATCCAGATAGATCCTTTCATCTTTTTCATAGTATTTACACCATGACAGGGTGATCATGAAGATAGTTTTATGAAAGTAAAGCTTTAAGTCACGTCTGAGATCTAAAAATGTGCTTCTGCTGAAGTCCCGAAATCTTTGCACAGTCTGTCTTTGCAGAGTACATCTTATGTCTGACTATAACTTTAAATAACAGCATATGATACAGTGGGGTCCAAAAGTCTGTTGATATTTTCTCATTTGAATTAAATTAAATAGGAACGATATTATTAGCATAACAATTGAGTGAAAAGTTTAACTCAAAAATGTACATACGTTTCAAAATGTCTTGCTGTAATGACAGCAACACACAGGTTGTCAGGAGTCAGTCGCATGCTCTTATTTGATTAATGACATAGAAATAATGTAGAATCTAAAATATTGTTTTAGTTTTTTAGATATAAGTTTTTTCAATAACTTTTCTTTGTGTTTAAAATGCTCAAAGTTCTAAAACTTTGTTTATTTCAAGAATTAAATTACATTTTGAATCCCAGATTTTCAATGTGATCTCATACCCTACTGTACCTTCCATACTTTTATACATATCCTGTATATATTCATACCAAAGTGCTGCACATGATTTATATACAGTAGCACAAATGAGACAGAAATAGAATATGCTGAGAATTCATAAGTGATGCTGAGATGCAGGTTCACTACAAGCTGGAGTTAGAAATACAGAAAAAATACCCAACTCACAGATACATAAGCATATAGAATCATGCCTACAAATAGAAAGAAAGCTTAGGAGACTTAAAGGGGTAGGTAAACCAAAAATGTCCTCCTTTACTCACCATCATGTTGTTCTAAACATGTATGACTGTTTCTTCTTCTGTGGTACATAATAGATATTTACACAGAACAGAAGATATTTTGAAGAACGTTGGGCACCAAACCAAATTGGAGCCCAATGACTTCCGTTTTTTTTTACAAAATATTCCCTGTGTTCCACAGAATACAGTAAAGTCATACAGGTTTGGAAAAACAAATGTGTGTAAATAATGACATCATTTTAATTTCTGGTGACCTATGCCTTTAACAGAGTTATGAATGCATTTAGCATAGCTCTGATCTTTTGGCCCGGTAGAATTTGATGAGAAAAACTGAGATCTCTGACTGTTGCTGTCTCTCTCATTTGATCCTATTGCTTTATAGGAGAAACAAATTGAGATATTGAATGGATCTCTTATGTGATTTTCCTGTGGGTGAGTGTCCCATGCCATGGCGTCAGTAGATTGAGTCACAGTGCTGTAGCTGTTGTACCAGAGCATTGCCCACACCGAACAGAACAGCGTACGAGCGGCTCCCAGCTAATAAAGTGCTCAAGAGTAAACAACTGAAACACCTAGAGCAAGAGCTCCTCACCCATTCCACTCCCAGATGCTCTGTTCTTTTGTTGTGCTTTATCAAGCTGTGGACATTCCCAGAATGCTAAGCAGGATCACCGCTGCTTCTGTTCTTTTAGTGTTTTCAAAGACACGTCTAGTATGTTTGATTAAATCTACTGAAGCCAGTTAAAAGCATCTTTAATCAGAACCTTCTCAAAAGCTTATTATCTTCTAAGCACCACATTACAAAGAAACAAGTTTCGCTTCAAATGGAACGTCAAAGTTTTCACCCCATCGACGATCACGACTTCTTGTATGTTTTTCAGCGGACACACGCCTCTGGTGGTGACCGGGACGAACTTGGATGTCATACAGGAGCCAAGGATTCGGATCAAGTATGGCGGGCGGGAATCCGTAAATGTGAGTAGCTTCGTTTGCGTTATCGGTGGTTCGTCAATTATCCACCCTCACTTTTGAAATGACCTTAGTTACCTGAGCTCAGGAGCTTGTGGGAGAAAGGCTCTCTCTTGTGAGCTGATATCTCACCAGGGCCGACACGATGAAACCGAATCGTATCAGTTCGACCTCTGAGATGCGTGACCTTGGGAAGTGGGATGCTTTGTCTGCAGGTTTGAGTTAATTATCGGTGACTTTCAGTGGAGAGAGGATCACACAATCTGCACGCTGCCTCTTTTTTTTGTGATGCATTAGACTAATTTCTGTCTTTTCTGTTGACCCACGGAGGCGAGATCCGTCGTGACTCACTGCCACAGCTTCAGAAATCTCATATATCTCCTACCCACAAGCCTCTGCGTGACCTCTTTTTCAAGCTGTGTATCTGTAATTTCGACTAAGTACCCTGCTGAATTATTCAGTCTGCGCAAAGTGGTGCGGATGAGGCATTTAATTTGAGCATTTTACTCTGCTCATACCACCTTTGTCGAACTGGGTTTTGTTGGCCATTATTTGTAGAGTCCTGCATAAAACCATCCAATGCCGTATTGGTGGATAGTGGCCTGTTAAAAAGGGTTGTATTGGTTAATGGGTTTCAAAGAACGATAAGCCGCAAACCCATTGGCTTGGTCAGCATAAAGATATCCCCAAAATAATAAGGCCCAAGGGCCAAGGAATTGGTACAGATTCAATTTGCTCTCCACTGCAGGGGGTCCAAGTTTAATTAACATAATAGGATTTTTCAGCCTGGTCAGACATGAGGATGGGATAGCCAGTGGCGTCTCATATCTTCTATTGTATTATCATACTTTTTTATTTTTATTTTTGTATACAGTACTGTATGATAGATCAACAATTATGTTTGTGCACTTTCTATTTACTTAATATATATGGAAAATGCTTATAATTGAAATTATACGTTTTTTGGTGGCAAAAAAAGATGTATCATAGGACACTATGTTGGTCTTTGCCCATTTGCATGTCTATGAGCAATGTGATGATTATGTAAAACGCGTCTTTTCAAGTGTGGAAGTGTTCAGAACAGCACTAATCACACATTATCTCTACTTCACCGAGGTGAAAGCAAAACTGCTATAGCCATCCTTCCTCTGTTTCCAACCGCATAACTGCACTTCAGTCCCCAGCTGTACAGATGTACCCGTAGTTCTGCCGAAAGTCACTTTTAGTAAAAGAGACACCGACTGCGCAATGAGGAGTGACAGAAGCTTGCGTTCCTCCATGCTTCACAGAGCCCAGAGCTCTTAGAGTTCTTAAAGGGACTCCTGAAATATGTTGTGTGGGCGCTGTCTGATGTGTCAGGTGCTAGTGCTGTCTTTCTCTTTCTTTCTCTTTCTTACTCTTTACAACAGAGCGAGAAAAAGAGAGGTAGACGGAGAAAGGTTGGCTTTCCTTCTTTCAGGTCGTCATCACCAAAGACCCAACCTGGCTTTGATTCCCTGCGTTTTTATGAACCGTTGAGCTTACGATTACGTATTTCTTCATCCCCCTTTTTCCTCTGTATTTTTTGGAGAGGGAAATGGGGAACAAAACAGCCGCGGAGTCAAAGCAATCAAAGCCGAGCGCCCGTCAAGGCAGCCTTCAAACTGTCATCTGCCTCCTCCCCAAATTGCTTCTCTTCCTCCTCTCCTCCCCTCCCGTTACCTGGCGGGGTTCTCAGAAGCCGAGCGAATGGCAGACAATTGCCTTTGTGCATCCTGCTGTACCTGTCACCAACCCGCAATTGAGACATTAATCATTTTCCTGATTATAGCTAAAAGATTAGTTTTTCTACCTTTGTCTTCTCCCGAGGAGGAGTAGGAGAAGAAGAAAAAAATGGCTTGACACATACAGCGGAGAAGAGATTCGGTAATGAAGTCTGGAGACGGATTCCTAAAGCGTTGCACGGCACTATCTGAGCCGATCACAAAGGCACTTCAGTTTTTTTTCTTCTAAAACTAAGCGATCAGACGCTCCCACCAATCAGTGTCAAAGACCTCCCCAGATACCTCGGATAAGAGCGCGCTCGCAAAAAAACCAACATGAAGAACATGAACTATGGATGATAAAAGCATCTTAGCATTTAACAGAGCCACAGGCGTTTGTCTACAATCGTGCAGATCCTTATAGTTGCTCTACATTTACCCTAATTTCCATCTATCTCATTTTTTTTTTCTTCGTTATATAGTTACATGCGCATGTACTTAAAACAACAAAGGGCATAATTCAGAAATGGTGGGCAGTCATTACCATAAAACTTTTTATTCTCCTATGTCAGTTTGCCGTGTCTGCTTCAGAAGATATATTGCTGTTCATACTGTACATCACTTTTTGTGTTCCAATCGAGCAAGAAAGGTTAATGTTTAAAGGATATGCATATATATATATATAGGTTCAAAACATGTATGACTTTCTTCTATGCAACAAAAAAATTGTGGAATACAATGGAAGTTGTTTTTGGACTCCTGACTTTCATTGTATGGACAAAAACAGTTGACGATATCTTTTTCGTGCTCCACAGAGGAAAAGAAACTCAGACAGGTTCGAAACAACATCAGGATGAGTAAATGATGACAGACTTTTCACTTTTGGCTGAACTATCCCTTCAAGGCATTGGTACCCGTTTTCACTGACCCGAGTAACTCGAGACAGATTTTAGCCAGGGAGCACCGTCTCCATGCAGCTCTTTGTCCCAGAGACAGAGAGATGAGTGTAGAGAGATGTTTGGATTCATTAGTTTAGGCGGGTAGAACTGTGCTTTGTGCTGAGTCATGTGTCAGTTCTTGGAAGAACCTGAAACCAATTATTTCAGTGAGACAGAAAAGGATCCCAATTATTTCCACAGCCAAATACCTGCAGCTACTGCAGCCTGGTCATAGAAGGACAGAAGAGGAAGTCGAATGTTATTAGTCTGGTGCAGGCCCTGAAGTACAGCTAAAAACACCTTTGCTTTTGACCCTTTCAATATCTGCATTTCCTTCTGCTTACAGCAGGTGCTATTTAAAATACAATTAAAACCTGCTAATTAAATCCATCCATGTGGAAAGCTAGCCCCCCCTTGTTGGAAAACTGGTAGCTTGATGTGGGCGGAAGTGAAGAAACAAACTGGTACAGCAAGACAAAATGTGACATCAGCCAGTTTGAAACAGATGGCGTCCAGAGGCTGTGAAAGGCTCTTCCAGGCTGTGCCAGGCTGGTTGTGCCCACAGCATCTGTCTCTGACATGGCACTGCCACGGATGGACAGAAAAACACACACACACACACACGGTTCAATCGCATTAGACCCTTATCTTGTCCTGCTTAGCTGGGCAGCAACCTTCAGAATGGCTTTTCAATTCAATAACACAAAGGTTGCAGGTTCAGTGTTTAGTAGGAGTGGTGTGTGAACTGGAGAACTGCCGGAACAGTCCTCTGCTGTCATCACCGGAGTAAGTAATAATTTAGCGCTCACTTTAATCCTGAGTAACAGAACACTTACTACAGCGACAATATCCCTGAAGCAATCTGGTTTAAGTGTCTTGCTCAAGGGCACAACGATGATAGTTCATGGATCTTGTGGGGCTCAAACCTGCAACCTTCAACCATCATCCCATATACATATATGTATACATATGCTTGTTAAAATGTTTGGGGTCGGTAAGATTTTTTATGTTTTTGAAAGAAGTCTTGTACGCTCACCAAGGCTGCATTTAATTGATAAAAAATAATTTGAAATAATATTCGCTTTTAAAATAACTTATTTTTTTATTCATAATATGGTGGCAAAGCTGAATTTTCATCATCATTACTCCAGTCTTCAGTGTCACATGATCCTTCAGAAATCATGCTAATATGCAGATTTGCTGCTCAAGGAACATTTCTTGTTATGATCAATGTTGAAAACAGCGCTGCTTAATATTTTTGTGAAAATCCTGATACATTATTTTCAGGATTCTTTGATGAATAGAAAGTTCAAAGGAATAACATTTCTTTGAAATGGAAATATTTGACTGCCACTTTTGATCAATGTAATACATCCTTACTGGATAAAAGTATTAATAATTTTTTTAAAGATCTTACTGACCAAAAAACTTATGAATATATTCCAATTATAAATTAAGCATTTTTGTACATATACATTTTTTTTAATTCATCAAAAAGTCTTTTATAATGTTTATATTAGAAGAGGTGTCTTGTCATTGATCTACATTCAGGGACTCTCGCCTCTCGCTCTTTAGCTCAGTAAGAATCAGTTTTTCTAGATCTGCATTACCGGCGAGCCCTCTCGGTTTCCTCACGTGTGGTGCTGTGGAGTGTGTAATGGGATTACAGGTTTTGATGACAGTGTGACTTTAGAGTTATTGAATCCCATTCATTTTTAACCAGATCCAGCCCCTCTGAGCTGCAAGAGAGCTTCAGTTATCATGCAAACACGGTGCGTAATGCGAAGTGCCTAGAAGAGACCCGTGCTCGCGGAGGCGACGTCAAATGTTGTTCAAACCTACACGCTGTTCAGTCAGCTGGCATGAAAGTTGTCATTTTGGAAGCGTGTTTTCTTTTTCAAGTTTCCTGACTTTAAATAAGCATAGTAAGTCAGTCCTTATAGATGCTTGATACTTTGCTGTATTTGAGGAAAACCAGAACCAGAAGGTTGCAGGTTCGAGCCCTGGTTCGAGTTTCAGAAAGATTTTCAATGTAAATACACTTTCAGAGGGACAAACCATCCTCAAATCCTCATGTCCAAAACCAGAGGCTGTATTTTTTTTTTTTTACTCAGACTGTCAATTAATTCTGAGAATTCTGCCTTTTTTCGTAATAGGGTTTACTATTAATGGCACTGGCCTAGAGAGCAATAATCACTGACAAGAAAACCATTTCAATCTCAGAATTGACAAATATAACTTATTATACACTCCTCGAGGGCCGAGCGAAGAGGAACAGCAAAGGAATGAGGATCCAAAAGCTATGGAATGAGATGCACCCTCAATCTCGCGAAAATCAAGTTTGTGTGGTCAAAATGAGTTAGTATGGATTGCGGCTCTGGCTGCGAGGAGGCGAGATGCGAGGAGGAGGTGTGGCGCTCGCCGGTCCTGCCGTGCTTTGAAGATATTTAGCTCTAATTAAGTTTCTCCCCTGAGAGTCGGAGAGAAGAAAGAAACGAGATGAAAACCTCCCGGCACAGTCAGAGTTTCACAGCAATCAATTTTGTTGTCGGAGCGTCATTGCTGCTCTCTGCTACTCCGAGGGATCGGTGAGAGCGTCCGTCGAGTGTGACTGCTGATGTTTATGCAGTACAGATCACGGTTGCATACTTGAGAGGCACGAGAGTGCTACAGTTTGCATCATTTCAGCTCAACAATGAAATTACATTGAATCTGAGGCCATCGCGGTTAGCGATACATTGAGCGGCGCTGCTTGTGTTTCCGAACTCGAGAAATGTCAAACTTCTGACAAAAACGTCCCTAATCCCCCAAAGAATATTTTGCAGAGCATAATAAATACTACAAAAATAAATGACAGAAAATTAAGCCTTTTTAAGTTTAAGTGTAATTTAAATATTTTCATCCAATAAACTACATTTCCCTCCAATTCTTACTTGTACTCATTTTTATATTCTCAGATTCTAATAATTGTTGTACAGTATTTTTTTAAACTTGTTTTTTTTATATAATACTAATAGCATAATTTAATGTTAATTAAAAACAAATATCACTATGATGTACTTTGCAGTTTTAATAATAATGGGGAAATTGTGAAACAATCCTTTCACAATGCAACAAATCCAAATGGTTCTAAAACATGCGGCTTTCTCTTTAAGCAAAAATATGAGAACTTTGTTTTTCAAGCGACCTGGACATGTAGATACGCCAGCTCATTTCTTTCATGAAGTACAAACACTCACATGATGTGGCGCGATTCGATCAGAAGAGCGTAATTTACACTTTTAATGTTTTCTCTCTGAGTTTGTTTCTGATTTTTGAATTTAAAAGGTAGTCGTTCCTTTGTTCTCCAGCTCCGTTGTTGTCTAACAAAAGGAAATGCATCTGCGGTCTTTTCAGTTCAGTAAAACACTTGAAAACAGATGGTATCAAAGGGATCTTAATGGGAAAGAACTGAAGTGAGATGAAACAATGAATAACAATTACTCTCAAAAACTGGTGATGAAAATAAAGCATATTCTCTCTCTCTCTCTCTCTCTCTCTCTCTCTCTCTCTCTCTCTCTCTCTCTCTCTCTCTCTCTCTCTCTCTCTCTCTCTCTCATTTCCAGGTCTGTAAGATTCTGAACACCACGACTATGAGCTGTTTCGCTCCCTCGCTGACAGCCGAGTACAGGCCGGGTTTGGACTCAGTCAAGCACGCGGACGAGTTCGGTTTCATCTTCAATAATGTGCAGGCTCTACTAGTGTACAACAACACTAACTTCATGTACTACCCCAACCCGTACTTTGAGCCTCTCAGCACCAATGGCATACTGGAACAGAAACCTGGCTCACCTATCATTTTAAAGGTACATCCACCCACCACACGCTTGACTCTTTGACCTCAGAGGTGCAGATCAGACTGTTACTCAAGTGTATGCAATGTATACTGAAAGTATGTGTGGATAATGGATATACACTTAAATATTCAGTAGTGTAAGCTTTTCAAACGTAACTAACCTTTCACATGTGCTGTGTGTGTGTGTGTGTACCAGGGTAAGAATCTGGTTCCCTTGGCCTCTGGAGTGAAACTTAATTACACCGTTCTGATCGGAGAGACTCCCTGTTCTGTCACCGTATCTGAGTCCCAACTGCTGTGCGAGCCACCTAATCTCACCGGCCAGTACAAAATCATGGTAAATATTCATCTGTATGTTGGACACATCCAGCTCAAATCTTTTTCAGGTTTTTTTCTGAAATATTTTTCAATCCAGATCGAATCCTGAAATCTGATTTCTGGTTTATGGAAACGTACCTTTCCCATATAGTGAATTACACTATCATTTAAAAGTTTGGGGTCAGTTTTTTATTTTGTATTAGTACCGTACATTTATTCAGTGAAAAAGCATTAAAATGATTGAAAGAGACATTTAGCAGCCATATCACCCTGTAGCCCAAGACTGGTTGCCCACTGAAGCTAAGCGGGGCTGAGCCTGGTTAGTACCTGGATGGGAGACCTCCTGGAAAAACCAGGTTGCTGCTGGTAGAGGTGTTAGTGAGACCAGCAGGGGGCGCTCACCCTGTGGTCTGTGTGGGTCCTAACGCCCCAGTGTAGTGATGGGGACACTATACTGTCAAAAGAGCGCCGTCCTTCGGATGAGACGTTAAACCGAGGTCCTGACTCTCTGTGGTCATTAAAAATCCCAGGATGTCCTTCGAAAAAGAGTAGGGGTGTAACCCCGGCATCCTGGCCAAATTAGCCCCTTGGCCTCTGTCCATCATGGCCTCCTAATCATCCTCCTATACTGATTGGCTTCATCACTGTCTCCTCTCCACCAGTAAGCTGGTGTGTGGTGGGCGTTCTGGCGCAATATGGCTGCCGTCGCATCATCCAAGTGGATGCTGCACATTGGTGGTGGTTGAGGAGATTCCCCCCCTTCTATGTAAAGCGCTTTGAGGTCTCAGATAAAGCGCTATATAAATGTAACGAATTATTATTATTTATAATGTTACAAAAGATTTATATTCTAAATAAATGCTGTCCTTTTGAACTTTCTATTCATCAAATAATCCAGGATAAAAATGCATCAGTTTCCACATAAAGCAACACAAGTGTTTTCAACATTGATAATTAAGTAACGATCATGATCCATGAAGATATTTTGTAAATTTCCTACCTTAAATATATCAAAATGTATTTGTGGATGCAGCACAATCGCCAACAGAAATGGAAACCTTTAAAGGCGATTTTCTCAATATTTCGATTTTTTTTTGCACCCTCAGATTCCCGATTTTCAAATAGTTCAATCTTGGCCAAATATTGTCCTTTCCTAACAAACCACATATCAATGGAAAGCTTATTTATTCAGCTTTCAGATTATGTATCAATTAAATAGTAATAATAATAATATTTCACACTATTACAGTTTTAACTTTATTTTTGGATCAAATAAATGCAGCCTTGGTGAGCATAAGATACTTATTTTAAAAACATTTGAAATCCAACCCAAATATTTGAAGATAGTAAGTAGTTTTTCCCATCTCTCTTTCCCATAACGTCAAATTTCTGATCCTTTTTTGTAAAAAAAAAACAGTCAGCAGTTATGATCAGATTGAAATAAAAATAAAAAAGAATATATTTGGATTTCTGTGAACAATTCCTGATGTGTTTTCATGTGTTTAACATGCTTGAAAGGCCCTTTAGTCGGTGTTTACTAGATTTGAGACCTGTGCTGTCGAGGTGGGTGTTAAATGCCCTCGTGCTCATTATTTACTATTGTTGTACCGCTGGTGGAGACGCAGGCCAGACCCTCAGCAATGCCACAGTCTTGTTGCTGTCACCAGGTTCCCTAGGAACAGAAAACCAATTACTGTTAGTGCTGCCCAAAACTTACTCAAAGCAATGTGTGTGTTTTTTTTCTGTATTATTGTGGGTCGAGTGGGTAAGGTATATTTTTACACTCTGTGTCTCTGCGTGGGCATCTTTATATGTGTATGTGTGTGTGCGTTTATTCTAAAATGATTCTCATGTGTTTGTTCTCTCAGGTGCAGGTCGGTGGTCTGCATGTGTCCCCCGGTTCAGTAAACATTCTTTCTGACAGCCTCCTGACTCTTCCTGCCATTGTCAGCATCGCTGCCGGCGGCGGACTGCTTCTCATCATCGTCATCCTCGTGCTTATCGCCTACAAGCGTAAATCCCGCGAGAACGACCTCACACTCAAACGACTCCAGATGCAAATGGACAACCTGGAGTCCAGGGTCGCGCTGGAGTGCAAGGAAGGTGAGAAAGACTTTTCACTATGTCGCTTTATTGATTATTTGTGTTTATTTGGGAGAAACCGATCTTGTTTCATTATGACCCCAAAACAGGCCTTCGTTTCTTCTCTAGTAGCCGCAAGCCCAGAGTGTATGTTAGAAATCAGTGTTGGTGAGATAACTTTTGCTTAGTCAAATTTATGTCTTCAAACCAAATTTACAATTGTTAAATCCTGTCTGGCTAGCGCACTTCCCATAATGTTAACGCATTAGGTCAGTAGGCGGAGAGTAGACGGTCTTTTGTGGTTCTTTAAAGGCATTTAACCACATGAGTGTTTACACTACACAAGCAATCCGGTCGAATGTGTTTTCAACTACCACTGGAAGTGGTCAAAAGTGGACAAGCCTGTTTACACCTGTATTTAGTGCCGTCCACTTGTTATCGGATTGACCAAAGCGCATCTTAACACCAGGTGTACGCAGGGCCTTAGAGATGGCTTGTCTCTTTTTATAAAATGTTTATTCATTTTATTTTATTTAATATTTATATAAAATATCAGATAGCACCAATTAAACCTTTAGTCATATAATGATGCAACACACATAATCATCTGAGGGTTCCAGGAGGCTGACAGATTCTTACACACAATTCAGACAAAAGCGTGTCCCTGACCCATGGTTAGCGGGGCTTAGAGGATGTAGTTTGTGTTGACTGACTCTAGAGGAATATAAGATCAAGAAGTATTAAAGGGGCAGATTGAGCCCTGCACTCCACGAACGCCTGCAAAAGAGTGAGTTTAAAAGGAGAGAAAGGCGTAGAGAGGGAGGACAGGTGAGAGGAGACAGATAGAGTGAATCAGAAAGGAGAAATAAGGAAACGTGTGGGGAGAGAGAAAGAGAGATAGATAACTCCCTCAGGGAAGAGTGCTGCCCCAGGCTCTGTCAGAATGGACCCAATTAAAGACATCCCACCTCCAGTCTCCACCAGCAGGGGACAAGCACTTCAGCAGCCTGCAATTTACTCTGTGTGTGTGTTTGTGTGAGTGAGAACACCGTAAATAGAGAGAAGCTGAGAGGTTATTTTGGTTTGCTCTCTTCGTCTGCCTGCAACAACCTTCAGGAACTTCATAAAAAACCTCAAACTGGACAAAACAAAGTCTTCAGAGATGTTGATTAGAAGTTCAGGTTTCGGCATGCGTTTGGGTCTTTTATGTGGCTTGTGGCTTCAAAACCAAAACTCAAGGAATGTTCATTATTCACCCAAAGAAATTATAAGAAATTATATTTTGCATTAAGAAAATTATTAATATTTTCATATTTTAGGACTTTTTTTTTTTTTTTTTTTACGAATTAAAAACAATTTCGGTAACACTTTACAATAAGGTTCATTAGTTAACTACTTTAGTTAACATAAACTAAGAATGAACAATACTTCTCCAGCATTTGTTCATCTTAGTTCATATTTATTTCAACATTTACTAATGCGTTATTAAAATCAAAGGTTGTATTTGTTAACATTAGTTAATGCACTGTGAACTAACATGAACAAACACTGAACAGCTGTATTTTTATTAACTAAATACTGTACTGTAAATGTTAAATGTAAATGTATTGCTCATTGTTACAGTAGTTCATGTTAGTTAATACATTAACTAATGTTTTTGTCCTTCCCTTTTTGTTTTCAGCTTTTGCAGAACTGCAGACCGATATCAATGAGTTGACGAGTGATCTGGACCGGGCTGGTATTCCCTATCTGGATTACCGCACCTATGCCATGAGAGTGCTATTCCCTGGCATCGAGGACCATCCTGTGCTCAGAGAGCTGGAGGTGGGCTGCGGTTTACTTTATTTAATGAACACTTTTCTCTAACATTGTCCAAGATGTAACCAGGTGCAACATGGGTGCACACTTCGGTGCCATGTGACACAATCATAGCCAATCTTACTGGATGTTTAATAAACCGTTATATGGGGCAGGATTTTGGACCAGTGAGGTTTCACTTTAGGCGGGGATACCCAGCTCAATTACATATACTATAGATCGAAACCATTCCACCATCAAAATGTCATTTATGATCAGGACATGGTGTAGTTTACATGTGATCTTTTTATGTAAATTAAGCATTTAAGGAATTTAGTTTATTGACAGTCTAGTTCACTGACAAAGATGTTGTTGTGTGTTGCAGGTCTCTGGCAATGGGCAGCTATGTGTTGAAAAAGCTCTGAAGCTGTTTGGCCAGCTGATAAACAACAAGGTGTTTTTGTTGACATTCATCCGTACGCTGGAAATGCAGCGCTCCTTCTCCATGCGCGACCGGGGCAATGTGGCGTCGCTCATAATGACGGCTCTCCAGGGTCGACTGGAATACGCCACGGATGTGCTCAAACACCTGCTCTCCGACCTCATCGACAAGAACCTGGAGAGCAAGAACCACCCCAAACTACTACTCAGGAGGTTTGCAGTTTACTGCAGTTTGCAGTTTTTTACCTATGTCATATAGATGTGTGTGCATGTAAACAATCAAAGTCCACCCCAAAGGGAGTGAATCTCTCCAGCAAAGAACGCCTGCCTTGAACACCTCGTTTGTAGTCCTGATATTTTTTTCTGTGGCATGTATATGTCACCATGTAAACTTTGCATAATGCCCACCTGCTGGCTAGTTTGGCTCGCTTTTAAACATTGGTCGTTATAAAGCCAGTGTGACAGATGTTGACCAGTGAGCGTGTGTAAGCCTCACTCACCTGGTCTTTAGAGGCGTGCTAGCGACTGACGCTAGTGGGTTCGGTCTGCTCCCGCCTCCCATACCGGAGACCCAGGTTCAAATCCCGCTCGAAGCGGGTCGGGTAGAATGGGTTACATTTGGTGCTGTCACCCAAATGGGAGTGAGGTTTAGTGGGGTTAGTGTAACGGGCGTAGGCTAGTTAGAGCTGAGCGTGTAAACCTCATTCCCCTGGCCTCAAGAGACACACGCTAGTGGCTGCGGTCTTTAGTGTCCTTGTTAGCGTGCCCTCCTCCCACGCCGGAGACCCCGAGTAGAACCGGTTACACCAGAAAGAGTTTATCACCATGTTGAGGAAATGCTGTGTTTTTTTTTCAATGTGACAGCAAAACATCATTACATGGACTTTTTAACACTATTAAAAAAAAAAATAAAAAAAAAAAATACACTATTTCTCAGCATTAAAAACACAACCTTTTCTTGTGTTCTCACCATATTTCTAGCAACTGGTTTCTGAATCATGCAGTTTGATGCAGGTCGGTGTGTTGATGGAAAAATGACAGTTACAGTATAACATCACATGAATAAAAGTATATAAAAAATGACCACTGTGAATGTCCTGCACAAGACGTGCTTACAGAGGTGGTTCAGGGTTGATCAGCTTGTTCTTCTTGACTGTCATTACGAACTGATACAGCAAAAGTGACACCATTGTTACAATAGTTTTTAAATAAAGCGGCTCAGGAAGCCTTGGGGCGTTACATTTCCGACACATGTCTAAGCGGTAGACCAATCACAACAGACTGAGGCCAGCTGACCAATCAGAGCAGACTGCGCTTTCTGGAAGATGGGTTTTAAAGAAACCAAAACTAAAACAATATAAATTATAAGACTTTTTTTCAAAACATTAAATCATGTCAACATATTCAGACCCCATAAACAAAATTTTAAACCTGTTAATAAGCATAATGGTTGCTTTTAAAATGACTACATTACTAACTGATCTTAAAGTGTTGCGCTGGTATCTTAGTCTAGCATTATGGCTATATTGACTCATGATCTATTAGTCTGCTTCCCTCCAGTCTCTCAGTACGGCCCAACTGTCAGTGTCACTTTTCATTTGTGTGCCAGGTTCTCATAAAACATTCATGAGCAGCTCAAATCCACTTGTTTTTTCCTCTCGCACTCTCGGCTGTCCTTTATGCTGTCCATCTAAATTTGTATAGGTTTTTCAAAGTCTTTCCAAAGCAGCGTATCAGCTAGAAGATTTGGACTAATAATGATTAAACAAAGAGTTGCCCGAGGGCTAACACACAGCACAGTCCGCGGCTGATTTCATTACGCTCCACTTGATGGAGGCCGAGTGTGTTTTAGTGTAGCTGGAGGTGATTTGTTCCTGCTGACTGCGGCGTTATATCAGCTATACATCACACTTTGAATATTCAAAGCAGACAGGCCAAACAAACACCGCAGACGTTCCTCGTCCGCGCTCTCTCGCTCGTATTGAATGATTTTGGGTGTTTGGTTACGTGACTCAGCTCATTAATAGTCACAGTAAATAGATGCAGGGGAAATGTGGATTACGCCGTTATTTAACGTGACAGACGGCGCGTCTCTCTCATTATCTGCTGTCGTTAGGAACACAAAACACTAATCCCGCCGCGCTGGCAGGCTGGGCCATGGGCATCAGGGGCCCGTGGTTTTAGATGACACTATTTCTTTTTCTTTCTATTGGAATTTAGGAGATTATTGATTCATCATGCTCCTTTCGGTCTCGTTCGCAGCTTCTTGTCTTCACTTTTACACGAAGCATCTGGAAAACAAGAAGGCGGTTTTAGAAACCCTACAAATCCGTCTCTTTCTGTTGTCTTTTCATTTATTTACTGTTTCCGCTATCGCTTTCAGCCACGCAGTCTCCTGTCGGTGTTACGGTTAAACGAACACTGCAGTTTCTGTGACTACTGTTGGCCTCCACTCCCTCTACATCGATTGGGCTCCATCTCACTAATTTTCTTCTCTGTTCCTTTAATAAAAGGCATTTCTCTCATCTCTCTCTCTCTCTCTCTCTCTCTCTCTCTCTCTCTCTCTCTCTCTCTCCCCCTCTTTCTCATTTTTTCTCCATCTCAATCATTTTGATTTCAATTGATCCGTGTGGACCAAACCTGCCCTTCTTGTGACCTCTTTCTGTGTCTGCTCCTCATCTTAACATTTCTCGGATAATGGAATACATCTGGAGCTTGTCCCACCTCAGTGAGCGATGCATTCGCTGGTGTTCCAGGAGGCTTCTGAAGAGCAAGCGGTCTTATTTCATGTTGTACAGATACATTTAGTGAAGAATTATTGCACAATTTGTTTTTTAAAAGCTATTTTTTGCCCATCAGGGTGTGATGACCATGCACTGTAAAAAGTGATCAGTTTACTTTTTTCAAAAAATTTAGGAAACCCGTTGTCTTAAAATTATTAGGTAAAAAGAATGTCATGCTTAATCCAAAAAATTAAGTTATGTGGAATTCTCATGTTCACATAACTTAATAAATATGCAAAGTATGTATCTCATTAAATATGCGCACAAAAATGTGTTATTAGCCGCTCAGCCAAATTTGAATGATAAAAAGAGCCGCCAAAGTAAATCAAAATCTTGAAAAAAATTAGCAGTATTTAATGCTCTCAAAAGCTGGGGGCGTGTCCGCTGGCTGCGCTGAAACCACGCCCACTCGCGAGACGGGAGGATGAAGGCCGAGGCGGGAGATAGTTTGGTTCGGCCACATTCACCAGTAACAGCGGATTATCAGTGAATCCCAGTTGTCTCCGACGAAAGTTTATAAAACTATCCTGTGTAAATTGGTCACTACAGAGGCGGGTGTTGTTGGTGGTGATCCTCAGCTCTCCATCAAGGTGGCTCTTCACAAAATTAATCCACCAATTCTTGATATGGACATTTTTCAGAAATTTTAATAAGGACACCGACCTGTTTTGTAAGTGATCGCTTTCAGGTAGTACGCATTTCCGTGACGAATCAAAAGTAGGACACTTTTTACATGATTTGTGACCTTTGACCTTTACCCATAATTCCATGTACTTATTTATGTACTGTGTGTGTATGTGTGTAAATATATATATATATATATATATATATATATAACGCTTTTTCCATCCACATTGCACCAAGGCTAAACGTTCCATACAACACAAACTGCTAGGCCACAGCTCCTGCTCCCTTTTGCTGGTTTAATAAAGAACAAAGATCCACAAGTAGTCGACTTCGAGCTGACAATCATAGCGAGTGAACTACTTTTATGTGTGCGATCCTTCTACATTTTCTTGATGTAGGAACAAAGGACATGCATGTGTGTTAAGGAAAATAATGAATGTCAAAGATGCCTGTAGGGCAGTTGCTTGCAAATGAGACATCTTTTAAGAATCAGACAATATCAACAGAGAGACTAATTTATTTTCATAAAGTGACCCACTTGCATTTAATGATAACCGACTGTGAAAAATAACAAGGGCCTGTCTGGTCTCTGCTGTCATCAGAGTGGCTGTACGTTTCATTTCAAATAGCCTAAAGCATAGTTGGCATTAATATTTTCTTGTCTATTATTTTTTTTAATCTTTATTTGATTATGGAAGATATGGAGACACTTACAAGACTCAGGCTTCCATTTGGATCAGCAGGGAATGTGATTGTTTTCAGCACAGACTGATTCATCATTTCAGTGGGAAAGCCACAGTAAATCAAATCTCTGTTGCGCAGTGTGTAAAAAGATTTTCGTTGGCTTTTTGCTACTCCTCATTGACAGAGACATTAGAGAAAGGACAGAAAATGGCATTGGAGAAAGATAATAAATGTGGGATTAGGTTCTGGCTGGATTTGAACCAGCATCTCCTGAAACTCAGCTACATCTCAACATATCTAGTCCATGGTTTTGTGTTGTGTTGTTGTTTTTTGCTCTGTTCTGTTTTGTCTCATTGTGTTTTGTTTGTTTGTGTTGTGTTGTCTTGTCTCATTTTGTTTTGTCTCATTTTGTTTTCGAAATATGATTCCTCACTTCTACCTTGATCTTTGTCTGAAGTGTCCTATCGGTGTTTAATATAATGTCCAGAGAAGCTGTTTGTGGTGTGTTACAATTAATGTCGTATATTTTTTGGCCCTTTTCCGAACTTTTTTGTGACCCACATGAGCATCATGGCTCAGTTGATCGGTGCTAAACACTAGGCCACAGCTTATACTTCACTGAACTTTTGAGTTTTCGTTTTTGTCGTTCTCTCCCTCATGTTAATATCTGTGGAGGACTGTGTCTAAAAATGGAACAGCTCCATCGCCTCCGGCTCTCTCTTGCTGCTGTGTGTGTGTGTGTACATGTTTTCACCTAATGAGATTTGCAGGCACCCAGAGCCACTCGGAATGGACTATTAGCGAGACACATTGTGTTTTGTGTCGCCCCTTCAATGAAGCATTCCTTTACCCCCCTTGAGACACACACACACACACACACACAACATACACAACTCATAAACACACTAATAGCTAATAAAACCCTAATGTTCATTAATGCAACTGTTAAAAAAGCAAGCAAGCAAACCGAAATCTAAAAATGCTGACGAAAGAGGGAAAGTAAATTTGTTTATGAGCAGACAGAGGCAGAATTACAAAAAAGCCTGGTGTGATGAAGTTTTAGAGAATGCAAAAACTCATTTAGGTGCTCAAATAGCTACTATTAACAGTTTATTCATTCTCTCAGGCGGAGGTAGCCAGTGTGTTTGTGCTTCCTGGTGAAAGAAAATAGTGATTCGGTAGCAAAAGATTTCCTTTAAAGCGTCAAATTGTCAATGAAGAGATTTTGGAGATTGACTTCTGCGGGTCTGAAATATATATTTGAAGCCAGATATTGACTCTGAGCCCCTGCAATGTGAAATATTCCGGTGCACCAGGAGAGTGCCCAATTCCCGTGTGCATTTGAAAATGTCGGGCCAATTTCCCGTTCATTTTGCTTGTTAGAACTCAATTTCCAGCCATTTGTGAGACTAGTTTATGAGAAGCGCAAAACCGAATGACTCTAATAAACTAGTTTCACAAGCACACTGCAATTTGAAAGGAGGTAAATTAAGTTCAGTATCTGGTTATTTAGGTTATATCTGTTGGTTTTTTCCCCTCCCTCATCATCTATCATTGATCGATGATTGACTGAGACAGGAAAAAGACAGGAAACATTCTTGCAAGACCTGATGCAACCAGCATCCAACGCACTGTCATTGTAGTGTATGTGTGTGTCAGATCCCATAACTCACTCATACTGACACACACACACACACACACACTCCCTGAATGAGTGTCACATATTGTATGAATGCACTCATCAATGCACAAATACACACAGGTTCCTCTTGCTCCTGCATCCTGCGGTCCCTCAGCTCACAGACCCAGAGAAAAACAGGTAGAATACAAAGGAAAGTTGACAGGCTTAAAAGAGAATATATAAACATAACCATGTTTTGTATAGACCGCCACACACGCTGCTGAATAAAACACACAAATACGCTCTGTCCTTTAGAAGAATCACACAGACAGGCGCTCTCGTCTCAAACATGACGACTTTCCTTCATTTCACTCCATCTTGCATCACTCCTTCTATTTGCCCATCTCTATTCTCTCTCATTTCATCTGTGTGTGAGACTGCCATTGATTTATTCACTAAACCTTATTCACTATAACGCGGCATTATTAAATGAGTATAATTTGGCGGCCTCGTTATTCGACAGCCATGTGTTCTTTCAGTAAAATTAGCATTTATCATCCACTAATGCATTAACCTAGATGAGTGAATACCAAAAAAAAACAAATGCGGCATAATGCAAATCACATCATCTTTATGTTAATGGACTCTTAACTTCTGAATATACAAACTCGAAACCCCTCAGTGCACTAATAACTTGTTTTTTTTAAGCAGTCCATCCACTCAGTGGCCATCATGACTGTTTTCTAGTAGCTTCTGTCTACTTGAATGTGTAAAATCTCCAAATCTTTCCGTTACGCTGACGGAATGACAAAATCAGTAGTTTATCTCAGCGACCATCTTTAGGGAAAGCGCAGTATGCATATTTGCATTTTGTCTGCGCCGTTTTAAAATTGTTGGTTAGTTTATGTGCATGTGATTTAGATAAAGACAATGAGATAAACAAGATTTTATGCTGCTATTGTTTTGTCATGGTTTTGTGGCATTTGCTTTTTTTTAAAGGCAATGTTTCAAGTTTAGTTTCTTTCTTTTGCGATACATCTAGATATTTTTGAACACAAGAATGTGTCTTTAAACTAGTTTAGTTGGATTTTTCAGCAGGGTTTTGTCATTTCCCATGGTGAAGACGAATCGCAATTGGCGTCTCATTAATTTCTCAGAAAGCACATTACACAGACAGCAAATGGAGACTCTTATTTACGTCTTCTGCTTCTCAGAGAAAAAGACCCCATAAACTCTTGTGTTTCTGCTGTACAGTTTCAGAAATCTCAATGACAGCTCACACTGTGCTCAGATTTTTCAAGATAGCAAAGTGTGTAATCATAAATCAACTCTCTCAATATGAACTAAAGCGTTTCTCATCAGATTCCTCGGGAACTTTATAGCACTACACTCATACAGTATGTCAACAACAGTAGCCTATGTGTAATATATTTCTACTTTTATTTCTTCTGAAGAATTTTGGGGAAAACATCTAAGACAAAGTTAGTACTTGAATAAGAAAGTATTTTAAGTTGTGAAAAAGCAACATATGAGCAATAAAAATGTCCAGCAAATTCTTATGTGCATTCTAGAGCAAAAAATACCAATAAGCTGATTGGCTCTTTTAATTGGAGGGCGGGGTTTATTTTTTTCCTCTTTATACTGTCTCTGGTACACTATTCACTCCCTTTTTTGTACCATCATACATAAGCGTTCAAAAGTTTGCCATTAGTAAGTAAATTTTAATTTTGATTAATGCTTTATTCAGCTTATTTATCAAAAGTGACAGTAAAGACATTTACTGTATAATTTTACAAAAGATTTCTATTTCAAATAAATGCTGTTTCTTTTTTTAACTTTGTTCATCAAAGTATCCTGAAAGAAATGTACCACGGTTTCAAAAATATAAACAACTACTGTATTACAACTATTTTCAACATTGAAAGGTATCTTTCTGAGTAGAATGATTTCTGAAGGATCATGTGACACTGAAGACTGGAGTAATGATGCTGAAAATGTAGCTTTGCTATCACAGGATCACATAAATGAGAAAATATATGAAATAAACAATAATATTTCACAATATTACTGCTTTAGCTGTTCTTGATCAAATAAGCGCAGCTGCGCATAAGAGACTTCTTTCAAAAACGGTCTGAAGTATCTCGTCACATGAATATGCATCGATTACAGTTTATCACTGTCACTGATCAGCGCTCGCTCTCACGTGTGACCCTGAAGCGTGACCCCCCCCCCTCGAACATAATACACACGTGTGTATGGCCGAACACACATCCACTCTCCCACACTCTGTGTTTGCGGGCTGTCTCAGCGGTGTAATCATAGTTATTTCCACATGCATTAAGAGAGTCATTTTCTGGCGCTGCTGTTGAGTAAATTGCCGGTGTGCTCCACGGCGGCCCAACGGAGTGCGAGCGCATAACGCCGCAGACATCGGCGCCACAATTACGCAGCTGATATTACATCGTCCGGTGATGCTTATGAGTGTTTGTAATGCCCATAAGTGAACATAATACTCACTGCCACAAACACCCGAGCCAGATAGAAACAGAAAGTATTTTCTGGGGTGAAAGAAGGAATGTTTTGCAGGCAAAGAGAGATATTGGTATTCCACAGGCGCGCTCAGCCGTCAGAACGAGGGAATAACCCTTTCATGTATTTTTCATGCTCGTTAACCACTCCCGTCGGGGTGCTGTTTGTTCTCTCTTCCTCTGTCTGCCTTATCTTTCCCTCTCTCTCTCTCTCTCTCTCTTTCTCTCTTCAGTTTTCCACCTGCTCTGTATTCAACAAACCCTCGGCTCTTCCTTTTTGTCTCTTCACAAATTATTGCCCACAACTCTAGAGATCCCCGTTTGAGTCGTGTGTTTGTCGTTTGTGGGTTTGTGTCTGTCTCCTGCCTCAAAGCAACAACAAAAAAAGAAGGAAGGAGACAGGGGGTGGTCAGAAGAATAAAAAAAACTGATACGTGGACAAAAAGAGTCAGTCTGGAGTGATTGACAGGGAAGGAAGCTAGCAATGTTTTTCTCACTTTCTGTTTTCCTCTTATCAAAACGCAGCCGTTATTAAAGGAAAAAATGAACATGCGCTGGTATTCTTTGAGATAAGTGTCAACTTGTGTGTTTCAGGACGGAGTCTGTAGCTGAGAAGATGCTAACCAACTGGTTTGCTTTCCTGCTTCATAAGTTCCTGAAGGTAACTTGCCTCTTTGACTTCCTGTATAAGAACTAGTCTCATGTAGACAGACTTTTGACTCTCAGCATGAGGTCTGGTTCACTCTGCAGATCATTCGGGCTCAGAGACACATAATTAGACAGGAAGCAGCCGTCATGTCACGATCAACTAGAGGTTGTATGTTTGTTGGAGATCATTCAAATAATTGGAGTCTCTACAAACAGTCATATGAGAAATATCAAAGACATTAATGTGTGTAGACTTTATGGTCAGACTTTAGAGGTTTAGCATTCAGTTGTGCTTTCAGGATATCCTGTTTACTTGCTGCTGCTAAGTGCCTTGAACTAAAATATATTTTTATATCTTTCCATGAATGGGGCAAATCCAGTGAGTAGTTAGGCAGTAGTAAGGCTTATTTTAGTAACCTGGCAATGTGTAAACACAAATTTGCTTTACTTAAAGTCAATTGAAAATTGCATAAAGCCAAGCAATCAGATTGTAAGAAAGCTTTTGAATTCTTCTATTTCTCGTCCAAAATAGATCAGGTGATCTGCAAGTATAAGTGATTGTGCAGTATACACTACATATTTACATTTACATTTACATTTATTCATTCAGCTGACGCTTTTATCCAAAGCGACTTACAATTGCTATATATGTCAGAGGTCGCACGCCTCTGGAGCAACTAGGGGTTAAGTGTCTTGCTCAGGGACACATTGGTGTCTCACAGTGGATTCGAACCCAGGTCTCTCACACCAAAGGCATGTGTCTTATCCATTGCGCCATCACCACCCAGTGACTATTTCATAATAACTGTAAACATTATGCAATAATAAACACTTAAAACAGTAGTCTGCTACATTGTTGTGACAAGGCCTTATTAGATTGACCACATGACCTCATTATGTAAATATTCATTTCTGTAAATTATATAATTTCAGTAATAATGGGGTTATTTTTTAGCTTTTTTTTTTTATTGTTTGTAAAATGCCTTAAAGGGTTAGACCCCCCAAAAATGAAAATTCTGTCATCGTTTACTCACCTTCATGTCGTTCCAAACCCGTAAGACTTTTGTTCATCTTCAGAAAACAAATAAAGATATTTGTATATTTCTGTCCCTCCATTGACAGTTTATGCAACTGCCACTTTGATGCTTAAAAAAGTTCATAAAGAGATCAATCCTAATCCATATAAAGTGAGTGGTTAAGTCCAATTTTCAAATCAATCAATCAATCAATCAATCAATCAATCAATCAATAAAAAACAAAACAAATTTAATTTAGGCTTTTATTCACATATCAACATTCATCAACTCACACATCAGTTGTAGTAAATGGATGAACCACAACTGATTTGAAAATGGATTTTTGGATGAACTAACCCTTTAATATATTGTTCAATGCCATTGTTATCACAGTATAAGCGATTTTTTTTAATATAAATCTTTTGTAACACTGTAAATGTATTTGCTGTCACTTTTGATCAATGTAGTGCATATTTGCTGAATATATGTGTTAAAATCTTCTTTTTTAAACAAAACACCAATATTTTGAACGGTAGTGTGCATACTATATACTACAGACATAGTACAAACCCAACCAAAGTCAGTGTGTTTCCAGTAGTGATCAAGTAATAATAATGTGTGTTTGGTGTCTGTGTCTACAGGAGTGTGCAGGCGAGCCTCTCTTCATGCTTTACTGTGCTATAAAACAGCAGATGGAAAAAGGCCCTATAGACGCCATCACCGGAGAGGCCCGATACTCCCTCAGCGAAGACAAACTCATCCGGCAACAGATCGACTACAAGACGCTGGTCAGCATCAATAATAAACATAGTATCTAATAAACTCTTATGAAGGTCAGTGCTGTTACTGTATGTGTGTATGAAAGCAGGCAGTCTGGCCTAGGGAGGGTAGTGTTCATTAGTCTCTCATACCCTGCTAAGGCTGAGATTGGGGTCCTGCAGAGGGTGTGAAATTAGATTTCTCGGGCCAGGAAATGGCCTTTTCCAGAGCCCCCGCTCTGCACCTACGCTTTCACCGACCACTGCCCCACATCTTATCATCCTCATCCTCATCCTCTTTTTTTCCCCCTCCAGATCTTAAACTGCGTCAACCCAGAGAACGAGAACAGCCCAGAGATCCCGGTCAAGGTTCTGAACTGTGACACCATCACGCAGGTCAAGGAAAAAATTCTGGATGCCGTGTATAAGAACATGCCGTATTCACAGAGACCCAAAGCTGTGGACATGGACCTGGGTGAGTTAAACTGCCCGGCGCACGGCACAGCAGGATTGAGTTTGATTTTGCTTTTATTCAACAGTTCGATATTTAAGATTTTAATTTAAATTGACTAACATTTAGATATTATTTTAAATAAATAAATATTTTTAGTTACTTTGTCTATTTTTGTTGCACCAAAAAATACAATTCCAAATGAAACCACAGCTGAAAAAAAAAAATCAGTGTTTTTGAATGAATTATTGAGTGAATTAATAAGTTGTTTCAGAGACTGTCATAAAAACTGCCACTTTTTGTTCCTTGTTCACAACTCATTCCTTGTTTTGAAGGAATGAGTTGACTGAATGATTACTCAGCCATAAAGAGTCACTTACTTCACTCCTGAAGTAATCTATTTGTTTGTTTTAACAAATATTTTAAGTGAATGATTCAATGATTCACTCATAAAGACTGTCACCTGATTCATTCCTTAAACCATTTGTTCAAAAGCACCAATTTGTTGAGTGAATAGTTGAATGACTAACTTGCTGTAAAGACAAAGGGCCTGTCCAAATACCCACACTTGGGGTCTTGGCCACTTGAGGGTGTGTGCACGCAACAGGAAGTGTGCACGACTTGTCCCAGGTCTGAAAAATGGCAAAGTGCAATACACTTTACACTTAGTCCACACTATCTCTAATAGTGTCAGCGTTTTTAAGGAATCAGTTGGCTGAAATAGTCACTTGTTTAATTCCTGAATGAATCAGTGCTTTTAAACAACTAGTTTGAGTGATTTAAGGACTGACTTGCAGTATACGTAAATACGATCTTTGGTGCTTTTGAAATGATTCAATGACTCATTCATAAGATAAAAGTTACATATCACCTATTACTTGTGTAACAATAGTACCTGCAGAAAGATCACTTCAAATTCTCAGCACTTTGGACTGAATAACAGTGATCTTGACCATTCAGAATTGAGGGCAGGAATGAATGAACTTTTTTTAATTGATACATTTCAATACAGAATGACCTCACATTTTTTCAGAAATACAAACTAATTTTGATTTAATGTTGTGTGTAATGTTTAAACAGTGATGGAAATGTACAATATTTGTGCACATACACAAGCAGGTGCATGCGTGACCCAGGTAAAAGCTGACAGACGGCACTGACAGACTGACTCCACATTTCATTTCTGGCACACAAACGGCCATCTCACACACACACGCCACACAAAAGCCCCCTGTCAGCGGTGCAAATCATCCTTCCAGCACCTTGGCCAGAGCAATCTCCTCCATGATGATGTTCTGTCTCTGTAGCTGCAGAAGTGTGTGTGTGTGTGTGTGTGTGTGTGTGTGTGTGTGTGTGTGTGTGTGTGTGTGTGTGTGTGTGTGTGTGTGTGTGTGTGTGTGTGTGTGTGTGTGTGTGTGTGTGTGTGTGTGTGTGTGTGTGTGTGTGTGTGTGTGTGTGTGTGTGTGTGTGTGTGTGTGTGTGTGTGTGTGTGTGTGTGTGTGTGTGTGTGTGTGTGTGGCATCATCTGTGCATTTGGCAACCACGTAAACTAATAAACCCCATTCAACAGAGGAGAAAATCAATGATCACTCTCGCTCTGAGTCTGTCTATATCCTATCAGCTCTCTCTTTAGCATTTAATTATACCCTACTGCGTGCGCACACACACATTTCTAACCCATGTGAAAAGACACATTCAATGCTTTGAATCAAATCAATCTGCTTTGAGCTGGGGGAGGTTCACAGTGTCTGTTTTAATGGCAAATGTTTGATTTTCCAGAGTGGCGTCAGGGACGAATGGCCCGAGTGGTCCTGCAGGATGAAGACATCACCACTAAGATTGAAAATGATTGGAAGAGACTCAACACTCTCATGCACTATCAGGTACAAAAGAGGACACACACGCTCATATATAATCTCATGGTGCCCTCTTCTGTCTATGTGAGTAGACTTTAAAGGGGACGTATCATGGACTTTCTTTGCTCTATTGATACAAAAAATCATATGTAGACATACTCATCCGTTCTCGATACAAAGCTCCCGCCCCAGTGCAAAAAGAGCAAAATATTTTTAATCAGCCAATTTCAAAGATATATTCAGGCCTGTTTTCAAAAAAAAAAAAAAAAATATATATATATATATATATATATATACATATATCTGAAAACGAATCTGAATATCTTGTTATTTTTCTCAGTTCAATTTATTTGGTTTTATGGATGTTCAGATAGATAAAAACACTGATTTAAAAAACTTTTTGGGATTGAATTTATTGAAACTAAACTGCAAAATAAACAGGTTTTTCAATTGCCATGGTGTTGATGTCACAACCGTGATCATATTAGCATATTCCCGCTTATGTTTATACATTAATCAGTGTTAAACAACTTGGTGAGGTCATTGTTACTCATTTCATATGCAAAGTGGTTAATCGTGATATAGGTACATTTTGGCTCCTTGAAAGCAACAGGAATATTTAAGAAAAACGTATCAACAAGGACAATGTGCTACAAAAGTAATCCTCTGTATATCCATTTAATTCCTCAGACATGAAACAATTAAGCTGAACCAAACAAACATTTCCTTTATCTCCCAGTGCTCCAAAATGTCTCGCTGTGAGTGTTCGGCTCCAGGGAGACAGGCGGCGGATCTCTGTCTGAATCACACTACACAGGACAGTATAATAGAGGACAATTATTGAGCTCTGCGACTGAAAATTTTAAGTGTGGCGGCTGTGAAAGTGCTTGTGTGTGTGTGTGTGTGAAAGAGAGAGAGGTTGTCCTTTACCTTCAGTGGATTAATTACAGCCTTTACCTTGTCTTTACTTCAGACACCACAGAGACGGCACACGTCAGAGCAGGTACCTGATAACAGTGTTAGAGAGAGAGAGAGAGTGTGTGTGTGTCCAGAGTCCTTGCCACAGGGCAAGTGCACAGATATTCTCATAATTACTTCTGAAAAAAGCTCATCATATGCTGTTACAATGTGAGATCTGAGGATGATGAGGTGGACATGAAGAGAGAACACAGAAAAAAAGTGAAGAAGAAGAAGGAGTGTAATTTCTGGAGTGTTCCACACTGCCTTTACAAAAGTTTACATGGTAACCATATTTTATTCTTACTACAGTGAAAAAAAAAAAAAATCAATCAAAATTTTTGAAAGATCTCATATTATCATTTATACATGTATAGTAATATAAAGTATTGCACTATAGAGTGGAGTAAGGTCTATTTTTAGAGAGGAGACGGTATAATCACTAGCTTTATACGGTACACCTCGCTATGAACCTCGGAATTGCCTTATTTTTTTGTGGCATAAATTCAACAAAGTACTGGAAACATTTCTCCGAGATTTTGCTCCATATTGACATGACAGCATCACACAGTTGCTGCAGATTTGTCGGCTGCACATCTCTCATTTCACCACAGTAATGAGATGGTGACCAAATGTAGACCTTTTCTCTACGAAGTCTATGAAAGAGCAACATCTGAGCAATGCAATGCAATTTATGTCATTTTGTGTGCCAGTGTGTAAGTAAATCACAAGATGTTTTGCTTAGGGAGCTGCATACTAGCTATTTGCTATATTAACTCGTACTGTTTCCACAGGGACCGGTGAAATAGAGAGTTTAGAGAAAGAGAAGAGGAAACAGAAGGCAGGGAGCTTTAGAGAATACCACATTAAAATACAGGACTCCTACGCTTTCCACACAAGCACCCTCACCTCTCTCCTGAAATACTACGGATATGCTAATCTCAGCCATTCGCTGAGTTCCTCAATAGAGTAAGGGCATATTTTAAGAGAGCAGACAGTATAATCAGCAGCTGTGTCCTTCTAACGTTTCGTGCTGTGGCTTCATAAACCTGTGGTCACCATGTTCTTTTCTGATTGCTCATTTTGATTGCACCGGGTTGATTAGAGCTCTAGCCATGAAAAAGTTTCCATCAGTCTGAATGCTTGCAGTGGACGTATTTCTCTAGGCTCTGCTTCTTCTCCCACTCTCTCGCTCTCGTTTTTCTTTTTCTCACTCTTACTTGAAATCAGTGAGCGTCTCTTGACCTTGCGTAGGCTGAATGACATTACACGAGACTGGCAGCGTGTCCCTGACGGGCCACCGTACTCCTCAAATTTCCAATTTAAATAGTTGGAGCAGCACGAGAGACACTGGCATTAACAATTCAAATAAACAGAAGCCTCTGTTAATGTGTGCATTATTATCACCTGCATCTCAGAGGAATGGCACAGTGGTAGAGCAGTAATTTCAATGAGGCGTTTGACTAGGAGTGTGTGTAAAAGCGTGTTCTTAGGGAACCCAGCTGAAAAAACTGCTTACATCAGTCTCAGCTGGATTAGTGGTCTTAAAGGTGGTCTATTGTGCAAAATTAACTTTGACAGATATATTGTTTAACACAACCGCCCTATTATGGTAAAAAAACGATCCACTCTGTTATTTTCCTCATAAATCAGAAATGTTATGTCTCAAAACGAGCCATTCAGAAACGCATACATTGTGACGTCACAGTGAAATAGGCCCCGCCCACAACTGACAAGTACCTAAAAAAATTCTAAAACCATCAACACACACAGGAAGTAAAGTGTAGCCTGGTGTAAGTTACAACTTACAACTAGTCTTACATAGAAAACGCAGAAAATACACATGCTGTTAATAAAATGAAATATATATATTTTTTAAATTCTTTGATGAATAGTTTTAAAAAACATAATTTATTTGACGTTTAAATCTTTTGTAACAATTGAAATGTCTTGACTGTCACTTTTGATAAATGTTATGTACCCTTGCCGAGTAAAAGTATTCATTTCTTTCAACAAACAAAAATCTTAATCAATTGAGTGAATCATTCAATGACTCACTTATTAAAGACAGTCACATCTTTTTGTTTGTGAATGAATTGATGCTTTGAAATCTATTGACTGAATGATTCATTGACTTTCAGGAATAACTGTTGCCTCATGTTAAAATGTTACAATGTATATGTAAAAAAAATCTGCATTGCATTCGATTTTTTTTGCACTGTCACTGAAGCCAGCTCTGTGTGTGTGCGTTTAGCACAAGCCCGTGAGGCTCATAAGTGTAAGTAAGCTTTGTTGGCTCTAAAAGAAAATAGATAAACATCTCTGTTGTATATCATTGTATAAGGCGCTTGGCGTAGATCACTGCCCGGGGTTAAGCTGTCTTGTCGAGTGCTGACAAAGCTCAAGGACTTAGTCTGACATACGACCCTGTTTATATATATCCGCTCGTCACTTTTATTTTAGACATACACTGAAGATGTACATTATAGCGTATATTAACTGTTAGAGTTAAATTCCCTGGGATTTTCCTTTATACTATGCATATATGTCCCTCAATGCATTCATCATGTGTATTATGATGCTTTCATCCATTTCACCTGTTAAACGCCCATCGTTCTGCGGTGTTTATCATGTGGCAAAGGCGTTTCATGCTCTTTGTGCTAGCGTGACCGAGTCTGCCGTATTTCAAAGAAGAGTCAGAATGGCAGACACATCACCGCATCCTTCCCCACCGCCTGGATGCAGCGTCTGAGTTAAAGGCACGTTAGCTTGCCGATCGCCATCAGATAGAGCGCAGGCAGGGGGATCAGAGATACATGAGGGAAAGGGGTCAGCTGTCTGCTTGATGCAAACGTTATCACGAGGAAAGCTCACTCCTTATCACTCTCACACCCACCGGCGGCCCGCCTGCCTGGCCGAGGATTATCCCTCAAGGGCGAATGCTTCTCCCCTCCATCATTCAGGCTCCGTACGGCCACCGCATACACCGCAGAGACCCGCTGCGAGAGAAGAAGAGTAGATCGTGCATGAGGCTAGGTGGTGTGGAGCCAAAAATATGTTACAAATCCGAATGCCCAGAAATAGTGTTTATAATTTCTTTTTTATATACAATGACTCTCTGGAGGGAGAAATTGTGCCATGAAAAAGACATCTGTGAGTGTCAACCTACTCGGCCACCTCTCTGAGGTGATTCGTCCACAGTCCTGGACTCTTTCAAGTGTCTCTCCAGTCAGTCTATTAGCCCGCTCTGCGGCGAGGGTTGGCCGAGGAGAAACCTGCACTAATAGGGCTGGAGCTTATGGGGGCGTATGGGGGCTAAAGTTACACCATCATCAGCTGTGAGAGAGTAGGGAGGTGAGTGAAGACTAACTACTCTCAGCCTTCAGCGGAGCTCAGGAGGTCCTTAAAGTCTCCATTATGGTGCACAGAGAGGTTTTCTGAAATGAAATGGACTCGAAATGTGATGTTTTATGTTGACGGGGGATCTTAGACTGTGGCACTTGACCTAGTTCACTAGTACATGTATCTGAAAGACCTTTTTTGGTTTATAGAGGAGGTTGTTGACCTATTTTATAGCCTTTGTTAAACGAATACAATCCAATGGAAGCTTGTGTCCACCACAGAATAAAACAATTTAAAAGATAATTGCAAATTTTTCATCTCACAATTCAGACTTTTTCTGACATTTTTCTCTCAAGTTTAAATCATGCAATTCGGAATTTTTTTCCCTCAGAATTGTGAGATATAAACAATCTACAGTCCAATTCCGAGGGAGGGAAAAATACTGACTTTTTTCTCAGAATTGAAAGTTTACATCACACAATTCTGACTTTATAACTCGCAATTGCAAGTTTAAAAGTCAGAATTGTGAGATAAGAAGTCAAATTTGTGAGAAGAATATAAATAAAATATTGTTTCATACTGTAGAGACCAAGATAAGCTCCTCAAAAGCTGATAGTATGAGATTTGGCCAGGATCTTGCCAGCTTGCTTTCAGGAAGTTGCTTTCTTGTGCTGAATTGAGGTTGAGTCAGACCTCATTTCCTCTGCAGCTCTTGACAGTTCAGATTAATACAGAAGATCAGATGGAACTCGAGCACTCACAGAGCAGACAGAGAGCAATGGAGAGTTTCACCCCAATATATAAAAGTCCCGGACCTCATCTTTCCTCATCCTTTCTACTTTCCCGTCTCCAAATGACTCCGTCGCTACATTCCCTAGCCTGTCAAACTCTTCCTTTTGACCTGACTTTGTGTTTCTATTTTTATCATTACCCTCCATTCCAAGTGTTAGTTTCTCTCTCTCTCTCTCTCTCTCTCTCTCTCTCTCTCTCTCTCTCTCTCTCTCTCTCTCGCCATGTTACTTATGGTGTAGGTTATTTTTGTTTATTATTATTATTTATATTACGCTTATTTTCTGCTGGTGCCTTTTAAATTTGAAAGTAATTCAAATACTAGTAATATTTAAGTTAAAAAAAAATATATATATATCTTTTCAGAAATTTTGACAGCCCTAGTTTCTTGTCTAATCAATCTAGTCCTTTTTCTGAGCAAAGCACAAGAGGCGAGACTCTGCTTTTACCCGAGAAAGGCTTTAATGCGCATTTGATCAGAGAACACAGCATGAGCACCCTTTATATATTTCTAAGTAGAACAGATCTTTTTGAAGCGCTTTAACGCCATTTTATTTCAGCACTGGAGAGAAACTAAACAATTTCACACCGTTTTTGAAAAGCAATAAATATGTACTGAGAATCTTTTCGGAATTAAATCTATTTTTGCAGAAGTAATATCAACTCCTCAAAAGCAGAATAAAACTGCATTAGTTGTGCTCCACTATCTTGAACATTACTTGATAATAAAAGGCTGTGAAACCAAACACTGTGAAATAAGAATTAAGGGAAAAGGAAAGAGGCTTGACATGGACGTTGTGTTTCTTGTACAGGTATCAGACCGCTGTGTGGTTGCTTTGGTGCCCAAGCAGACGTCCTCCTACAACATTCCTCCCACAACTAGCATCTCTCGGACTTCTATCAGTAGATATGGTGAGTATGTTTGTCTCATGATGATGATGATGCTGCTTCTGCACAATTCACTGTGATTGAGAAAAGGCCTGTAATTATCAGTTTAGATAATTAGAAGTTTGAAGTTTGTTCACTGTTTCACAATATAGAGGTAAATACATGGTTAAAGACTGGCTTTAAATGAAGCCTCTGATGATTGTGTGCTCGAGCCACGTGCAGTCATTTTGCTTTACAGCCCGCAGGATGCCCAAGGGATCCTTCAGGGCACCAGAGAATGAGAGCGAGAGCGAGAGAGCATGCCAGGGAGGGTAAGAGGAAGTCAGAGAGAGAGGTGTTAGCAGTTAACATGAAGCTCAGTAATGCTGATTTCTCCACTGAGTTTGGATGCCGCCCGTAATGGACACATTAGCTCCTTCCCCATAGCGTTGCTTTGAGGGAGTGCCACAGGGCTCCCCATCTGGCCCGTTCTCATTTTCCATCACACTGAGCTGCAGGCCACTCTCTGATTGCTAATTATGCACCGCCGATGATACTTCACACGGGCGAAAAAACTCAAATGACACGCAGCCAAATACCAGGGCCAGTGATGAAATGGAGCCCCTTGTGCATTGTCACCTAGCAACCCTGCCAAACTGTGCACACAAACATCTCACCTGGCTTCAATTCACTAGATCCACATGAAACACGGCCCGTATCAGCGCATTACACGATTCTGTTAATAAAAGCTTGAGGATGTTTCTCGCATCTGTGCAGTTTAATGAAAGAGTGTAATTATCTTCTCTTATCACATGTAAACATAATGACATTTAAAGTTCAGGGAACACTTCAAACGTCCAAAGACGCAACAAGCAACCTGAGAAATATTCTATAAAGCTATCTTTATTTCTCAGCCAACCTCAATCTTTTTGTATCCTCCCCCTGAATTAGGCAGTTAAGAGTTTTTAGGGTCACGTTTGGCACTTTGATCTATTTTATTGCAAAAAGCTTGTTGTATATTTTAGGAAACTCATCTAGTGGGAATGAGATGGCACAACACAGCACAGTTTTTGGCTGTTTTTACAACCCGCTCTTGTGTGTGGTGCATAAAAAGCAGCTATCTCATCTGACAGAGCCCTGGTGCCCATCAATCACACCATGGCACAGCGGGCACAGCTGTGCACAGGCACCTGCTGATTGATTCATATCAATTTAATGCTCAACACTTAGCAGCTCGGCTCAATTTAGCATGCCAGCAACCCCGGCCCAAAACAACACACTTCTCACACACCTCTGACTGGCGGAAGAGAGCAGCAAACATCAAAAACATGCAACATATGCACACAACAGTTTATGTTAGAATGTGATCAAGCACCCTTCCCATAATTGTTTTTTACTGCATGATATGCGTGTATATATATATTAGTATATATATACTTATTTTATCATATAAGCATCCATCCCATAATTCACTAATCCCTCTGATTAATTCAAACTTGTTAGACTGATTAAAAGTCAATAACTGGTAATTAAATACCATACTATTTTTGTAAAAAAATATAATATAATGGCATTTTTATAATAATATATATATATTATTAAAAAATATATTATATATAAAAAAAAACTATTTTGTGACTGTGTATTTACACATTATCATATAAACATCCAGTCCATAAGTGTTAATTCAGTAACCACCCTGATGAATTTGCAGAGTAATTTTGAAAAACATAATTATAAGATAAAGAAATAAGTGTTACACAAAAAGTTGAAATTATGACACAAAAAGTCATTAAAAATATAATTACAAAATTAAAAAGCCAAAATTGACTAAATGTCACAATTATTATTGTGTCAAAATTATTACTTTCTCATCTCATTTTGACATCATACTTATGACTATTATCTCATAATTATGTCTTAGTAGCTCAAGAATTTGACATTTTGGATCATAATTACAACTTATGTCATAATTATGATTTACCAAAGCATGATGGTGAAATGGGCTTCCACACTTTTTGACCAAAGAACCAAATCACAAGAATCATTTGTTTGTGAGTGATTCAGACTACACTAAAAGTGCTGTTAAAGTCATGAGTGCAATTTTCAGTGGTGTATACTCTCTCATAGTCTAGTAGTAATCTCTCAATGTCAATACTGTGCCAAAATGACTGTTAGTTTGCAGTAGCTTTAGGTGGATTGAACCCGCAATCCTCTTCTTCCTGTACACCCCTGCTGCTAACACCACCATTTCTCCTGAATTCTCCCTTGTGGCGCCGACCCGCTCAAAATTCCACTTCTGTCTCGAAATAGCCGAGGCTATTTGCCTTCCTTCGCTGTTTCACATGCCCTTTGAAGCCAGGTGATGAGGACAGAGAGAGATAGAGAGAGAGACTTTGAAAAGATACAAAAGAATATACCACCATTGTGAGAAGCCGATCCGACCTCCCAAGAGAGCACTCAACCACTGAAAAAAAAAAAAAAAAAAAGCCACGCATCTAATTGGAGAAGTGAGTAAGAGACTGATTATTTAACACGCGAGGATGGAAGAGAAAAGGAGATGAGATGGATGAGCGGGGAGCTTAACTCATTAGAAATCTTTAGATGCATTGATTAGGTCCTGCGATGCAGACGTTTAAAGCGTGTGTGCAGCACAATGAATCAGGACCAACCAATTATGAAGCCTTTGAAGAGGAGGCCAGAGAGCGTCGACTCATCTCTCTCGGTCTTGAATGAATACAGAGATGAATCTTCTACAGAGAGAGAGTGAGGAGGAAAGAGATACACAGGGTTAGACGGAGTACATGAAATGTGAGAGGGCCGCGCTCTTTCTATTCATTCCGAAGAATGACAATGTGGAAGAATGGTGGTGTAAGAAGATCATAATCCTCTTTCTATATCTCTCTCTCTCTCTATTCCCACAGACTCAACATTCCGGTACACCGGAAGTCCGGACAGCCTGCGTTCTCGTGCTCCTATGATCACCCCGGACCTTGAGAGCGGAGTCAAAGTCTGGCACCTGGTGAAGAACCATGAGCATGGAGACCAAAAGGAGGGCGACCGCGGGAGCAAGATGGTATCTGAGATCTACCTCACCCGCCTGCTGGCTACTAAGGTAACCTCACATTTTGTGGTGAATTTTTTTTTTTAATTAACTCCCAGCAACCAGCCAAAATCAACCATGGTCTGCCTGAATACTTGATTTTGATTGGCTGGAAGGTGTGCAGTAAAACCGCTTAAAGGATTAGTTCACTTTTTAAAAAACTTTTGCTGATAATTTACTCACCCCCATGTCATCCAATATGTCCATGTCTTTCTTTCTTCAGTTGAAAAGAAATTAAGGTTTTTGATAAAAACATTTCTCCATATAATGGACTTCAATGGGCCCCAAACGGTTCAAGGTCCAAATGACAGTTTCAGTGCAGCTTCAAAGGGCTTTAAACGATACAAGACGATGATTAAGGGTCTTATCTAGCGAAACGTTCGGTCATTTCAAAAATAAATAAAAAAGTTAAAGTTTTATAAGCACAAATGCTCGCCTTGCTCTGTTCTGTGATGCGCGTTCGTGACGTCACGTAATATCCAATTACGTTGAAAAGGTCACGCTTCACCGAGTCAGTGTTTACATATGTGCGGAAGGAGGGCCATATACACATATTCAAATGTCTTTGTGTCAGTTTATCGTTTAAAATGGCCATTTCGTGTGTGTATCCGGGGTGTTGTAATATTAAAAAGCCTAAAAGAAAATTTTCGTCAGGACAGAAATGTTTTACTTTTCATAGAAGCGTGACCTTTTCAACGTAATTGCGTATTACATGACGTCACGAAGGCGCACCACAGAACAGAGCAAGGCGAGCGTTTGTGCTTATAAAACTTAAACTTTTGTATTTATTTTTGAAATGACAGAATGTTTCGCTAGATAAGACCCTTATTCATCGTCTGGTATCGTTTAAAGCCCTTTGAAACTCTCATTTGGACCTTGAACCGTTTGGGGCCCATTGAAGTCCATTATATGGAGAAATGTTTTCATCAAAAACCTTAATTTCTTTTCGACTGAAGAAAGAAAGACATGGACATCTTGGATGACATGGGGGTGAGTCAATTATCAGCAAAAGTTTTTTTTTAAGTGAACTAATCCTTTAATGCACAGGTAGTTTCAAGTCAGTTTAATCACTATTCTAATACTCGATTATGACTTCATCTCTGTGTCTGATTGATTATATATTTTTGATGCTGACAGTATAGGTTGACTTCAAGTTCAAAACAAGTATATTTCTACAAAATATGTGCAATATGTTTCCTTTAATGTTCACGAGTCACTCTTGGGTCTCTCTCTTTTAATGTTCAAGGAGTTAATAATGTTAATGTTACTTGCTTTTGTCTTTTAGGGTACGCTGCAGAAATTTGTGGATGACCTGTTCGAGACTCTTTTCAGTACAGTGCACAGAGGCAGCGCGCTTCCTTTAGCTATCAAATACATGTTCGACTTCCTGGATGAGCAAGCGGACAAGCACAGCATCCATGACACTGATGTTCGCCACACCTGGAAAAGCAACTGGTGAGAGGAAAACCCTCATACACAAAACCTAACCTTCAGAACTAAAAACGAAAGTTGTTTCCAGTATCTGCAATGCAATGTAAACATTCTCTTTCTATTTTTTGTTTGTTTATCTTCACAGCCTTCCTCTGCGCTTCTGGGTGAATGTGATCAAGAATCCCCAGTTTGTTTTTGACATCCATAAGAGCAGCATCACGGATGCGTGTCTGTCTGTGGTGGCTCAAACCTTCATGGACTCGTGTTCCACATCCGAACACAGATTGGGAAAAGACTCGCCCTCTAATAAGCTGCTTTATGCTAAAGATATCCCCAACTACAAGAACTGGGTAGAAAGGTATAAAAAAAAAAAAAAAGTTTTTATCTTTTTCATATTACTTTTGTAACAAACTAAACCCCATTATCATCATTGTCTTCATATAATGTTAATTCAATAGTATAAACAAGCTCCCATACAACATTGATTTGATATTGACTATCGCCCCCTGGCTGTCTCCACAGGTACTACGCTGACATCAGCAGGCTGCCAGCCATCTCCGATCAGGACATGAATGCGTATTTGGCAGAACAGGCACGACTTCACTCCAATGAGTTTAACATGCTCAGTGCCCTCAACGAGATTTACTCCTACATTAGCAAGTACAGCGAAGAGGTGAGGCCATCGGGATTCATCTTAAAACATTCCAACAACCATCATTTTCCAAACGTCCTCAATGATTTATTGCCTTATATCAATGCAGACTGACTTCTCGACTCATTCTATATGCTCTGCATTGAAACCGCCTGCTCTGCTGTCTAAAGTGCCTGAACAGAGCTACAAAAGTGAATTATATAATATTTGTTTTGTTTATGGATTGATGGTTCTAGGCAAAGAGTGTAGAATTTGTCTAGATGCGCGTCACAATAAAAATACACTGGAACTTCAGACTGTTACGTCGAAGCCAATGATTTTTCTCATGCCTAAAGTACTAATTTAAGTGATCTTTTATTTTACAAGAAACCACATGGCTTTGACGTAACAGTGAAGTTACAGTGGAGTACGTTACAGTGTTTTACTGAGGTGTGTAGCATACAGTTGATTGCTAGTAAACCTCGATTTAGTTGCCAAAAGATAATCATTTGAGGTCTGTGCCTTAATATATATTATACTGGTGTAGTTCCTCAGCCATAAATACTTCCTCCGGGTTAATACAGCCTTATTTGTAGAATAACATGCATTGGAACAAGAGGTGCTGGAAAAAGTTTCACAGAATGATGTCATCTTTAAACAGCGGCAGCATGCTTCAGAGTCACACACACACACTTATGCACAGTGTGGGGACAGACAGGGAGCGAGAATGAATAGGCTTCTGATGAGGAAGATTACACAGCTAGATCACTGACAGCCACTCCGACACAAAGAGCACTAGAGTAGGGCCCACGATGGAGATGTTCCAACCGTAATGGCAGCTCCACTCAGGGGACCCATTAGTCTGACCTTTACTTTACACAGCATTTAGGACAGCGCCAAGAGCCCGGAGACAGCCTCTCCTCTCGCTCTCATGTAAATATCTTTGGTTGCAGGTCTGTTTTCTCTTGTCCTCACATTCCTCCGTAGTCTCTCTTCTTCTTTTTTTTTGCGTATCCTTTTCATTCTTTTATGTACTTGGTCTTTCTACAAATAGAGCAGTGATTCCCAACCAGGCATATGTTTACAGGCGGTACTTATAAGAGTTTGAGTTTACTTTGTAGATTAAAAGTGGATTTAAGTTTAATAACTTTAGTGGTGTCAAGATTGACATTATGATGATTATTGTATATTATATTGACTTTTTTAAGGGCAGAAAACAATATGTGTCAGTTTTGGGTTCAGCTATTATGATAATGATGGCTGATTGTACATCATACTGCTTATATGCAGCTATTTATATAAATAAATACACCAGTAATATTTATTAAATATATTCAAAGTGTATATATTATTAAATATTATAATAATATACTATTTATTATATTTAGTATAGTTATAACATTATTTTAAAAAATACATGGACATAAAATGTTGCTTTTAAAATATTGGATTATCTATCTTGTAGATGTTAATATAGTGTGTGTGTATATATATTTGTATTATTATTTTATGCCATTCAAGTTACTTCTTTTTTAAGTTCTTTCTCTCTTTGCATTTCTCTTTAAAGTGACTTAAAAATTCTTTCATCATTTACTCACCCTCAATTTGTTCCAAACATGTATGAATTATTTTCTTCTGCTGAACACAAAATAAGATATTTTGAAGCATATGGTAATAAATAAACTGTTGATGGGCCCCACTGACTTCCATAGTATGGGGGGGGAAATACTATAATGGAAGTCAATGGGTCCCGTCTCCCATCAACTGTGTCATACAGGTTTTGAAGAACTTGAGGGTGAGTAAATGATGACAGAAATTTCATATTTGGGTGAACTATCCCTTTAACTAGGGACTAGCTATCTGTCCAACATGAAATCAATGCAGAAGGTCTTCAGAGGCCATTTAAAGCAGTGACCGATCAAGATGTCGACAATTACCTTTTCTAACTTGCATAGAATGAAGATAGAAAGACTGTATTCGATATCCCGAATAATAGAAGTTAAGTTGAAAAGGAAAACACGTTGAGTCAAGTCACCTTTATTTATATAGCACTTTTTACAATACAGATTGTATCAAAGCAGTCAGTAATAACATGAAAATAATACAACAAAGTTTGTTTCTAGAAGAAAATTGCGTCATCGTCCACCTTAAGTAAGGCAGTTCAATATTGTTGAATATTAAATGTCCCCAACTAAGCAAGCCAAAAGCCAAGGCAACAGAAACACAAGTGTAAACCATGAAGAAAAGGAAAAAAAAGGAAGCACAAAGCTAAGAGGAGAACATCCTTTTGTTCACCCAGCCAAATGTGTGTGGCGGGACAATCCGTACCTGCATGCAGTAATTCAGATTCATTATACAATGCGAATAGGACAACTGAAAATAATTACCTCTGTCAGCGCTCCGGAGCACTTAACCTGATGAGAGAGCGCTAGACAGAGAGAGGGAGAGAATATGCGCTCTCCTTAAAATGAAGGCGACTGAATCAGACACAATGATGTGGAGAGTGCTCCTGCAGCTGTGCTGAAATACATGAAAAATTCAGTGCACGCGCTCCTCGTCGAATACATGCTCACGCTGTGCACCTCTAACGGAAGCTCGGAGCGGCTGCAGAAGTGTTGACCTGCCCCGTAGCTACAGCCGCTGAGACAAACCGAGCAGGTGTGGGCCCAACTTGGCTCCGATGGCAGGAGTCCTGGGAATACTGGATGCTGATGGAAGATGAAACGGACATCTAGTGCCTCCCGATCTTGTTGGTGGCTTCAAAATTTGACTTTCATGCATGAATTCTTCTGAGTTTGTGTGCCGCAGTGTGGTGAAGTGATACTAATGTAATTCCTTATTGAAGGTGGGATGAAACCTAAATCCGAGCAAGGGTGGACCAAACTTAGTTTGGATGTTGTATGAGGTGGTATAGCATATATTAAAAATCCTAAAGTTTAACCAGGTTGCAGATTTGTTTCCGATTCATGACATTGTGCCTTTGAGCAAGGCATTTAAAGGGATAGTTCACACAAAAATGAGTACAAAATATATTTTGCAGAATGTTTGGGCTGCTCTTTTAAATACAACCAATATGCTTCTGTATAATCAAACTAAGTGGAAACTCACGGGAGACCCTAGCAGGGAAGTCAGGGGACAATTTCTTTACAAATTATTATGATGAGAATATGCATAGGTAGCATTCTAAAGAGCTTTATTATATATATCTAAATATCAATTTTGAATATTTTATTCGATTACAGCTAATTAAAACTACGATTTTGAGCTGTTCCTCACATAAATACACAGACTTGCAGTGCAAGTCGTATAGACCATTTTTCTATTGTCGTTAACTAAAACACTTTTTAAGTGTTTAAGTCCTTAAGTGAAAGTGAAATTAAATTAAGTATAAATATTAGATTAAAAATGTTGCCCTGGAAATAAACAAAATCTAAAACTGAAATTAAAAATAAATTAAAACTTAATGGTATTATTTAAACAACTAAAACTAATAAAAATGACATAATCGCATGATAAAATAAATTAAAAAGTGCAAATGAAAAATAAAAATCGAATTCAAGATATTATAAAAAATATAATCTTATTTAAATAATACTAAGACGTTACTGCTTGCAGTCCTTGTACAGTCGACAGAAGGACAGAATTAAAACTTTTCCTTTAACCTTAGGTTACTTTATAGCATTACATGTATAGTTTGGATAAACATGTCAGTTACGTGATAGATATAGTATTCATAAAGTTGTAAGTAGTAGATTGATGTAGTTTCAGAGTCTTTGTTTACAATCAATCATTGTTTGGCAGCTACAGGAGGAGATTCCCACATAGACGCACCCTCCAGCGAGCTCACGTCCACCATTTTAGGCATCTAAAAGATATCATTAATGAAGCCCCATCTTGGCTAGCTGGAAGTGCCCATATCAATATAATTTCCCATTATTTTCACTGTTTGATGTGCAAATGAGTGGCAGACTGCAGCCACAATGCCATTTCCCGCCGTGTTCCTCTGACACCACAGTCAGAGACTGTGACATGAGCACAGAGAGGGGTCGATCCCGTCTGCACGCCCCCTCGCAACATGACTCGACATTTTTGACTGCTCTGTTTTCAAAAAACACACACAGATGGAAAATGAGAGATGGCACTCTGCAGATTGGGTCAGACTCAAGTTATACTTTCCTTTTTAATGAAATATTCATGAAATGAAGTCTCTGGCAATTTTTCTCTCAGAGACTAAAAATTTCTCCAAGTCTCATATCACAGTGAGCAGTAACTTTGTTATAATTAGATACAGAGTATTCCTTCTGAACAAAGTGTCTGGTGTTTAATGGTTGCCTGGATCAGTTTAATGTTCTAGTTGCGGATGGATGCGAACGGCAGCTTTGTTCACATTAAACCCAATTCTTTGATGTATATATATAAAAAATAAAAATAAAAATCTCATATGAAATGCTGCATTCAGTTTTGTGGCCACGCTCCCCCTCTGTCCTCGGATCACATTCATGCTTTATAACCTTTTAGTTTTTTCCATCCTTCATTACGTTGTAATGTGTTCCTTAGAGCATGCGAGATCTGACCGCTCACCTGACATCTGTGGTAATGCCAGTGATTAACACCTCCCTCTGTTCTTTTGGTAGATCACTGTTGCACTGGAACAGGACGAGACGGCAAAGAAACAGCGACTGGCCTACAAAGTGGAGCAGCTCATCGCCGCCATGTCGCTGGAGAGCTGAGAGAATGACAAAGCTGGGACGAAGGACGAAAGACTCAGTCAAACCATCATCTAAAGCCTCTCCACACGAAAGAGAGCAACACTGGCTAGAGACACGACACCAACAATAGCTTGTGCTTTTTTTTTTCCTACAATTTTGTGGAGGTCATCTTTTAAGACCAATGGACATCTATTTGATGAAAGCGAGTCACGTGGCTTTCATCTTCAGGATGGGATCAGCTGTGGAAATTATGGAGCTCTGTTTTTAGTTTTGTTGTGGGACGAGCTGTTCCTGGGGTGTTGCTTTGTTTCTTTGCTTCGTTTCAGTTCATCTGGTTGGATGCGCCTAGCACATATGCAAGACTTGCCGCATCTGAAGAGACGCTGATTCTCCCTTAAAAGATGTGCTTGCTAGAAACCATTTGAGGAGGATTCGACCGAAGGAAACGGACATCTACTGCCTCGCCATTACCCTCCAGTTGATGGCTTTTACTTCCAAATTTTATTTTTATACATGAGTGCTTTTTGAGTTTGTTTCATTGAGTCGGCTAGTGTAATTCCTCATCTTGGTGTGGCGGAAGTTCAAGCGTCTTTCTGTCCTTGGAAAGCAGCGGCTGCTACCAACAACACGTGTGCATGTCGACACGCAAGTACAAACTTTTGAGTCCCTCTGACCTAAGAGACCATGAGGCATCTGCATTGTTTGGGAGCTAATGAAACTCACAAAAACGGGGCCAGATTTCAACCAGCATGTCCCTAACTCTCTTCAACTGACGACAAAGGACCACAAACCCAGTATCAAACTGGACGAACTCCACTCTGCGGTCTCTCTGTGTGCATATGTTCTGTTTTCTACACGTAAGCGTATGTGAATGTACAAACGTTACTCTATTTTGTCTTCGCATTTTTGTTGCTTTTCTAAAACGGGAGTCAGTTGAGCTGATCTCTCCGGCACGACGTCCTAAAAGACTGAACCTCCTTCTCCATAATAGCGCTGCTCAGATTCCGATACGAAAGCGGCGATGAGTAGCACCTTCAGCTCAAATCACGCGTGGAGAAACCCCACCTTCCCTTTCAAACGAATGGACTCGCTCGAGATCATCTTACCAGAGAGTATTAATTATTATGTATGGTCCAATGTGTGTGTAGTCTGCATGCATTATACAGTACCTCATATTTAAAAAAAGAACGCCTCCTTTCCCATTTACTCCTATGTTCAAGTGCCAAGAGGTCACGTGAGTTGTGGATGACTCAGAGGAACGCCGTTGATGTAATATACCATGTCACTTCCTTTCTGTACACACCCGTCGGGATTAAGTGCCAAAAGATCACTTATTTACGCACTTGTCGGTTGATGCTTTATTAAGGGAACGGACCCTGTATACTGTAAAAAAAAAAAAAAAAAAAAAAAAATCTCCGGTTTAGAAGTTTCATTCTCACCACTCGCAAATTCAGGTACGAAAAAGACCATGAGCTTGGAACGGGATTTGTAAATATAAGAAGTATTTGTAAAATACTTTAGATGTCTGGGGTCTTGATAGCTGGAGTGGGTTCTTTCCAATCTCTTTTGTTTTTTCAGCTCTTTCATTCCCTCCTTCTGACATGAAATATGTCAACAGAACGCATGAACAAAAGACAACATGGCTTTCATTTATAATGCATGATGGCAGGTAGAGCTGTTTTTGAAGATCATCCGAACCAAAATAGACAAGGTCGTTCAGGTCAGAGTCATCTTAGCTTCACGGAGGCATCATGGAGAGTCTGAACTTCTCCTCGGCTCAGTTTATACGGTAAAAATGCAGTATCGGATGTAAAGACAGAGTGAAACGGCTCAAATGGCGCTTGTTGTTTTCCCCCCTGTGGCCTTAGAACATTTAATCTGTTGTTTCTAGTTGATTTAATCAGCGACGTGTCATTGTTCTCCCCGTCTTTGTTAGCCGTGTTTGAGACTGATCTGATAAAGACGATGAAGAAGGGATGAAGAGGCATGCCCTCTCCTCTCTCAGACGGCTGCCGGAGTGTTTGAGAAGCATAGGAATGAGAAGGAGAGAGAGACAGACCCCTTTAGCTTCAGATTCCTCCTGCTGCTTTTGAAGCTCGCCTTTGATCTCAACTAGTCGTGTGCACAGTGTGATCAGGAGATAAAAAACACACATCAAAAATAGGATCCAGCGCAGGAGATTACAAATGAAGAGCTGCATGAAAGACAATGAATTAATCTGTTAAAGGAATAGTTCGCCCAGATGATTCTATCATCGTTTACTCACCTTCATGTCCATCCAAAACTTATTTGACTTTCTTTCTTCCATAAAACTCGAAAGGAGAAATTCTGAAGCATATTTCGGTTGATCTTTGACGTACGTTTGCTGCGTATGGCGATTGATGCTTGCAAGCTTTATGAAGGATACAAAAGCATCATGCGAGTGGTCCGTATGTCTTGTGTGATATATATACAAAGACTTCTGAAGTCATACGATAACTGTGGCTAAGAAATAGACCAAAATGGGAGAGAAAGTGTCATTTGGGAAGTGAATCAACTCATTCATTGAAAAGATCTGACTCAAAAGAGTGATTCTGAAACATCTAGGAGGGTTTGAGGTGAATAATGAGAAACTGTGGTCTGTTTCTCACACACAATTGTTGTATAATTCATAAGACATATCTTATGAACTTTTTAAAAGTGCTTTTGTGTCCTTTGTGAAATTTGAAAGCTTTATATGGATTTGGAGAGTCTTTACTGCAAAAAGTGTTTTTCTGTGTCTTTGTTTTCCAGAACAAACATCTAAACATTCTTAAATTGAGACATAATTAAAAAAATCATAATTAAAAAAAGAAAAGTTTATTTGTCTTTTCCCATTGGCAGCTATTTTTAAGCATTAACTTAATTTTGAAAAAGTGTTCAGAAAACGTATAAGACTTCTCATTATTTTGCTCCTCAAGTAAATATTTATTGATTTAAGAATGTTTCGATTTTACAAATCTCTCCTCATGTGTTCCCTGGAAGAATGAATCTCATATCATTCAATTATGACAGATTTTCCATTTCGGCGTGGAATATTACTTGAAGTTATGGCGTAATTCTACTCTTCCTGAACAACCACACATTCCTCTAACAAACACACTGTATAGTCAACATATGTGAATTTGCAAGCCATGTCAGTGACAAAGCTTCCTCCTTTTGGTTATATCACGGTCTTCCCTGTTTTCTGTTCGTCAGAGCCCGTCCCAGCTCTATAAGGGCAAGAGACCTTCCGTTGGCCACACTGCCCTTGCGGATCCGGCTCAGTTTTATTGTGAACCTTTTTTTGCTGCCACGTTAGTTGAGGAGGGACGACTCCTGCTTGTGCAAAAAATTCAGAGAGCAAAATGTATTCTGGTCATAACGTTTTGTTTGAAATGATGTGGCACAGGAAATTGCACTTTGTTGAGAGAGATTTCAGTAGCTCAACGCTTATTAATGTTTATTAGAAGACATTTGATCCCTTGAAAAAAAAAAAAAGTTAATTATAATTTTTATTGCGCTATTCTGCAGAGCAGAATAAAATTTGACAGCACTGGGCAGCTTTCTGAAATATCAGCAGTCATCTGTGGCGGTCACAACTGCTGTTCATTTTATATTTGGCACGAATGGACAGTCGTGGAATCAATTTTGTGCACTTTTATTGTTTTTAGCTCATGTTTTGCTCTGTGATGGAATAGCATGCTACAAACAAGTGAAATGTTCATATTCTCTTCATATTACCCATCATAAACAAAAACGAGTGCGAAAAAGGCTTTTGTAGTCAGTTTGATCACCTCGGAGGTGAATATCCTTCCATTCTCAGTCACGCAAAATTATAAACGAATCTCTCTTTGTAGACACTGGAGTTCTGTAACATAGTACATAGAAATAATAATGACCTCGATGATAATAATAACACTTATGGTTGTCTGTTCTTGTTGTTTTTTAAGTGTTGTGAAAATTGTAAGAGAGTTAAAGTATTTAAAAAGAAAAAAATCGGTCTTGTTTTTTTAATTGCTTTTGTTTTGTTATATTATATTACTGTGTACCTATTGTAAATATGAAGCACACCTATTTTGCAAGCCAAGGATTCACTTTGTACTGTTGTTATATATAAATAAAATTTACTGGTTAAAAATGGTGGTTCTACTGAACTCATTGAGCAACTCGCTGGCGTCATCTGAAACCGAATGACTTCTGTCAGCCCCGAGGGGAAAAATAGCCTCACATTCATCCCACTTAGTTGGGGTTAATGTAGGGATGCAATTTAAACCCTGCCATCAATGAACACTCACACTCAGACTCGCTGCGTAACAAGGTAACCAATGGAGCTTAAACAGCCTGGCGCTGCAGTTTGTCTTTCCACGTGGCCATTATCCCTAGCTGGACGTTTCTCTCAGACAAATGACATTACAATGGTAATGGGCCGGTGGTTTCTGATTGGATGGCTGTGTAAAATGCCCCCAGTGGGACTGAGGTAGATGTGCCTGTTTTTAATCAATACAGATGTCTAGTTCGGGCAAGAAAACCACGAAAAACAGCCTAGGCAATGTGTTTTGTTACTTTATTCACCGTAACCTTGATTCACTGGTTTGAAACACCAAATAAGTGCACCGTTGACCACTGACGTGTGACCTCTGTTCCATAAAACATATCATAAACATCAGCTGAATGTTATCGTAACATCTGGCATGTAGTGATTCAGTGGCATATTGTCAAAAAGTTTTGAATTTCACTGTGTCCAAAGATCAAGTTTGGTGAACTCTGACCCGGTGAACGCCAGTAGAAATGTTATAGGCCTACAGTACGTCATGTGTAACATCTTGGCTGAATTAAAATAATGATATTTTTTGCAGTAAATTTTTACATTTTGAATGTATTACTATTTGTTACAGTATATGCTGAATTTATTTTTATAAAAAAGATGCTGTAGAGCGTGACGTCAAGAGGTCATATCATGACCATTGCAGTGTCCGAAGAAATGTTGCATGCTCGAAGTCTAGTGTGACCGTGGCTTAAAGAGACAGTTCACCCAAAAATAAAAATTTGCTGTTAATTTACTCACCCTCAGGCTATCCAATATGTAGGTGACATTGAGATTAATGCATCATCTGAAAGCTGAATGAATAAGCTTTCCATTGATGTATCGTATGGTTTGCTAGGATTTATGGCTGAGATACAAATATTGGAATATCTGGAATCTGAGGGTGCAAAAAAATCGAACTATTGAGAAAATCGCCTTAAAGTTGAAAACCATTCGATTTTGCTACATCCAACAAAAAAATATATTTTTTATACTTACGATAGGAAATTTTCTAAATATCTTCATGGAACATGATCTTTACTTAGGCTAATATCCTAATGATTTTTGACATAAAAGAAAAAAATCTATAATTTTGACCCAAACAATGTATTGTTGGCTATTGCCACAAATACCCGTGCGACTTATGACTGGTTTTGTGGTCCAGGGTCATATAAAATGGAAGTCATTGGGTGCTGGCACTTTTGAGATTCAAAAAAATATATACAGGCAAAACAAAATGAATAGCTACCCGTAACGAAATGATCGATCTGTGCAAGAAACTAAACATTATTTATAACATTATTACCTGTAGTCCACATGATGACGGATGGGTGAACTGTCCCTTTAAGAAGCCTAGTGGGGACCCCAGCAGCATAGCAGCCCATGCTAAATAAAAAAAACTAGCAACCTCAACACAACATATGCTGGTTATCATCTATGCAGTGTTTTTCAGCGGGGACTTCACACGAGAACATTGGGATCTGTGGTTTGGCTCTGTTTCGTGTTACCTGCAGGGATGCAGAAGCCAGCTAAACGACCTGTGAGAAAATAGCTGCTGGTCGATTTAGTTTTTCAACCGCCATCCATCTGTCATTAATGGTTATGCATCTAGTCAATATTAGCTAGTGTGGTGAGGCCTGTCGCTAATTAGCTGGTCAAATAGATAGAGGTCCGGTGCAGTCCGCGCGGCTCAAAGGGCGCCATCAGCCGCAGACATCAATAATGAAAGAGGCTGCGTGTAATAGCTGGTCATAAATATTTTAGCGTGTGCTTTGCCGAGACCTCTGATCGCCATTGAGGTGCTGCCCAAAGCAGTGGAGCGGGTTTTAGTGCAACTTCATTAGCCCTGATGCTTCACTGTGAATGCTGATGGTTTGTCGATGTGTTTTGATGTGGGAATGTGAGAAGCTTTCAATACCAAGTTAAGAATGTTCATTAAAAGAGGTGCTAGTTTAAGCTTAATTGGCAATGATGTCATTTTGAAATCGCTATTCTATAGCAGACTAATGTACATGTGCAATAGTCTCACAAATAATATGGATTTTTTACCAGTGTAGTTGTACATCAAAATTTGTTTCATTATAAAACACATACATAGTTTAAATTATGCAAGTTGTTTTTTCATATACCAATCAGAAGGGGAAAAAATGCACATTGTATTGTTTGGTTGGTGTATTTAGCTGCCAAAGGCTAATGTGCATTTATTCACTAAAATGACTTGCCTACGCCGTACATCTGCTTGGACCCTGACGTGGCACTAAACACTTTTTCCATGTCAAAGACTGTTTTTATAAATGTGAACTGTGGCATGGATATATATATATATATATATATATATATATATATATATATATATATATATATATATATATATATATACATTATACGTTCAAATCTGTGCGTACGCACGTTTTATAAATGAGGACTCTTATCTCTGTAGCCTGAGTTTGAACAAAAAGAACAAATCTTTCGTGGCGGTATGTGTGCTGCAGGAATGATGTACTTCTGTAGGCCAATAAGAAGTTATTACCCTTGTTCCCTTGACAAAAAAAACAATAGGATTTTTCCATTGGCTTTTAAATTATTGCAGAAAATAAGCTCTGTGACCAAAGAGTCGGAGGATTTGGACGTTGACTGATGCACTTTAATATGGTGTTTAAATTAAATGACATTAATAAGGCGGCCTTTACAAGGCAGAGTAAACCGAGTTAAATCTAACTCAATTTCAAGATCATTTGCGATTTTATAAATTTCATATCTGGAAGAGAGGCTTTTTTGTGCGTATGTTCGTTGAGAAATGATCGCAAGATCAAATGCAGGGCGGTTTATACACAAATGAGGCGCTCTCACGAACGGCATGGCATGGAAAGTTGCGATAGTCTTTTCTTTCCTATAGACCTTATTCACAGCGACATCTTTGATTTTTAACATGAATGAGAGCGAGGCTGTGAGGGATAGACATACATCTCTTCAGTGGGGTGTGCTGTTATTTAAAGTGTTTTGGACTGTTCTGCTTACAAAATGTCTTTCCAAGAAATTTCAGTAGACAAAAAACTCCAGACAGCATGAGGTGTGGAAAATAAGTGATCTAGGAGCTTTATACAGCTTTATATAGATTACGAGGGAACAGAACATGTGCATAGGCAAATCATTTATTATAATTATCATTTACAATTTTATTTTACATTTTAATGAGTTCGCAAAGACCCGCCCCCCTTATTTGCTGTCGCTATGTCCGACAAGCTACGCCTCTCTCACGCCACACCGTGTTCTCACGCACTGAAAAATACATCGCGGATCAGAGAGGACACTGATACTTTTGATATTAAACATTAAACAAAGTCTCACCTTTCAAATTTGGTCTTTTTTTTTTAAAGAAATGTAAACAATAAATACCGTTTTGTGGCTCTTTAATGTGTCGTGACAGATCGCTGTAGAGCCTCAGTTAAAGCTGCTCGTGAACCGATCATCTCTTCCTTCTAGTTCATTTATAGCATCAAATAAACATGAATGAACATAAGAAGGAATGTTGTTTTAACCGCGGCAAGCCGTCAGTACACTCCGCTTCTCAAGTTCAAATCCTCCCATGTTAATCTACTAACTCTCCTGACTGCTTTGTCGGACAAAATGGCGGATGGCGAAGTATATTGGTCAGAGCACCTGTCAATCAAGCTCCATGCGAAGGGTCAATTATAGACCATTTGCAGGTCTTCAATGACCACCAAAAAACCACTGGCATAGAACATGCATTAAAATTATGTTTTTATCAAAGTAGCCGTAATAAAACAGTAACAAGATACAGAAGCTTTGATCAATAATTTGGTTTTATCTGGCGTTCACCTTGATGGTGTTCCTCCAGCGATGCCAAGGGTGAAGAGATGGGAACCGCTGTCATCCTGCAGCCTCGAGCAGACGGCCTAATCCTGGATACTCTGACAGCGGCTAGTCACCGCTTCCCCCGAGGCTAGTTACAGAACTAAAGCCTCAAAAAGCTGTCCACACAGGGTACCTGTCAGACGAAGAGAGGGGGAGGAGATGATGAGCTGAACGTGTGAAGGCTGGAGAGACAAAAGCAGAATGAGCAGCGTGGCTAACACGGAGGAGAACAATAAGGGAGGGAATAATGAACAAATGATGAAATAATAACTGGAGAAGGGACTTCACATGACACAAGACCGAACTAAGAGAGCACAAAAGAGCACAATAATCCGACTTTGTGAAAACAGAAGTGGGGTTCTGATCGGCAGAGCAAGAGATTAAAGGAGGAATAGAGATATAAGTCAGAACAGCTGTGTGTTACTGGAGGAGAGAGGAGGTGTGCAGGAAGAGTGGAATGTCTAAAGACTGATTTTAAGGGGAAATGGTGGGGGAGTGAAAACGGCAGGGTGAAATCACCCTCCATGTGTCAAAGTGGAGTTATTTATAGAACGATGGTCTGTTCACCTGATCTATCCGTCACTTTCCTCACTTCTATCTCTCTCTCTCTCTCTTTCTCTTCATGTAAAGGCCAAATTCGCAGGTTTAAGGGATGAGTTTCATTACAAGGTAAAGGAAGTGTAATTTCTGCAGTTTTAGCATCATCAAAAGTGTATGCAAATTTTTAAATAAAGTGTAATTAAAATAATTATTTATAAAATGAATTAAAAAATTACTGGAATTAAGAATTATTATGGCAAGGCATAACCAGAAGTTTTACCTTGAATAGTCAATTTAGACATGGATAAGCTAAATATGAGCTGCATGCACACTCCAACACTTAATCAAAGCATTATATGGACTAGTGTCTTTGAATGTTAAACACAAAGAAAGAATACCATTTGAAGTCCGCATGCACACACTGTGTGCACACACATGCACACACACTCGAGTGACATTCATGGTGTTTTCAGTCTCATTATTTGAGAAGGACATGAACACATGAGCTGTTTCTCAATTCCAAGAACGCAAAGAATGGGAACACATCTTTATGAGAATTGAGATGTGTTGTGATCTTCTTGCTCAACTATAGAAGCTTGTTTTCACCACTGAATAAAAATGAAAAAAGGTAATTTATCTTGCAATTCTGACTTTTATTCTCAGGATTGTATGTTAAGTCAGAATTGTGATATATAATCACAATCACATAATTCCAATACTCAAGAACGCAAGTACTGTTCTATATCGATGCATCCTCAATGAACACCTCAAGATACGTTTTATGCGTCCCTTGTTCTTGAGTATTAGAATTGAACTAGTTGATGATGACGTAGTGCTAGAACACAAGGACGCAAGATTCCTTAAGAATGCATTCAGAGAAACACATGAACTCCATGCAACTCAAAAGGTTTTCACCACTGTAAAAAAAATTGCTGCGATTATTTAGCACAACTTAAAATCCAACATTGTTTCAACTTTAAAAAGTATGTGTTCAAGCTTGACTTAAAATATTAAGTTTAGTTAACTTAAGTTTAGTTTGGTTAAGTTGGATATTTAAGTTATCTCAACAAATTTTAACTAATCGCAGCCACATTTTTTACAGTATACAACCCTCCAAAATAAAAGTTTGTTTAACTTGAAATTATGACAAAAATAAATTGTACTGTACAATGTACTTATCAAAGTAATGATAATTATAATACAATAATAAAAGTTATTATAATTTGATTTTTATAGAATATCACAACATCACACAATTCTTCTTCAGTGTTTTAATAGTGCAAACCTCTGCTGTGCAGCACTTTGTCAAAAAATAAAAGGAATTGTTCAAAATTTTAAACGATTAATTAAATTGTTAAAGGTTTATGTATTTATTTGATAACGATAGTTTTTGATAATACATATGTACTAAAACGTAATTTTACAACAGACTTTCTGGAAAAAATATGTTACAATTTTAATACATTAAACTGTGAAAGATTTACATAGTCATTTGTTTAGACACCCTGATTATTAATATTTAACTAAACCATTAAAACAGAATTTTTAAAAAAGAATATTTGGGGGGGGAATGGATTTCATAGGGCTGTACACAAGCATTAGTCTTGGCATCTTACTTTGTGTGAGTCACTATTCAGACTGTCAACACAGTATACACTTGTTTTCTGTCAGACCCGCTGAGCATCAATAAGAAAGCAGAGGAGTTTTTCCTGGTTCTATGTTCTTCTCAATGTTCTTCCTGTCTCATTAGACTTGTAATTCCTCCAGTATCACTGAACTACATGACTCACTAGGCTCGACTGCCCTGACGGTCTGTTATTATGAGTGCTTCTCCTTTTTTCCCTGACAGCATCAGGAAGAGTGCGGTAAACAAATGCAGAGCACTTCTCTGGCCCTCGGTGGCCCCTCACGCTCCCACACCATCTGGGTTGAGCTGTGGAGGCTTCCAGTGTGGCAAGATCATGTGCTTATGGGTCCATTAGTGCTCATTCTCATATATAGTTCATGTCCATGTATTGTTGATGGAAACATCTAGCTCTCGCATTCATTTGAGAGCTTACCAAATTCAGTGTCACTGGTACACTCAAACCCTGACTTTAGGCATAGTTGGGCATCTGCATGCCTAGAGTGTTCGGGTGGCATGTTTATTAACATTTGCAGATGAATCTCGGAGGGTCAGTCGCTGATAAATACTCCTCACACTTCCTTAGCTAAATCAGTCAGGAGATGATGACAGAGTTTACAGAAAATGATGGGCACAGACTTGAAAGTATAAAGCCATACAGTCTCTTTCAAACATGTTTAATACATAAAGCCAATTTTAGAACACGTTGTTTTCATTTGTCATGCGACTCCAATGAGTTTGTTTTGTTCGGGAATTACTAAAAAGTCTGTTTGTGATTCTTATTCGTTTAGTGTATGATGCCCAGTTTCTCTCTGTAAGCATTTACAAAGTCCGCAAGTGTGTGATTCCTAATTTGTTTGTTTTTTTAAACCAGTGTTTTAAAATCTTGCCATGTGTTCCAGCCTTATTTTGCAAGTGTACAGTCCAGTCTTGATCAACTAATGTTCAACTATAATTTCAGTGAAAATGAAGCTGCATTACAAAAGCAATGACTGTAGTCAGGCGTCTGCCTAAATAATAGCACAAATCACCAATAATAATTCATAATTATTGAGCATATTATCAGCATATTAGAGTGATTTCTAAAGGATCATGTGACACTGTAGTCTAGAGTAATGATGCTGAAAATTCATCTTTGCAATCACAGGAATAAATTACATGTTACAATTTATTAATAATTTCACAGTATTACTGCTTTTACTGTTTGTTTGTTTTTATCAAATAAATGCAGCATTGGTGAGCAAGAGACTTAAGTATTCCAAACCAATAGAGTATGCATTGAATATGCATTGTGTAACATGCATTGCAAGTTTGAATTGAGATCCGAGATCTACGGGGAATTCAACTTTATTTACCCAAGGTGATCATATTTAGAATACTTCGATTATAGTACACGCCTCATATGAAGCACTTTTGTGGTGCTTTTTGTCATTTTTTGAAGCCTGATATTCCCTGCGCATTATATGCGTTCTCTTTATCTGAAAGAGCATGAACATTCGAAGTATCTGGTTTTGTGTTCCACAAAACAACAAGGTCAATCCATTAAGCATGAAAGATTTCGAAGTGTATTAACTTTGCCAAAAGCATAAGAGAAGTGTTGAACCTGAAGCTTGTGCTATACCTGCGGAGTTTAGTTTAGCTAAAGACATGATGCTAAAGTTTAGCTAAACAATGCGTATACTGTACGTCTCTCAGTTCTGGGTTTTTCCCCAAAATTCGTTTTACTCTTCTTCTTTTTTTTTTTGGTCAGTCTGTCTCTCCTGTTCCCTTGAATCCATTGTCCAGGTTGAAGCGTGTCTGGGTTTGTAAGGGCTTGCTTTTGCTGCAGTTCTTTGAGAATTATTTAAGGCATAAGAGTTACTGCGGGATAAATATTTGATGCCTAGAACCTGTGAGTCTGTACTCAAGCCCAGAGCACATACATCAGAGACAAACAATACACACACACACACACACACACACACACACACACACACACACACACACACACACACACACTAAAACAAGATAAACTCTTTGTACAATTGTTTTCTAGTAAAATAGACTTTTAACAGAGCTCAGATAGAGATAATTTAGCTATAGAGGTTTTAGTGTCCGTTTACCATCTCAGTCTCAACACTTTCAAGGGTGCTTGTGCATATCTAAAGCACATTTAAAGCAGCCACCTATTGTGCACCGTGAGAAACAAAGATCAAGTTCAATATTTAGCATTGTACTGAACGTATCAAATTGGCAGATGCAGTTTAGTGATGCATTTGAAGATGAATGTGGGTTTAATGTTTTCTCAGCAGCTTTTGCTTTTTTACTATGCTGTCTTGTGAAATATGAGGTGCATAATTATATGTTCACAGACGATACTATGTTTGACCATTAGAGGGTATCGTTGTAACATGGCACAGCTTCACTGTCTCCTAACAGTTCAAAGGTTTAAATGGTCGTATGTTGCCATCAAGTGGAGAAAGCTGGATTACTAATATAATAGACTTGAACCATACTCGAATCTAGACAAAATTATAACCAGGTTTGCATTTCCTGAAAGGAATATCAGGGCTTGCAAGGAAGCAAAAGAATAGTTTTAGGTAAGCTTAGGTAATGAAATGACATCACAGCTTGTAAAGTCAATTTACTGTAGATGAAGTCACAATTCAGTATGCTAATAATTCCAACGAAGAAAACCAATCTTAATTCATTATGTACATTTTAAACATCTTGAACTGCGAGCATAAGTCTATGGAAGATTTAAAATTGTATTACATTTCTTCACCCTCAGAGACCCAAGCACTGATATTCATGTTGTATTATTTTTCAATTCTTAAAAATGTCTTTAGGAAGATTGTTTTGCATCAATGTCTGATTTGAGAGATTGTCTCTTGTCATGTTCTCCAAACTCATCAGGGCAGGCATTATGAGACGACTCAGAGCTGTTATCTTGGAAAAAGGAGGTTGCAAAAAGTATGTAAAAGGGGGGAAATAATTGTTTCCAGCGTGTTTTGGAGAAAACATTTATTTCATAATGTGAGCTAGCAGAAGTAGCAGTGCTTTGCCTTCTGATAATATAGTTCCCAGTATGTATACGGTTAGAAGATGGCTGTGTCTCATGTGACCTTGTTATTTGTACACGCTGTGACTATACAAATCACAACATGTAAATAGGAAAATGTTGGCGTTATTTTGTCACTTGTAACACAATGCTAGCTGGAGCCGTTTACCTCCAGTCTTTGTGCTAAGCTAGGCTAGCGGTGGGTCCGTCAGACAGTTACGGCACGCACAGAGAAGAAAAGGGTATGTATGGACTTCTCTAACTCTGGTGGATTCGGTAAATAAGCTAAAGTCCCAAAAAGTCGGCGTGTTCCTTTAAGTCAATGGGAGAACTCAATCTTTATTTCTTTGAACACATAGTTTCAAAATTAGATTATGAACTCTATTTATCAGCTCACTGTGTTGAATAACCGTAAGGTATCCATCACAGGCAAAATGCTTGCGTGAGAAATCCGTCAAATGAAAACATGACAGTCTAACAGTATGACCTCAGTTCAGATATGATTCTGATAGCAGATATAATAAGAAGCATGTGCGTGCCCTCCGTAATGGATCAATCTCACAAGCCTTTGCTGGAAATACCGATTTCACTCTGTTCCAGCTTTCTCCAACACACACACACACACACACACACACTTCTAAAGATTTACAGTAAAAATAGACCCCATAACCCAGACATGCTTTACAACTGCATGTCATTTCAGGTTTGCACAAAAATGATTGAATTTACAATGCAAAATCCCTGTTTGCTCTCTTCCAACTAAGTACTGTCTCGCACTCATTTTGCAGTCAGGCCTCAGTCTGATTTATTAAGACCATACAGGGAGAGAGAGAGAGAATGAGAGAGATCGGAGTCAAAACCACATCGACGGAGAATAACATCCGTGTGTGTAAGAACGGCATTGTGGGAAGTGGATTTAGGAGAGAAGTAATATGCTATGAAATGACTGCACTTAAATGGTTAGGAATTACGCTTTATTTTTCTTGATATCTCCCCTAGGTCTCACTTTAGGAGTTATATTGATGTTTGAAGGAGGTTTTGAGAATTTCACAAGGATTAAACGTCCACAATGAATCACTTATATGAGCCGCCAAGCCGCCCAATCAGCAGCAATTAGGACTGGTCATGTGGTGTGTTCTGTCCTCTTCAATCAGCTAAAGACAGTGAGACGCAGTAGAGAGAGTGAGAGTGAGATGAGAAGATGATGAAATGAAGGATGTGGTTAAAGCCACATCAGAGCCAGCACATGACAGATAAAGGAGAGCTTTTCTCCCAGAATCACACCAGTACAGAGAGTACTGGCGTCACTGATGAGAGAATGTTGAGCAAACTGTTGTATGATGTGTTTGTCTTTTAATCTGCAGGGTTTTTTTTTTATTCAACTACAATTCAGATTAAGTGCCTCTCTCATGTGTAAAAAATGTACAATGAAAATAGTGCATACGACTATTGCACTTTATTCCAAGACTTCTAATGCCGTAGTTATTTAGTGTGAGCTGTTATTTGACAACTGACTGGATCATTGAGTCAGTGAGTTGAATTTGAGAACCGGATCAGTTGTGAACTAATCATTCTTTTGAACCAGTTCTCTTTTAACAAATCATTATTTAGTACCAGTTTATTTAAAAAAAATTTTTTTTTACAAATTGCCATTTTGAATAATTTATTTTAATAAACTAATTGTTCTTCTGAATTTCTCTCTATAGTATTTATCTCTCTCTCTTTTTTTGTTACAAATAGTTTTTCTTTTGAACTATTTATTTTTTTTACAAATCTTTCTTATGTACTGATTTTTTTTTTTTTTACTTTTTTTTTTTACAAATCATAATTTTGCACCAGTTAATTTCTGAACAAATTGTTTATTTAAATCAGAATGTATTCATTTATTCATTTTACAAATGGCTAGCTCCTTTGAATTAGTTCAAAATGTTATGTCTTTTTTTTGTCTTTTTTGATCAGATCAAGTTATTTTCTAAACAATTCTGATTTTCTTCTTTTCTATTGTATGAATTGCTCTTTTTAATCATTTTTTAACTATTTTCAACTGTTAGTTTTATGTTAGTCAGGGTTAGTGTTGTTGTTTTTTACCAGATAATTATTTTTTAACAAACTAATTACTTTTTTGAATCAATTATATATATATATATTTTACAAACTGTTCTTTAACAAATCGTGTTAACCGTCTGTAAAATAAATGCCACTTGGTTTAATACATTGTTTTTTTCACATTCTTGTTTCTTTACTCCATTGACTGTCAGTTGTATGTTTTGTTTCCCATAGTGTTGAGGTTATGCTTTCTGTTGGGTGTGGTGAGGATGTTTTATTAGCGCATGGAGAGTCCTTCCTCCTGAGATAACTGCTAAAGTCAAACATCTGCACACACTCAGACAACAACAGGCTATAAAGAAGGAAAAGGAGAGAAGAAATGAGGGAGGAGTTTAGAACAAATGGAGGGGATTTTGGACAGAGAGCAAGAAACACAGAGCGTTGTGTTCTGAAGTTTTCACTGCATTTCATGAACAATTTAGCCCGATCACTTAAAAATCATTAGAGACAAACCAACCGGCTATTCATTACGTCTGTAAGTGGTCTGTGTTTTCTATTGGTTGCTAGAGACAATTTCAGTTTCAACCACAATAGCAATAAAAATCAGTTTAGGCTGAGTTCTTGTTGTCAAGAGAGATTAAAAACGCACAAGAGTGGTTACGCAGAGCAGCATTTCCTCACAGCACTGGCCTGAAGTGATTTCAGTGACAACATTTTAGAAAGCCAGACTGAACCTCAGATTCCTTCATATTGGTATTTTGCACAAATTGTAAGACTTCTCATAAAGTATAGTATATCATCAAAAATGTATAGGAAGCATGCATGAAAATAATGGTCAGTACAGTAAAAATGTCAGCATATGAATTTTGAATATTTCACAACCCTGCCATGTACAAGCTTTTAATTAAATACTAATATGTCACAATTTAAAAGTTATTAGTTATGTTAAAAGACACTACTTTTAAAAAAGTTTAGGGTTAATAAAATGTTTCTAAAAAAAAATGCTCACCAAGGCTGCATTTATTTGAGCAAAAATACAGTAAAAAACGTAATATTGTGAAATATTATTACAATTTAAAAGAACGGTTTCCTATTTGAAAATATTTTTAAATAAAATTTATTCCTGTGATGCAAAGCTGAATTCTCAGCATCATTATTCCAGTTTTCAGTTTCACATGATCCTTCAGAAATCATTCAAAATGCTGATTTTCTGCAGAAATCTGCTGCTTAATATTTTTGTGGAAACCGTGATATTTTTTTCAGAATTCTTTGATGAACAAAGTTTAAATGAACAACAAATCTTTTGTAACATTACAAATGTCTTTAATGTTTCTTTTGATAAAATAAATGGATTCTTTCTGAAAAAAAAGAAGCACAAAAAGAAAAGAAATCTTACTGACCCACAAACTTTTGAATTAAAGTGTAGATAATGCAACACACATCATAAAGCAATAATTATTAAAATATACAGTATATAAAAACAAACTGATCCCCATATTGTGGGATCAGAGAGCGAGACAAATCCAAATCCTTCGAAATTGGAGCATGTAAATCAAAGATGAAATGTGCAACTAGTGGCAATCAACAGAACCACCATTGGTCAGTCAAACAAACATCCCCACCCTCTATTCACATGATTGGTTAAGCCAAATTTGCTGTGCAAACAATGTTTGATAGCGCCACATTTGTAGGATCAATGTACGAATAGCTTAGAGACGTCTCTGCACTTTAGACTGGGATAGGGATCAAAAATATAAAAAACATATTTCACCTTTAAGGTTTTGTTTGAGCAAGGCTGTCTTGTTGTAAATGATCTATGAATGAAAAGCCCCACTTTCCCCAAATATATGATACAATCAATTCAGAGGTGGATCTGGCAGGAAGTAATAATGCATTCCATCTGGATGCCCTCTCACTGGATTCCTCTTAAAAGACTCCAGAAATAAAACCAGTTCAGATGCATCACAAACGCTGTTCAAACAACCATATCTCAATCTGTCATGGCACTTTTCCACTAAAATCCGTTTTCCTGTGATTCCCAATCGATTTTTCCCCACATGGAAAAGTGCCTGCTGTATGTTGTTTCAGGGTCTGTCTCCTTTTCCGTGTGTCTTGGAGTGAGCCAGAAGACAATTCCACTCTAATAAAACATGGAAATTCAAAGAGGTATGTGGAATTTTCACTTAAAGGGATAGTTCACCTAAAAAATTTATTCGGCCTTCATTTATTCATTCTATGTCATTCTATGTGACTTGCTTTCTTCTGGAAAAAAAACAACAACAACAACAACAAGACAGAAATAGATATTTAGAAAAATGCCAGTCAATGACGTCTAAACCCCATTGTTCTAAATTTCCCTTTTTTGTGTTCCAGAAGAAAGTAGTTATTTGGAACCACAAGAGGTTGACTACTGAAAAAAAAAAATAATAGCTATAAAAATATATATATATATATATATATTCTTCCTAAGAATTTTTCTCTTGTTTTCTGGTATAAATATTTAAATATACCTAATTCAAGATACATTAACTACATTAAGGCTTAAGATATTAAGTCTTGTTTTCTGATTTTTTTTTTCAAAATTGAGTTCTTTATTAAAACAAGAAAACAAAAATCTGACAATGGGGTAAGAAAATATTTAATAGTTTCCTTAAATTAAGTTTAGGCTATTCTTCTGAACCCAATTGCAGATATGTTGTCTTGTTTTAAAATCTCTCAATTTTGATACATTTTCAGAAACAAGACGTAATATCTCGATATTGGAAACCAATACAAAAATTCTAAGAATTATTTTTTTATTTTTTTGCAGTAGTCTGTGTCATTCCAGATGACTTTCTTCTGTGAAACACACAAAAAATATATTTAAAATATTGGAGTTCAGACTCCATTGACTTTATTGTATAGGCATTTTTCTAAATATCATCTTTTGTTGGTGTTTGTGTGTGTGTTTGTGTGGTCCCCATCAGGGAAAACACACTGTAAAGATTTCTGTGCAGCTTATAAATCCTACAAAGTGATTTTTAAAAAAAAACTCGTTTTTTTGTGGCGAGTAGGTTTAGGGTGTAGAATTTACAGTTTGTACAGTATGTACAGTTGTACAGTAAAACCCATTATGTCTAAGGAAATCTCAATAAAACATGGAAACCCAACGTGTGTGCGTGCATGCGTATACCTACCTCTTTAAATTTCCATGTTTTATTAGAGTGGAATTGTTTTCTGGCTCCACTTGAGTGAGTAAATGATGACAGAATTTTCATTTTGGGTGAACTATCCCTTTAAGGGGACAAAAGAATAATGTCACCAGTGCAACAGAATGAGCTTGGGACAGTTTCTCTGACCTGGACCAGCATCCAGAGGGTCATCTCCCAGAGTGATGTCCAAATTTAGTCACATGACAGGGGGTCAGATGGTGGGGGTCCACTATCACTCACCCACTATCACACACACACACACTCATAATTACACACATACCAGAGAAAGACAGGAAGCAGGTAATAGTTGGACAGGAAGAAGGGAGTGTTGCCTATCAAACTGTGCAGAACATGGGCTCCCTTTATTGTTTTCTGAGTTTTCTGGCCAAAGTGACTCGTCTCATTCGTTCTACAGGAATGCAATCCAGATTCCTGTGAGCTTCTAGGCGTTTGCCTATTTTCAGACGGTAACTCGATTTGCACCTCCTGAATGTGCTTGATAGACACATTCAGCGGCTCCAGTAATCTCCCATAATTCCATGCATTGCTCAACAGCTGCCCGCCACTGTTTCTTTTGGCTTGGCATTTGTTTGTTTGTTTCTTCTTTTAAGTCCCCATTGATGATATCAACGTCACATTTGGCATCAGACGTGAACACAGGCCTGGTCTTGGTCAGTCTGATCACTGCTTGTTTGAACAGGCCCTTAGTTTCTGTTTGGACAGACAAGGGAGGAATTTTGTGGCCATTACACATGTGTCGTTTTAGCTTATTTATAGATTTCAGAAGCTTTTGTCATGACAGTTGTCGAGAAGAGGAGCCAATGTAAGTTATGTTGCCATTTAAAAAACAGTTTGGGGATTTTGGGGCTCAGCTGCGCTCATTTGTTTGCAATTTTGCTTCACAAATTACTATAATAACTCTTTTAAGATGTATACCTTCACATGCACTATTTATTACTGATGCTTAAATTTTTACAAACCTCTAATCCAAAGTATTACACTTCAGTATGTAACTCGTCCCACAACATGTGTGCTTCTAACATGAATTATACTTTTTTTTCTGGTACAATAAAAAGTGTGAAAAAACATCCTATAAAGTTACATTGTAGACGAAACCTGAGCCATAGAGACCAGAATAACAGTGATTTTTATGGGCCAGTAAGGAATCCACCTAGAAACCATCCAGGACACCCTAGCAACCACCCAATCCACTTACATGTAAATCAGAGACTTGATCATGCAGTCACAGTTATACGCTGCACCAGATCGCTAACATGATGTCATTGTGAATTATGAACCCCGAACAGATGCACAACAGCTTAACCGAAGCGTCACCGCATGCAAACCGCACACAGCCACAGCCACAGGTTTCTCCACCCCACTTCCTTACTGGAGTCAGGGGAAGCTCAGCGCTCTCTTCAACTAGAGGTGAAAAACATCCACAAAAATCTAGAAACATGTCCACAGTGCAGATGCTATATTAATTGAGTTCATACTTTTTGGCATTTAACAATATGAGAGAATTTGCTACTATATAGGGCTGAGTGATGCATCAAATGCATAATATTAGCCTATAACAATATATTCGCAATCTGGTGATTTTTACGTGAACCAAATGTTCAAACTGTCCATTTTAATGAATCATATTTTTTACTCCCTGCATAAAACTAATACAACTTTAATAATAAATACAACTTTATTTATTATTAAACTTTTTTTTAATATATTCACATATAAAATAAATAAATAAATAAATAAAAGCAATATTGGTAAGCATAAGATAATTCTTTCAAAAACATGTAAAAAAATCGTATCGACCCCAAACTTTTAAAGGGATACTACTTTTTTTGGAAATAGGCTCATTTTACAACTCCCCCGGAGTTAAACAGTTGAGTTTTACCGTTTTCGAATCCATTCAGCCGAACTCCGGTTCTGACGGTACCAGTTTTAGCATAGCATTTCTTTCAAAATGACCAACGAGTTTCAATATTTTTCCTATTTAAAACTTGACTCTTCTGTAGTTAAACCGTGTACTAAGATCGACGGAAAATGAAAAGTTGCGATTTTCCAAGCCTATATGGCTAGGAACTACTCTCATTCCGGCGAAAGAACCATATAGGCTTGGAAAATCGCAACTTTTCATTTTCCGTCGATCTTAGTACACGGTTTAACTACAGAAGAGTCAAGTTTTAAATAGGAAAAATATTGAAACTCGTTGGTCATTTTGAAAGAAATGCTACTGGACCCATCAGAATCAATGATCTATGCTAAGCTATGCTAAAACTGGTACCGTCAGAACCGGAGTTCGGCTGAATGGATTCGAAAACGGTAAAACTCAACTGTTTAACTCTGGGGGAGTTGTAAAATGAGCCTATTTCCAAAAAAAGTGGAGTATCCCTTTAAACGGTAGTGTATAATATGGTTATAACTGATTTTAACTATCAGCCCCATTTATTGCTTATATGCATGAACATAGCTCTTAACCAATCCATGTGGAAGTCATCCTCCTTCCCAATGGAATGCAAGTAACATTGTGGCAGTTTGTGTAAACCATCCCCCCACTTACCCCCATGGACTGAAAAATAACAAGGTCACAAAAGGACAAGTGCCTCTGACCATTTACCCGCCACCCCTGAGCCTCATGATGCCTGAACTGCCCTCGGCCACAGAGACGGTCTGTTTGTGCTCTCGTGAGGCTGCTGAGCGAAGGAACATTTACATGTTCTTTTCTGTGTTCTCACAGGCGTGGCCGTGGAAGGAGGAGGCAGAACATACACGCTATGAGGCAATCCCTTCTCAAAACCCCTGAGACTCTGAAAGAAAGAGAGGAGGAGGAAGAGAAGGATGATTAGCCTTCTCGTGGTAATTTAAAACAGGTGTCTGAAAGGGGTTGTGTGTGCGCCTTTGTGTGGTGCGAATGTGCACGAATGCTGTATGTTTTCGTGTACCACGTTATGTAAACCAAAACGACAAATTCCACAAACAGGAAATGACAGGAAGCAGGAAATATCACAAACAGGAAATGAAGGATGGCACTTGTAAGATTTATCTCCCCAACAAGTTCTTTGTAGGCTGGTGTTCCATAGTGGCTAAAGGGCTGCTGTATAGAAGGATGCTGGTTCAAGCCCCATAAGGAATGAGTCATGAACTATTGTGCCCCCATAACCTAATATATCCAAAGAAAGAACAACAGAATTTAGCTTCATCCATTCTTTTGTTTATCAGTATACTCAAATGTGGGTGTTTCATAAAAAAAAGCTTAATTTGAACAAAAAGCAGAGAAAACGATGTCTGGATCGGATTCAGAACGATGATCAAAACAGATTGAGTAGATCGAGTCCATCAACACCTCCAAAGCTTGCACACGCCTATACCTCTTTCTTGGTCGACATTTCATTCGGTAACGTTTGGTAGTTTTGATAATATTTGATAATCATGTTATTTTACATAAGCATAAGTGCATAAGCAGTGCTTCTCTCGCTGGTTTCTGCTTCTTATTTGCTTGTTTTGGATCCGGAGATTCTGGACTATTTCAGAAGATGCGTAATAGCGCTCCCTACCGTATAACAGTGAAAACATGGATTGCTGGAAAATTCAGTCAATGGCGGGAAAGACTTAAGTATATCTGTGAAATTAACGTGGCTATATTTTATAGATAGATCACTTGATGTTGGATGGATTTAAAAAAACATCTCCATTTGCACTCCATTTAATTTTAAAGCTGTCTTGAAAAAACTATTTGCGTTTTGTCTTTTACTACGGGGATTGCAATGAGTACTTTAAGCTGCTTTTGATGAATGCATGTGCTAAATGGATACTTGCATACTAAACAGCCCTCGAAAAACGGATGATTTTTCATGTTTCTGTCTGCTTAAGAATAAAAAACCATCTACTCTGAAGTAGAAAACAGATGAGTTTCCCTTTGAGTCATGGTCACGCTAAGTGCCTGGAGCATCTTGCTTCACAAAACCACAGGAATTAATTTACAGATTTGTTCTTTTCATTTAGAGCATCAATGCTACATTTCAAGGCGCATTGGCCATTTGTAACAGCTCAGGTTCTTTGAACAGCTCAGGTTACATGTGGTTCCATATGTGGAGCCTTGGCCGTGCAGTCGGACCCTCTTCACACCGTGGTGCTAGCGGTCCCACTCCACCCATTGCTGGCCAGAAACTGGATAGCCCAGGTGGATCTTGTGTGCTTGAGCCTATCAATCATTTCACTTCCAAACTACCCACACCTCAAAAAGGGAGGGAAAATGAAAAAAATCTGGCTTGTGGGAGGGGGACACATGTTCTCCGCTCTCTCCCCCATCTGGCCGAAATGTTTGACAAGTAATTTTGCGAGCAGTCCCCAAGAACACACAAAGCTGCTCACACTGCACTGTTTCCAGATGTTCTCCAAGCGGCGCCAACACACAGATACATGTGAACGATTCCCGCCCAGTCGCACCGAGGAGAAATGAAAGTTTGTCTAGGGGAAATGGGATTGCGTGAGGGTGTGTGCGTGTTTAGATGCAGCGGTGCATGTGCGTGTCGGCTTTTTCAGCTTCCCTTCCGTTTTTGTCCTTACATATGTGTGTGTGTTGGTATTTTTGGGTGATTGAGGGTTAAAGATGACTCACTGTATTACTCATTGGTCCAGGGACACACAAATTCAGCGTACATGACGCCATGTGCTTTCACAAGCTGATCAGCAGTGAACACAGTTTATAGTCTGCAGAGATGAGAGAAGAAAGGACATAGTTAAAATACCAAAAGGAATGCAAATCAGACAAGCAAAGATAATTATGTTTTTTGTTGTTTACGTTTTCAGACCCATGGACCTCCCATAAAAACTCTCAAACTTTGGAAGCCTATTTCCACAACAGCCTAAAAAATAAACGCGATTGTGAGTTTAAAATAAGAAATAGTAACATTGTGACATACAAAGTCAAATTATGACATATAAAGCTGCAACTGTAAGATATAAAGTAAAAATTACCTTTTTTATCCTAAGTGTCAGAATGCAACTTACATGATAATGTACAACAACAACAAAATAAATATGGAATATATTCTTTAAAGGAAATCCTTTTTTTTATGACATCATTAATCAATCAATCAATAAATAAAATCAATCAATAAAATTTAATCAGATTAATTTCTCTGAATCTATTTGGAGGTTTAATTGGTGACAGCCTTTGTAGTTTTATGAATTTTCCACAGAGACTTGAAGAGACTTTTTCAAAGTAATAAATATAATATACAAAATAAATATACAGCAACATATACATGTTTCAACTCTTCTTATACTACCAAATGCACACAACATGAAGGAGGTGGCCTTGCCTGCAAGACGAGAAGAATGACGGGAGAGAGAGAGAGAGAGAGAGAGAGAGATGAGAGAGAGAGAGAGAGAGAGAGAGAGAGAGAGAGAGAGAGAGAGAGAGAGAGAGAGAGAGAGAGAGAGAGAGAGAGAGAGAGAGAGAGAGAGAGAGAGAGAGAGAGATGTGGGGGGAGTGTAGAGGGGCCATATAAAACCCCTGGAGCACAAGCCATGCTTTATCTTGTGACCCGCTCATTTCTGTCTCAGGCACAGGAAACCCCTAAACTCTTTCAGCCCTGCCCCAGCGCCTGCATACACACTCTCTCACACCTCAGCGTGCTCAGAGACCAGAATGGCTGTACGAAGAATGAATGAACTCTGGAAAACCATGGCTCTGGCTTTAATGTTCGGCTTTCTTTTGCTTCACAGTAAGTTTATTTGAAGTCTTTTGTAAGCTCTTTTGTGTATTACATGCAGCGTTGTATCATTGTTTAACCGTTTGCATCCTTTTTATGTTCTTATTTTATATTTTGTATACATTTTTTTGTACAGATTTATAGGAACATCTTTTTTTTCCTTATAATTTGTCAGGATTCATCATTTTGTAAGCTGTATAAAAGTATCACTGATTTTGAGATCGAACATTGTTTTATTAAAAAAAATAGCCTCACCTTGATTGATGTGACACCCAGCAGTTTGTGGTGTTTACTCAATGGAGACAGTGTTAAAAAGCTAGCGAGAAACTAAAACAAAGGGCTCTGGCTTGGAGTGGAAACATGCCGTTGATCGTAATTGCGAGCTATATCCTGCTCCCCGTCTGGGTGGAGCTGGCCGAAACATGGGCGTATATGTGTGTTTTAGGGACCGAAAAGCCTGGAAACTGTCTGAGGAGTCTGTTAAGCATCTTTATCCTGATTTCTATGACTGCATGTGGTGAAATTGCCCTTTTGTAAAACAGACGTTGAATGGATTTATTAGACTGAAATGTGGACAACAGTGTTTGGTTCATGTTCTCCTGAAAATAGATGGATGTTTACATTATTAGCCACAGGAATGAAGACAGTAATGTAAACGGCACTCGCTTTCCAGAGAGATTCCAGGGAGTTCCGTTATTTCAAAAAGGAGTAAAAAGAGCTGGTTCGTGAGTGACGCCCATGTGGGCAGGGCAGAGCTGTACGCCCCTTTTCCCAAGAGGTGAGAGTAATGCCGTTAGGTTTAACGGTGGGAAGTCTGTTTTTTTTAACACAGTGCAACTTCTCAAAAGCGTAGTGGTTGAATTAAACACCAGGACATTTTACTGTTAAAATGTAAAAGAAAACAAATATTAATTTGTTACAAAAAATGCACTTCCATAGCAAACAAACACTCAGCACATCATCAGTTTTCAAGCTAAATGAAATTTTTAATTAGACAGCCTGCCCCTCTTTGTTAGAGAAGAGAAACCAGCGAAGTTGGCCATGTAATATGACATCTGAAGTTAACGTGCCCTATATTCCTATAGTTCTCTCCTCAAATACTGTTCAGTGTTTTTTATAAAGAGAAATGTGAAACTGTAACCCAGCTGAATTCATCAGGCTGCAACCGTCATGCTGCCGTTAAGACTTTGGAGGTTGCAAGAAGTCATTGTTAAAGTGAAGCCTCTTCCCCTCCCCACCAAGAGACCGCAAAGCACTGTAAGTTTCCATTCCCACCAGTCTGTTAAATGCTTGGCACTTTAGTGCAATTGGCACTCCTGTGAGACTTTGCCAATGGATGGTCAGAACATAGCAGCACTTTTCAGCCAACCATGGAAATATGTGTGTATCAAGAGGGAGCAGGTCCTAACGTTGCAGATGTTGGTATCGCCATTAAAGTTCCGAAATTTCGGAAAGTTCATCATGTCCAACAGAAAATCTTAAATGCTAGTTATAACTATTCAAACAGATCTTAGCAGACATTAATCATAATTAAACCTTAATTAAGTCTTAAGTTAGCATTATAGGTTTTAGATCATAAAATATTTGTTACGGGAAACTTTTCAAGTCCTGCATCTTGGACAATATTTCTTGTTAAATTACTGAAAATTATTTTATGCAGGTTTAAAGACTCTTATAAAGATTTTTTTATTTGTTTGTTTGTTTGTTTTGCCATACCAGCATCTCTGGCTATTGTATTGGCCAGATTGATAGTAAAAGTAAATAGTGGTAACATACATGCTTAAAAATTATACAGAAATTATATTATATAATAAAACATCATGGTTGAACCCACTTCAATGTGTGCTATTAACACACAATATTGGAAGGGCATTGACAGAATTGTGAAGAGTGACCAATTTTGGTTGTGAAAGCAATATTCTGTTCATGTTGTGTTGGCAGAATTTATTATAACAGCTCAAACACCAGAGCAAGCCACTACCAATGCCGAGGTCATGGGGTTGACTCCCAGAGAATGCATGAACTGATAAAAACTTATACATAAAAAGAATCTACTAAATACATAAATGTAAATTTACAAAATGATAAAGACTGATCTGAAATTGAATTTTCAGAAATTCAATTTATAATAACCGAATCCACGGTTTCAGTATGTGGACACTCATCCACAAGCTACAGTTGCTGCAGAATTAAATTAACCAAAGCTAAGTGGCTAAAAAGGGTCAAATTACATGGTATTTGAATAAAGCCTCAGAGGAAAGACTCAGAAGATAGAAGTACTGCATTCCAACCGGCCACCCACTGTTCAACGGTGACAGTGACCTCCCATTGCAAGTATTGCTCTTTTAGAGGCGTAATCTTCCTCCTCTAATGGATGGGAAAGGGCAAGAAAGAATGATTCGCTATGACAGCCTGTTGGCAAATGTGTTTAGCTGAGCTCACATTCACCCCATAGTTACGTTAGCCACCCAAACGACATGCTAAATTTCAGTTACCACCTTTTCCCATGTTGTTAGTTCAGCCATTATACACCCTGGTAGCTATGTGGCATTTCAGTGGACAGGTGCCAAGATAACGGTTGGTGCCGCCCAAGCATCATGTAATATTATTCAATCTGGCTGCGTTTTGAGCTCAAGGGCGAGTGAGAAAACACCTTCACGCGTCTTTAGCTCCCTGGCAGACCTAGCGTCCCAGAAGCAGGTATTTTCCCAGTCCTAAAACTGCTACTGTGGTGTATTACAATTCGATATCTGGAAAAAATCCAAGGCCTAGATCAACTGTACCAACAGGAGCCAATTCATCCACCCTGATCTGAACCAACACATGGGAACATCCCAAACAACACAATGGAGGATGTTTAAAGGGACTGTTATCACACACATTTTTATTGCATTTACTGGTAGAGCAGATGCATATTTTCATGGGTTTAGTCACACAAAGATCACATAGTCAAGGCACAAAGGAAGAGGAAGTTCATGCATGCCAGTGCTCATGCATGATAAAAACAAAATGGATGGCAGAGGTCACTACAGGGCAAGGAGTGAAATAATGAGCTTATATATGTGTACCTTAGTTCTGGAATATTCTCCTTGGCTGACAATGCGCTTTTTGGCCAACAAAAACATGCAGCTGCCAGTTTCTCATGACTTTTAGCTATTGCCTGGCATTCCTGCAGTCCTAGGCCACTTAACGTCACATTCGCAAGGGTGGGAAGCCTATACATAAATGCTGTAGAATATCTTACATCACTCCGATGATTTGGGTGTGCTCGGTCTCACTGGGCTTCTCAGTGCATATTGATTGTAACTGAAAGGTTGTAAAAATAAGCAGTTCATTCTCAGATTATGTGAAAAGATCATCTGCGCAAACAGTAATTTGTATATGTTTACACATTTATGTCCATCAGCCCACTTATTATTAAGAAAAAGATACAAAACAACTGTTACGTATCATATTAAGAACTAATGTAAACTATCGACTAACAGACATGTTTAATTAGCTGAACATCATCTTAAATGAGACAAGACAATCTGGAATCATATCAGGGTTTGTTGTTGTTGCTCTTGTGAGTCTGTCATTCTGTAGTTCCCCTGGCACTCCAATACAGTTTTGCAGTTATTGCGTCTCTCACAGCTGGCATGCAGCTTCCAACCACTCTCACTCTGACACCGCGCTCTGGTAATACGAGCATCCAAAAACATTAGTGAGTCCCAACATTAGTGTGTAATTAGCCTGTGGTACAACAAAACCCGTAACAAGCGGAAACTCCAAGACACTAGCAGACCAGTCTGCTGGTTAGATCGTCATATTAGTCAAATAGCAACTTATAAAGTGTTGGCAAAGCTTCAGCTTCACAGAAACTCTAGCTGTAACCTTTAGGAAAAAATCTGTTCACTTTGATGAGAAACTTGTGCAACATCCTGTACCTAGTCATATATTTGTGCTTTTTCCATACTTAAGGTTTTTAAAAAACGAATCTTTTAAAAAAACTGTATTTTCTTATAGAAAAAAATATGTTTTTTAATGTATAATATATATATATATATATATATATATATGTATATATATATATATTTATTTATTTTTATTTTCTTATAAAGAAAATAAACGATTTTTTAAAGATTTTTTTAATGAGTGTGTGTGTGTATATATTATATTATATATATACACACACACACACATAAAAAAAAGCGTTTATTTTCTCTATAAGAAAATAAAAAGTTTTTTTTTAAAGGTTTGGTTTTTTTTATCTTACTTATGGAAAAAGCACAAATTAGTTGTTAAGTACTATATATTTATATATCATATATATATATCATATCTGTGTGTATATATGATAGTATCTAACATAAACTAATAGTTATCACAAAATATCAAATAGATATCATAACAAACACTGTTTGTGCTTTTGATGTGTACAAAGATTGAGTTATATCATTGTTTTTTCGTAATACTTGTTACGTGCATGTAACTTTATGGAGAAATTTGCAGTTCTGTGGTGGTTTTCGCCATTTTGCCTGAGGAATAAACAGAGTTAATGTGGCTTGGCTGAGCCTCTTTAACCAGTGGGGTAATTAATGTTCAGCAAGCAGCACAACACTGGGGCAATTCTACCTAATGTTCCCTAATTGAAAACATAAGATTTTATCCTTTGCTTGCCATCAAAAGCACGAGGACTTTCTCACAGCAGTCTTTCCTCCTTAACCACAGTGTTACAGAGCCCAGGGGATTTGTTACGGTTAGCCAGAAAGTGAGAGAGGGGGCAAAACCCAACCCCAGTTTTTCTTTTGTGTGATGAGAAGTAAAAAAAAAAAAAAGAGAGAGCGAGAGAGAGAGAGAGAGACGCTTCAATACCCTCATCTTTCTGTTGTGGCCTTTTCTCCAAGCATTGTATAAGCGGAGCATGGCAGTGGATCAAACATTTAGATATCCAATTACATTGTCTGAATCAATCTGCGTGATGATGTCAAAGAACAAGAGCCTGGAAATGGTCCATGGACATCTGCAACCACGCAATGCTTTTGGTGCTGACAGTGAGCTGCAAAAAGTGGAGGCAGCTGGCAGCTGGAGGGGGTGACAAGATCATGCCTGTTTTGGACAGTAGGGGTGCTATAAAAAAACAAAAAAAACAAGGTTTGATGTATTAAAAACACTAAAATCTGCAACATTCATTAACTAAACCATGAATTAAACTTTTATAATATCTGTACAGTATGGATCTTATGGAAATGAACACAGCAAAAACAGTGAATGAGACACTGTTGTAGAAGAATAGTAGAGGAATCCTTTAGTAGGTGGTCTGTGTATTAAATACACATCTCGAATTGGGTCCAAAGGAGTCAGGAATGGGATCATTACTGTGTGCATGTTTAACGCACTGTCTATAGTTTCTATCTGAGATACCTACATCCTGTCTGGCTTGGGGAACATTCCACACCTGACACTAATTTGATTAATTCCTTCTCCCCGTTTTTGTTTTGTCAGAAAACAACTGGGCTGTGGGCTCATTGCTAAGTAAACTCTCAGGATCAGCATGCTCGCAAATGGAAATAGTTATCCGGTAGTTGGGGTGGATAGAGTGACCACTGGATTTCCTAGTGTGTCCGTTAAAAGAGCCCATGAAGTCCTTTGACCTTTTGAGAAATAATATTTTGTGATCGCAACAAACAGTGCTTAATGTTTTAAATAAACCAATGAAAAAGACTCCAAATACTAGTTTAAAAAAGTTAAATGCGAAATGAAAAAGCCAAGTTTGTCAGAACAAACTTTAAACGTTGGCTTGACAAAGTCTTGTAAGAAAGTTGTATAACTTAAAGCCTTTCTCCCAACAGAGAAAATGAATCAGACAGATAGACATCGATAGAGCGAAGCGATTGATAGAACAATGGATGGATGATAAATGTTAACATAACAGGCCTGCTTAAGAGAGGGGATTGGGCTGCGGCTGATTCTGATCACCAAGAGACATTCTCTCTCTATGGCCTGGGTGGAGAAGCCATGATTCCCAGGCTGCCGTCCAGCTTAGCAGGCTGCAGACGTCAGGGCCTGAAGTTCTGAGAGGTTCCCTTGAGATATGTGCATCTGGTGATGGAGAAAGATGGACTCCACCCTGCTGGACAACACTTTAGGGATTATTAGAGTGATTACCAAAACTTTTGTGTTGCCTACATCTGCGTCATCACAATCTTTCCTCTTTCGCTGAGCTGTTTGTTTAGGTTTCTCCTGTTTCAACCAGACCTAGAGATAGGAGAGAGATAGGAGATCTTGAGATGGCCTTCTGTCCAGCAAGATAATCACATGACAGATCTGAGTGAGGAAGGGAGAACAAGAGGAGGTCTTTGTTAGGAAGCTGTCCCAGAGTTCAACAAGCTTGTGATTTAAGCATTAATGCGGGTATTTTAGAGATTAAAGACACTCCCTTATGAGCCGTGAAAAGGCAGATTGCTTATCGCTGCGTTCCCCCTGGGGATTGAGTTGAGGATACAGACCAGACATCTTCTAGAGTCAGAATGAAAGCAGGCATGTCTTTAGATTCCCAGAAATATATGTCTATGGGAAAATTAAAGTGACATCATTTTTAGTCTTATGAGTAGACCCATGGGACCATTTTAAAGAGGCAATGATCAAAACATGACTTAAAATGATTTGAAAGCCACTGAAAAAAGGTCATTTGGAGTTCTTCTGCCATCTCTCTAGCTCAGAACAACTCCATATACTGTAGATAAAAACAAAATAAAGCACAATTCTTGAAATCTGAACCCTACAACTAAGACTTAAAGGAACAGTTGCTTGGAAAATGAAAATGATGTTGTCTGCATAACTGTCTATTTAATGAGGTACTTCCTTTAAAACAACCCAAACATTTTAGGGGCATCTCTCATGTTTCCAGGGAATGTGGAAGGAGGAGGCTTTAGCTCTCAGGTTTATATCAGAGCTGTCAGGACGTGTCTGGCTAAGCTTACTGCCATACGTCCATTCAGACACAGCTGAAAGCACTGGGGATTTTAGAGAGTCTTTGCCTAAGATTGTCTCATTACATCAGACCAGACGTGCCAAAACTCCATCGGATGGATTAGAGCGGTTCAGAAATCTGGAGAGCACATTTGGTCCCTGTTGTGTCACTTTCCTTAGGAAAACAATGATTCTGGTCATATTTCTGTTGTATTGGTGGATGAAAAACATGCACTGAAGCAGTTAGGTGGAGCCACTATTATTATCACTCTTCCAGATCTCTGTTTATGCTTGCTGTCGGGGCATCCAGAAGTCACTTTGATTATCAGATCTCACTGCCACACAAACTTTGAAATATTAGATATGTCAAGAGGAATATCTCATTTGGGATTGAAAAGTTGTATGCCTTGAGGGGTTGAATTACAACAATTGACCAACTTCATCAAACTAAATGTGCATTCTACAATCTCTAATTTGTATCATACTGCCATGGTGACCTGACCACGTTAATAAAGAGCTAATTTTACCTTTCATCTCATTTCACTTTAGAGTAGACTATGTGCGTATTTGAGCATTTTGCAACTTTAAAACTCCTATAAAAATAATTGCCAAAATAATCATCAGCAATTTATGCATTTTCTTGACAATTTATGGATTTTACACATAACTTAATGTATATTATGCAGTAACAAGTGTATGTAGAACATTTATTAAAGTCTACATAAAATATATGGACTAAATATATGAATTTTATGCATAAATAAATTGGTGCATAAAATGTAAGCATACATTCAGACACTTTAAAAACTGGAACTTTCCCAATCTGGCGAACTCAGATTCGACTGGCTGACTTTACGCAACACAAGGTTTTCATCAGTCCAACTGGAAACAAAGATGTGTCCACAAGGTTTAATCAGAGGTCTGGCTATGAGAAACAATATTTATACGAATTGTCTAGATTACCTCATTCACCTCAAAGATCAGTGTTCCCTGCTATACGGATGATGATGTTGTACCACAACAAAAGTCATGTCTCAGAACAATCCCATGAAAACGTTTTGGACACTGTTTGCATTTGCATTTTAGAATCTAGCTAAATTACCTTAAAACCCAAAATTACATACGTATGATTTGAGATGCACTTATTCTAATCTCGTAGACATACCATGTAAGACAGAAACTTTGTCAAACAGGACGTCGTTACTGTGTAATCGTGTGCTGCTTTTATAAGTAGAAGGGGTATTTTGTTCTGTACACTTTAGACAATTAAAGACATTCGTTATCATACACGTTAAAAAAGATGGTTGTTCTGCTTCTCATTTGTAGAAAACACACAAAATACAGAAGTGTACAAAGGTGTTCACGTATGCTGGTCTTGTTTATGTGATATTAGGAGAAGAGGGAACATTCTTCCTAACAGTTATTATATCAATAAACATGTCAGGTTTTGGCTTGTGTAAGTCAGCGCTTAGTTTTTATTAACATTTTTAAGAGCTGTAGGATGCATGCCCAGTTCTGCCAATTAAACTATATAGCCACTCACAGTATCATGCACGATAGACCCGCTTACAAGACACTCAAGAGTGTATCTGTAATGAAGGAGGGGTGCTTCACGCTGTAAGTGCAGGCAGGCGAGTGCTTTCATGGTGGCCATGCACCCAAACAAATCACAAAATGCTAAGAATCACAAACAGCAAGCGAGGTATCATAGCAATCAACGAGATCTGAGCTTGACCAATCACAGATTGTCATTTCTTTTGGTGTTTTAACTAAAAATGTTCATCAAGGTTCATTGTTTCAGCATCGCTGCCTTATACAGTGGCCTTGATACAGTCACACCTGTTGAGACAAATGTAGAATTAGTTTATGATCAGGGTCTGGCAGATATCTGTGTATTGCTAGTTAGGAAAACACAAGACCACACGGCATGAGCCAGATAACATTCTTAAGTAGGGCTGAACGATTAATTGCATTTGCGATAATATCGCGATATGATGAAACGCGATTTTGTAATCGCAAAAGCTGCGATTACTCTCTGGTCACGTGACACGCGATAGTAAAGCAATCTGCACTGCAGATGAAGCATCAACTTGTTACGCTACGCATGTAGGCCTGGCATAGGCTACAGGAAAGAACAGTTTGTTTAATTTATGCGATTGTGTTATAGATTCTCTTCAACGATTCTGTATGGATTCAGATAATTTCAGAATCGAGACTGAGCTTAGTTTTAAACACAGATGCGTTGCGTGATGACGCTGCGTGTGCTTTATACACAACCGTATTCTGCTTGCTTCTAATTCCTCTGTCACACACACACATTCGAACCTTCCGAAAAAATAGTCTTTCATACAGATCGGAAAAGTTGAAGCGAAGGACATTCGCGGGCTTCATTGCACTAGAATGGCACTCGCTGTGAAATACGCGCGCTTTGCTTGATGTTACTCTAGTAGTGCGCGGTCCCGCCCGCCGGTATTTTCCTTACAAATGCTCTATAAAGGCATCATATGTCTTTTGGAATGCAGTTGGCTTATATATTAAAAATAAAAACATGAAAACCATCGACAGAAGCTGCTTTCAATTTCAAATACCCACGCCCGCTTTGTGAAGAGCTCTCACATGCGGCTGTGAGCGACTCTGTCTACGTGTTTAGCCTACTTGCACCTCAAAATGCGTTTATGACGCGAAATTAATGTAAACAGTCAGTTATGTCTTAAGGTATTAAAAGGACAGGACAAACCACATATTATATTTCAAAAGAGATCTGTGCATTAGTGTGAAGCAGCTTATCGTATCTAAACTGAGAAAGAAAAATCACTTAATCACAGCTGTTTCAATGTTTTGAAGCTATTCGTTTATATAGCCTATTTAAAATTATTAACATGTAACTGTATTAATTTCGTTTTTTAATGTGTAATTATTTTTAAAAGTAGCCTACTTATAATTACATATGTAATTAAATAAATATTTAAAGTTTTATTAATAAGATTCATTAAATAAAAAAGTTGATCGGCTCATTCCCACCCATATTTTACAATGATTTATTGCTTGTGTTTGTTGAATAATATAATAGATAAAGAGCTTAAAAAATAATCGTATATTAAATCGCAATCGCAATATTGGTAAAAATAATCGCAATTAGATTATTTTCCAAAATCGTTCAGCCCTATTCTTAAGCCTGTGTGACAACGAGTTTGACGGCAAGACGTGTGGTGTCCTATATGACACCACAAATTGTTCTAAATTTAAAGCTCAGCTGCTCAAATGCCCAATGGCAAAAAAAAAAAAAGAGTCATCAAGCCTTTGCTGAAAAACACTTAAGAGTATTTCGGGATCAATAGAAGTTATGCTCAATCAACAGCATTTGTGGCATGTCAATTACCACCACAAAAAAAGTATTTTCCACTTGGCCCGTTTCCTTTAAAAAAAAGAAGAGGAAAATTATGGGATACACATTTTAAATTATGGAAGAGAAAGGGGCTAATCAATAAATGTAAAAATATTCACTGTTTCGATAGTTTAGTCACAAGTGTAAACATAAGCATGACTGTAGTTTAATAAATTACTTATAAACCTTTTATGTGTAAAATTATGTCCAATATTTACTTAATTACAATTTTACTTAAATACTGTAATGCATCAGTTTTAACAAAATACTGTAACATGTTAGTTTTACAATTACAATTTTTTTAATCCACCAAAATATTCCATTTAGAGCAATCTCTATAGCCAAGATGATTTTCTTGAATGTGTCAGTCAAAAGTGAAAACTCTGAATTTGACTTGAACACTTCTTGAAGTTCAATGACTTTTGGATGTGGTGTAGTTAGTTGAGGATGCAACGCCTAAAACAACCAAGAAAATGAATTCACTCGTACGTTACGCCCAGCCACGCGCTTCCTGCATTCCACGCCTCTAGACAAAACTCTTTCTTAAGGAGTGTGGTAATGTACAGCCAAGCTAAAGGTCTTGACTTTTCGAGGGTGATGTTTATTTGCTCAGTCAGTGTCGGCAGCATTACCCTCCTGCTTAAGTTATTAATAATGCAGAGTGGCTGTGCAAACAAGGCACATTTTTGGAGAGGGTGGAGACAGAAGGGCATTAAATAACAGTCAAAGAGGGGCCAGGCCTCTTCTCAACCTCAGGGTTCACCTACCACCCACATGCTAGCAAACATGTGCGGCAATCTCTGGATGAGGAGCATCTGACACTCAAGTTAAACCCTGCAAGCCCTTTGTGATTGCGTAGTAGCCTAATATATTAAATGAAGGGGTGGCATGGAAACCTTGATTAAAATCCAAACTCTACTGTTTCACAAAACCTTTAAAATTTGTAAAAAAAAAAAAAATTATATATATATTAGGATTGTATCACTGCTATGAATGCAGAATTTTCAGCACCATAGTAAAATAAATCTGTGGTGCAACCACAGAATGCAACCAGTGCAATCTTATTCATGAACAAATTACTTCTATGAACAAATGAATTTAGTGAATCAAAAACATAACAGCGTAACCCCATCACAAACAAATGACTCCTATGAGCCAATAATTTTTTTGGGTGAATCAAAAACATACATATGGCACAAGCAGTTGTATGATACCCGAAACAAATGACTCTTATGAGATGGTTATTTTAATGAATATTTGGTAAAGAAGACAGAGAGAGAATTTCTTGTGTCCAAATGGAAATATATCTGAAATGGAATCAAATCAGAATAAAATTAAAAACTAAAACCAAGAGCTTGTGAATCAGAATCAAATGTGAATCAGGAATACTGATGTGCTGCTCCCTAAAACCATGTTCATGACCAATAGAAACTATTGACTTCCTGTTTCAATAGGAAATATTTGACTATATATATATGTATGAATATATGACTGAGATGAATGTTCTGTGTCTGAGGTGATCTTAAAGCAAAATGAATAAGATCACATTGTAATTGCTGTTAAGGGCGGCGCATTAATGGTAGCTACAGAAATTATATCATGTTCTTCGTTATTTATGTAACATTCAGTTAGCCTATTCACCAACTTGAGGTGGGAGTCCAACTTAAAGCTTCTATTATTTGACATTGACATTGAACATTTTCTGTGTTTCCGTGTAGGTTGTCAGGCACAGGAAACCCATACAACTGATGCTACAAAAGACCCAGGAACAACTTCAGATCAGGCATTGGTGCCATCAACAGTCTTAGTACCAAACACAGCAAGTGTTACACCAACATCCTCGACCATTGAGCCTGAGGTCAAAGCTCAAACAACACTTGAACCAAACAAACCAAGTTCCAGTTACACTACTCATCACAATAGTATGAGCCATCAAGAATGTCCAAGAAAATAATTTGTAAAGTGTTTTTGTTGGTGAAACTACTATTACATGATTCTTTTTATTTTTAGCTCTATCAGAAACCAACGCCTCTGACAACAGCAAATCCGCCATCTTGACTACATTCCCATCAACCCAGCCAGAAACCGCAGCCCCCAAAAACGATGTTAAAGAGATAACGGAAACAGTGAAACGAGCCTCAAATCCAGCCTCAAATCAAGAATCCAGACAATCAGAAGTAAGTCATTTTGAGTCAGTTTTCTGGAATTCTGGATGGAAAAAACAATGGCCTGAAAATAATATAATTTGAACTATACAAGTTTTCTTTTAATTGATTATTGATCACTAATTTTCATCGGTCAACAGCTTTCATGAAGAATATGAAAAAGAATTCAAGAATATGCTGACATTTTCCAAAACTCAACGTGTATTGATCAATATAAAAGTAACAATTTTGAATAGAACTCCAATGCTGTGTTTTTCTTTACATGTCCCTTACAGAAAACAAGTATGGTAGAGGTACAGTGATGGTTACAGATGGTAATACCATGGCACTGATATTCATTTATATGGTACTCCAAAAGTACTTCCAATAATCACCATCATACTGTTTTAGTCTTTTTAGTACTCCTTGTGATTAATTGACAAAAAAGTACTACCATATTCTTGGACATTTACCAAACAGTATCATGGTCATTTTGAAAGGGATGAGAGTACATTCATTTTAGTACCATGGTAGTATATTATACAGTTATTTAAACTCCATTTAAACTCTTTTCCAACCCAAACAAGTGGACAGAATGATTTCAGATGTTTTCAGTTGCTGTCATCTGCGTCCGTGTACATTAGAAAGGAAGGAAGCTTCGTGTCTGAGAGGATAACGTTTAGCAAGGCAGTTTAAGCTGTTGATGCCTGTGAGCTCAGATTAGGGAGATCCTGTTTTGTCATTCGCTATAAATAATCCCTGCACACAAAAGATGAATGAGTGGGAGAGAAGAGGGGCTTCCTCTCACTGGTGCCATGCGGTTATGAACCCAGGAAAGAGGTTAGACAGAAGAAGTGGGGGGGGGGGGGAGATGATGATCGTCTATGTTGGCAAGAACTGATCTGAGACCAGTGAAATTGTTGGTGAGATAATAGTGTTGATAGCCCAGTCTGATGCAGAATCATTCATTTGTTTTCATCATGATAGGCATTGATCGTTGGGGCATGACACCATGCCATGACACATCATAACCTAAATGCTTTGTAGAAGGCAGGGAGATGTGCTAAACTACAAAGACTCCTTCCTGTTCACTTCCTCTTTTTGTTTTCTATATCAAGGGTTCGTGTCAGGAAGAGTGGAAAATGTCTAAATTAGGAAAGCTTAGGAATGCTAAATATCAAGGGCGTAGCATTTAGTTGGGGCGCTAGGGATATGTCCCTAACAATATTTAGCTATACTGAATTGTTCCTAGCAACAATTTTAATCAAAACATTTAATTACTGTATGTAAACCACTGTTGTTGTCATTTTGGACTACGCTTTCAAGTACAGGGACAAGTGTTTAAAACATAGCCTACATGCACAGTTCAGTTGAAAGTGAAAGTTTACTTTAACTTTAAATTAAACTGTTGGGCCAAATATCCATAAAATTTAGAACAACATTTAAATAAGAGGCCACGGTTTATCTTTCAATCAGATGCGCATGAAAGATGTGTTCGTTTCTACAGCAACAGTAGACTCCCTGTCACGTGTTCTTTCAGAAGCATCATTGGTTCAGTTCATTTTTGAAAATAGTGATGTGCAAAATCATCAAGAGCGCTGTGTGCCAAAAACACTGTGTGCTCTACATAGAGTATTATTACATTATTATGTGTAGGCGTATGTACTCTGATGCTGATGAGAGAGGTTGACGATAGCACTATGGACAAGTGTAAAGGTAAAGTTAAATCTGTTAAACTGCCTCATTGTCGTCATTACCTATAACATTGCAGAACTGATTACTTGATGTGAATATTGACTAAAAAACTTTTATTTTTTGCTGCTTTTATGTTCCCAACCAATGTCAAAATCAAACCTACTCCCTCACTAAATATGATCATGAAAAAATAATCCAATCAATCTTAACCAGTCTTATGTTATAATAAATTTCTTTCTCATGCTGATCACAAAGGTAGATGTTTTGAAGAATGTTGGTAACCAAACAGTTGATGGCCCCATTGACTTTTTTTCATAATATGGAAGTCAATGGGGCCCATCAACTGTTTGGTTACCAACATTCTTCAAAATATCTATTTCGTGTTCAGCAGAAAAAATAAATTCATACAGGTTTGGAACAACTTGAGGGTGAGTAAATGATGACAGAATTTTCATTTTTGGGTGAACTATCCCTTTAAGTGAGCATTAGATGAAGGAAAAGGTAAATGTAAAAAAAAAAAAAAAAAGTAAAATAAGCATGCACAAATAAATATCCCATATCAGTTGTACCAATATCGGAGTTATTTCATCAAAACAGACAAAAAATGCAACACCCATACTGAATCAACATCCCTTGATCAAATACAAATTATGACTCAAAATGCTGTTGATCAGGCTTACACAATGTTCAAATCCCTCTGAATATGTTAATATTTTGGTGTTTATGTGTTTCTCTAAAGCTGGATATGACGACAGAAGATAATGGCGCCTCCGGGTCTTCTCCTGCAGTTTTCGTGTCTGTGCTGGTGACAGGCTTACTGGTTGCTGCCATAATAATCGGCATATACTACTTCAAGTGCCATCGCCAAACCAACGGCAAAGGCATGAAACTGGTGAGTCCCCAAATGAATGGCCCAAAGAGTCCCCAGAAAAATATCCCTGATCATTAACTGTAATATCCTTACTAATTGTAACATCCTTACTAATATCAACACCAAGCAAATCTTTAAAGGAAATGTACACATTCATGCATTTCCTGCTTTTCCTGCCCAAACCGATGACTTCAACAACTGTTTCTCCACCACCAAGTGTTCCCGATCAAATTCCCATTTTGAACGTGTTATGCAATCATTTTAATTGCAAAGTTTAGCGTATTTGGTAAAGAAGTGTTGCCAAGCTTGTAATAAGAGGGAAACAATTGGCAACATATCAGTGCGGCGCAGTTCCTCCAGCACACGCCCAATCTAATGTTCAGAACCACAACACATGCAAATTAAACACAAACTGTTTCATCTCCAAGCCAATAGTTCGAAGATGTTTTCCTTCTCTGCTAAATGATGTCAAATTATGAAATTGAAACAAAGTGCACTCCTCCGAGTCCGGACCTAAAAAAAACCCATACAGGCTAGGATTTCATATGCTGCTGCTCAATGAATGCTTTAGGTTTGAAGATGCATCATGAAATATATTCCATTCAAATAAAAATGATTTTATGGCAGATTTCATATTCTGCTCCAAGAACACACCGACCTTATTTCAAGGGTCTTGCTCATCAAAGTCCTAAATGAAAATTAAAAATCTGATTGCGTGCTTCTTTCTTTGAGATGCCACCACAAGGCGCTGTTCACTTGCGGAAAGCAAGCTTCTGGAGGGCACTAATAATAATAATAAATAGCTAAATAAAAAAGTTAAATCTGTTTGTATCATGTTTTCATACAGGCTGAGGAGTCTTACATGGCTGACGAGGAGAACCAGGGCAACACTCTGGTGTCTGTGGCCCCACTGAACCAACCCGAGCCCCAGGAGAAGCCAAGTCTTAATGGAGAGTCACAAGAAGCAGTGAAGCCCCAAACTCCCCCTGCTGCCACCAATGGCCACTCGACCACCAAGACGGCAGACACAGAGCTGTGAATGAGCCGTTCTGCCAACGAGGGTCTGGGTGAAACGTTCAGTTCATGCTTCTTAAACCCAACTCAATCTACTGCATATTGACCTTGGCTGTCAGAAGGCACGAGGGAGACAAAGACTCAAATTCCCACATTTACATGTAAATATGATGCAAAATGTTCCATGTAAAGTCATACAGAACAAGTAAACACTTGAATCAAAGTATGGCATACAAATATATAAGATAAAAACAATTGGTCAAGTAATCCTCCTCCTTATCTAGCTAAATAAACGTCAATGCTTGAATGCTATATGAAAGATTGTTGTGATGTTATGAAAGTTGTAAAATGCCAGTTATGACAGGGATGATTTATAACAAGAACATCATATAAATTCAATCAAAATATGATGCAACAAAAAATAGTTTTAGTCCAAGAGGTGCAACCATTGAGTATAACACTACTGTCACTGTGGGGTGGGGAACCTTTCCCATGAGTCATTGCTGGCTTCCATAAGAGCAGCCAGGGCTGGAACACAACGCCGGGAGGATCCGTGCTCCTGTCCCAGCGCTCTAAAGCTTCCAGCTGAGTGTAAATCACATCACACCATAAAGAAACTCTCAGAATCCAATGGGCACGAGTTGTGTTTTTTTGTTTGCTTTGGGTTGTTTGTGTGTTTCTAGACTTATGAAATGTTCTATATGTTCTTCTTTGTGTACAGTATGATCCGACTAGTTAATAGTCTTGTATAATTTTGTTAATATCACTACATGACAAAGTAATGATTTCTGGAGTTGGTGAGAATGAAACATCAGTTCAAGTGAACTCCATTTCATTTCTGCGAACAACCCTTAATGTAAAATCCAACAATAGGTATGCTGCAAAGCCCGTTAGCACTCAGGGCTAAATATTATCTTACATTTCTGGATTGAGTTACACCGTACTTTGTAAACCAGTATTATGCTCTTTTTGTAATATTTTGTATTCTAGACATCTAGATGTAGTGTTTATGGACTGAATGACTGACTTAATCGTTTGGAAGACCTGCCCTAATTTCTAGAACTTTCTTGGGTGGGTTTGTTTTATTTTGTATCTACATATGCTAATACACTGTACATAAATCATTAGGCATAAACAAGTACGTAATTAGTTGCAGTCATTAAACCCTGGAGTTTACCCATCGCCTTTAGTTTTAGTAGATTCACTCCAATACAATGAGGAATAAAATTTCTGACACAAGACTTGACTAAGCCTTTGTGTAAAAATTGGGTGCTAGAGTGACAGTAGTATCTCTTGAAATAAACGGACAGAAAATGTAATTGTATTTTAAGGTTCAATATGAATATATGAACATATTAATATGAATATCATGTCCTTTATTTCAACTCTTGACATTTTGTTTTAACATTCCGGTGTTCAGTCTTATTTTGGATCGGTGTACTACCATTGTGTTAAACTGATGTATGTTTGTGATAGGAATAAAGTTTTGGAAAATAAATCAGTGTGTGATCACTAATCATTTCTACTTTACCCCAGTGAGACCTCGTCTTTGTGTGCCTTGGATCTATATGATGCAATTTTTCATTTATTTGGCTGCTGGGCTGTTTACTCAAGAGTATCTGTTTGATATGAAATACACACATATGTTCTCACTCCATCTCTCGGTTTCATTCCTGTACACACGTGCAAACATTTGGCTGGTATCAAAAGGCCATTTAAGCAAACAGCTGGTTTGTATAAGAGATGGTGATGACATCATTATGCAGGGATTTGGGTGGGGCTCGGTGGTCCCTAATCAGTTTAAGAGAAAGCAAGTCAGCGTTTATGTGTTACTGACTGCTGTTGTTAATGGGATAATCATATCATATCACAAATATCACCTGGAAATTACATTGCTAAACTTTCTAAACCAGCACAAATATCAATAAAAATGGCAACATTCCAAATATGAGTTCAAGACCAGAACCTCAGAAACCTTCAGTAGATCCAGACCAATATCAAACACCAGCACTGAAAAAATAAAATAAACTTAATTAACTCTTAATTTCAGACTTGTTTTTGAGTTAAAATATCCGTACACATCCTTAAAACGGGATCAATTGTCTTGTGAAGAAAATGTATGTGAAATTATTAAAAATGATTGTATTTGTTCAAAATACTTTTGCCACAGAAAAGCCTAATGAGCCTAATTAAAAAACAAATGATATTTTAAAAGCAATTAAAATCACCAGAAATCAAAAGTGACGGTTGTTGTTTCTTTAGGGAATATAGCAGTATTTATTATGAATGATTGTTTTAATTAGTGTGCCCTCATAATCCCCTTCCTCTCGAAGCAAAATCTCTTCTACTCTCTGATGAGGTGTTTGCAGGCGTAAGGGCGGGACAACCTGTCACTCACATGACATCACAGCTATGGCAAACAACAACCATCCAACAATTCAATCAATTCACGATGGATCAATTTTATTTATTTTTTTATCGCACTACATTGTTTCTTGTTTCACTCTTAGTCTTCAGAAGAGACTATTGCAACTTCCGTTTAATGCCTGTGGGGTACTCAAAAGACACACACAGGTAATTAAAATCTTCCCTATGCCTCCTCCACAACTGCCTTCTTGTAGGCTAAGCCAGGCCAAGATCCAGACCAAATATTTATGCGGCCTTATACGATGAAGACCAACGGCATAAAATATTTTTTTGTAATATTTAGCAAATATTGCTAAAAAATATCACAATACCAACGTGAAAGGAAACGAAAAAGACTGCCCTAACATTTTCCTGCCTGGAGCACATTCATATCATTTCACATATTTGATTCTATTGTGAGTCTTCTACCTAGGCTATATGTAATTTATAATCTCCTCTGATAATCACACAGGATGCTCTTATTCTCCACAATTCCTTTCCCATTACTCTAATGCCGCTCACTTTCATGATAAATATAGCTACAAATCATGAATGAACCACAATAACCTCACAGTGCAACCCTCCAAAACAAGTAGGCCTACAAACGAGTCTGGTACAAACAAACAACAGACTGAGGAACAACCTTCCTTTAGGACAGAAATAAATTTCATATCAAGACTTAACTGAAAAGAACGACTAGGACAGTTGAACTCAAAATAACCGGTCGTTGATGAGCCTACCCTGGGGTATCAGATTCTAACACACAGGCCTACCATATTTGTATAGGCCTGTAGCCTGTATGCTGCTGAATGATTTGCGTAGGCTACCATAGTAACGACATGATACTACAAGCGTAGGCTACACCACGTCTAAAAATCCATGATATGCCATGGTACGTTTTTTGTTATTTTGTAACATGGGCTACAAAATATTTTTACCTTCAATACACAGGTGTTTATCTTCACGAAGACCCTCCGCGTCTTTCACTATTGGATGGATTTGAAGGTTTAGTCCAGTTTTCTGTAGGTTAAGTTTTTAGTTCACTGTTTTAAAAGGTTTGTTGTTCTACAGTTTAAAAAAAAAACGTTCCAAACGATTCAGTGTCCGAGTGAGTTTCTCGAATGAATCAGACGAATCGCGAAACGATTCATGAAAAATGATTCATGTTTTGCATACTCACCCTATGTACTCACCCATTTGACAGATTCGTTGCAAAGAATCGCTTGAAAGAGCCATTCTTGAACAGCAGACAGAAAATACGGACATTGATCCTCTCTTTTCTCTATTCAAAGATGATCTAGACAAATACATGGAAACTATCCAAAGCTCTGTTAATCCCAAAGCATTGAAAACTGTATCTCTATATTAATCCTTTTTGTCCTCTTAAGGTTAATGCATTGTATTGTTCTTTGTTTTGTGTTACCCTGCAACTTATTTGTGTCTGTGTATCTTTTTTTTTCATTTTTTTTCATGTTTATCTGTATTTCTTTAAATGCTTTGTAATGTAAAAAAAAATAAAAAAAAATACAGACATTGATTTATAAAAAAAATTGACAGGAAAAACTAACAGGAACTGTTTTTCAACTAGGTAATCTCAGAATACAAAATTGTAGGATACTAATGCTCGTAGCATGACCAGATACAGAAATTATTTGACGCTGCCAAGAAGACTATGAGATGGTGCCATTCCTTTGCTATCGCCATGTCACTAATAATATTTTTACAGGCCATAAGCAAGAAAAAGTTTTAATCATCATTGCTGTGTTTTTCATGCGTGGTAAAATGCAAGTGTGATACAAAATAAAGTGTTTCCACTAGCCAGAAATAAAGTCTAATTGTCACTAGAAGGGCTTCAAAAATATGACCACTAGGCCTACTTTACAAATTGCAGTATTTAGCAGTACAGATCTGTATGATCAATAGAAAAGGAAAAAAAAACATGTTCTCATGTTTTGGTCACTAAATGATCACTAAATTTTGGTCACTAAATGGTCATGTATCCATATGCATATACCATTGTAGGCTATTTCTATGCTATGGCCAAAAAAATGATAATACAATTAATCTTTTTCTGTTGATCAGGCTTGTTCTCAGTGATCATCAAAACATGTGTTTGGCCAAGAGAAATCCTGAGCTTATCTGTTTATCTTGTAGAAAATACAGTTTTTTTCTGCGCGTGTGACAGAGTGTGACACGAGGAGTCAGAGATTAAACTCACACACATATATCCACACTCCCCCACCCAAGCCAAGGCAGCAGGGTGTTTTCTCTTGTCGGCCCTGTGAAGGTGTGTGTTGTCGCAGCTGTGAGGTTTGTCGAGTTTTCCTCCGCCTCACTCTGATGGTTAGATAGCCTTGCTGAGGGATAGAGTGAGAGAAGTCCAAGAATGTTAAGTGTCAGGGGGGTTCAGGCCACACCAGCCGAGGGAGGAGAGGTCGGAGAATCCCTGGAGAGTCTGTTGTCGTCACCGAGAGAGAAACGCAGATGAAGGGAGAGAAAGATAGAGGACGGATGAAGTCTCATGTACCTCATGTATTTAGGCTAGAACACTTGAAATGAACATAAATACCACAAAATGAATCTTTGGTTCATGTTATCTTTGGTACAGCTTTCTGTTCTGATTGAAGACCACCTCACATTGTAATTTTAACTCTTTAATAGTTTTGGAATAGGCATGATTTAATTTGTGTTATGATAATAATTTAATCAATGTTTACTGATGAAAGCTCCCTAATGGATATAATTGCATGGAAATCCTGTTCTCCAAACCACATGCTATGCCTATGCCTATCTATTGTAATTATTTATTTATTATTATTTAAATATTAAATTGATTTATTATTTTAATAAACAATTATATTATATAAATATTATAATTTTTAATTATAATACATTATATATTAGATATTATATTGTTCTTTGATTTGGTTTAATGCTTTGTTAATGTTTAATTGTATTGATTGCATTTCTACACCTGATATTATATTTCGAGACGTCTGTTTCAAATATCACTCATCTTTCTGACAGAGGCGTTTGAATTGTAAGTCAATGCAATCTAATCAAAGTAAACATTGGGTAAATGTGCTGGGTGATCACATGCTCTTATATAGCCTACAGAAAGCCATTTCATGTGACCATTCTGTCCCCATAATAGAAGCTGAACCCTCAGGAGGTTTCTATTAGGAATAATTGAGCTTAAGAATGTTTACCCACTTCCTGCTTTATGTGCGCATTTTGACTGCTTCATGTTGACATGGTCCAAGTTATCTCTCTCGGGGTTGTAAAACATCTGGTCCTTACAGATCCGGGTAGGAAATGTATCGACTTGACGGCTTCCCCGTTGCTAAAGGGAACCAGTGCTAATGCATCTTTGGCTTTGTTTCTAATACACGTAAAATCACACACTCTTATGCACAAGAAACTGTCCCTGCTTTCTAAAATGGATTTCATCAACACCTTTTCACTTCAAGGACAATAAAAGTATATGATCCAAATTGCTTTAATCTAATCTATTCAGTGACCAATATGGTCTGGAGATGGTTCTTTGTGTGCGAGAGGCATTCAGGCAATAAAGCTGAACAGAATTTCACTCAGATCGCCGCCAAAGTCGTAAAATAAGGGCGTGGGCATTAAATCCTCCTCAAACACACATTTCACACTCTCAATGGTTTTATTTGTCATATATATCCAACATATACATGCATCACAAGAGAATTCTGTGATTTTCCTTGAAGTCATGGACATTTCCACCATTGCACCATTTACAATTATTTATTGTTTGATAACATTCTGTAGAATGCCTATTAAACCATTATTTATTGTTTATGTATCCACATGCACATAATTAAATAATATCTCCACTTTTTTTTCATAATTTAACCAAAATGACTCAGTAATTGGTATAATGACACAGATAATTGATGAAGTAAATTATGCATTGTAAACATTTTCCAATATAGTTTTATAGTAACTTTCATATGATATAAAGAAGAAAAAGTTGATAATCGGTAAGAATCAATTGTTCATGCATGATTTATGGATCACACTCTGCTTTCTGCAACCATGAGTGTTTATAGCTGTCAAAAAGCTTGACACAACATGAAAATGATAACTTCTCAAAGAAGTTAGACAACCAAAACATTTTTGTTATGCTCTTTAAAGGTGGAAAGATGTTTGGTCCAAGAAGAGCAATTGCATTTTCAGCACTGATTGGTAAAGGGAAGAATATCAGGATCCTGGCACCCAATTTAAACAACAGAATATATTATTGTGCATTTTATTAATCCAGGGCCTTTATTTTGCCTGGAACTCAATGACTGTTTAAACTTTCAGAGTAATCCATCAAGTCCTCACTTCATTCCATCCCTCCTTACATCTCCAGTCACAAACCAGACGGTTATTAATACACACAGACTATCATCGATGTCCTATGGCAAGAGGGTGTGCTCAGATACTATAGAGGAACCACGATATACGTCACTGACTTCTTACAGGAGGGTCAGAGGAGGCTGCTGGACGTGGGCTGACCTCCAGATTTCACTGTAAGCATTTGGATGGAGGATAGAGAATAAGACAAACATTATAGCAGTGAAACAGAGATCTGCAGAGATTCGCTGATTTCTCTTCAACATTGTTTCTCAAGGACAGCAAAGGGATGGAGAGCAAATGGAGACAATCTGCTTCTCAGATTTTTCTCTTGAGAAAATGAATCCAACGATCTCAAATGTAAATGTAAAATGTAAATGTAAAATATGTGTCTCAGTTTCAAAAGAGATCTGAACAAAGTCATTCATTCCTAATTGGGCATTGCATTGTCATGGCAAACTTTACACAGAGAGAGATGAAACTTTTTTCTTCACAAAGTCATATTAATGTGAATATTGTTTACGTATTGTGGCAGAACTATTGAGTATTTTAGCTTTTACAAATTTGGTATTCACTTCCAATGTACGTGTCTAACTGCAACCAATATTTTTAGCTTTTTAATAAAAGGAAGGAACAAAGTGAAAATGTATTTTTACTGTAATCAACATTCCGCCACAATTGCCATCAATTGAGCTTAACTTGTTCTCAACTATGAATATTGCTTTAAGCGAAGTAATAAAGCAATAAAATGTTCCTCTGGGTGAGTACATGACATAAACATACACACACAAGGGCAAAGTGACGCGAAGGATATCGCTGCTTACGCATGTAAGGCGTGTGCACATTTCCATCCATCTTTGCGTGAGAGTTTGACACGGTCATGTGCTGCTATAAGTCTGACCTAAAGGGTGTGTCCATAACACATTTGAAACTACACACATACCAAGCCGTCCAAGCCAGAGTGACCTCTCAACTGACACACACTCTCTGACACCTGGTTGCCGCGCCTGAGGGGTTTAATTTCATCATGTGTAAAATATGATACTGCTAAGTTTTATTAGCGATGCTAACACATGCACGCATATACAAAAAACTACACACGCTGTGGACAGCCACAGTGTCAAGTTGCCAATACTGGAAGCCACACTTTCACAAGCATTCATTTATTTCTAAGTATGCAATCAGCAGCACACAGTGAGTGTCTGATTGAGGTCATTTGAAGGAGTCTGAGGGGGTTTTGTGTGTGAACAGGCCTGTGTAGCCCAGCCATAGGACAGTGTAATAGTCCTCTGGTTTAAGAATATTACTGGTTCATAACATTTTACTGCAGCTCGGAGGGTCAAGTACGCTATCACATTTTCCCACATGTGCAAAGTTTGCACCTGTTGTTTGGAACATGCATGATGGATCAACATGGCATATTTACATTAGCATTTCAGAAGAGCTAAATGAGAATTCTTCTGTTCATGCGTAGAATTGATGCACTTATTAAAGCTGATGTTGGTCATTTATATATAACTATGTAGGTCTTCAGGTTTGTGGAATTGCACACAGCCACTAGTCACGAGTCTCTCACTGAAAACTGAGACCCACACTGAGAATTTGATCACTGGATTTACAGAAATCATTTTGTCTTTAAAACACATTAAGATATACAAATGCACATAATTTCATATTTACATGCAATGCAGGGATTCCTCAACTTTTTTTTTCAGCTGAAGCTCTTTGACCTAATATATTTACTCATACCCCCTGAGAATTTCAATTCAAGTCAATAATAATAATAATCATATGTTCTCTGATGTCAGTAAATGGTCCCATGCCATGACATTCAGGTAAACAAATATTTTTTTTACAGTAAAACATTTTTGTAGTAAGTGTGTAGTGAGTTTTAATTTGATTGTTTTTATTTTAATTCAATTCAATTCAATTCAAATTTATTTGTATATTGCTTTTCACAATACATATTGTTTCAAAGCAGCTTTACAGAAAATGCATTTAAAAAATGTACATACAAAAATACAGTTAGTTAATCATAAATTTAGGGCATAACATATCGCCGGCGTTGGGTCGTCTCTTCACAGGCGTCGAGTCGTCTCATCACAGGCGTTGGGGCATCTGAAGTCTCCATGAGAGGCTGGATACATAACTGGAGCTGACGAACTGGAGCTAACATTACATTTTAATGTTAACTTTTATGATTTAATTACTTGATAGCTTTTTATTCAACTCATGAATCCCATGCAGTTCCATCATGATCCACAGTTTGGGAAACCCATGACATAATGTAATATTTAATGTACATTATGTTGTTGATAACATATTGGAATGTATTCTCTTTCTCTTTGTATTGTTATATATACAGTATGGTACAATATTATCCTGTTTAAATCACTGTGATAAATGAGTTCGGTCAAAAGTAATCTAAAAGTAATCAAAAAGTAGTCTGATTATATTACCTTAAATGTGTAATGTAATGGATTACGTTAGTTACTAACTAGAAATGTTGCCATGTAATTTGGAATCATTAACCGACAATTACTATTTTGCATGAATTTCTGCCTTTTATTAGTGTTTTTTAAACATCTTTACTCTAAACCTCACATGTTTGACGAATGTATAGCCTACTTATTTAAGCTGATGTTTGCCATCAAAAAATGTTTTCAAAAAATGATTTTACTTTTTATTAACTTTTTTTTTCTTTTTTTTACAATTGCAGGTACATAACCTATACATTTTTATTCTAAACCTCACATTTTTTATTAATGTTAACATATTTTTTCCCTATTACTGTAACATCAAAAGAATGAACTTTTTGTTCGGTTGCTGTTTAAATGAACAGTTACGTACTGAAAGCAAAGAAGAATTAAAAGAAAAAAATATTAGAAAAAAATGTCACCATTGCATAAAAAAATGGTTTCATAAGAAGGATCAGGACAGCAGATTAAAATACAATGAATAAAACTATTGTTCTGTGAGATGTTTTAACTCTCTTTACAGGGGAGTCTTCAGTTGTCGTTTCAAGGCCACAACATCTGATGAAGACCATGCAGAATCTGGAAAACATGTCTCTTTCTTTCCACCATGATGCAATACACATTTAAACGATTTCATTTCCCGTTCCCAAGTCAAGCGTCATCTCAGCTCAACTCTGAACATTCCAGTCAATTGTAGTCACATAACTGTTTGTTTCTATATTGGCACTAGATTTATTATTAAGTAAGTGTGTGTGTGTGTGTGTGTGTGTGTGTGTGTGTGTGTGTGTGTGTGTGTGTGTGTGTGTGTGTGTGTGTGTGTGTGTGTGTGTGTGTGTGTGTGTGTGTGTGTGTGTGTGTGTGTGTGTGTGTGTGTGTGTGTGTGTGTGTGTGTGTGTGTGTGTGGTAATTAAGTTGCCTAGTTTATCATTAGCCTATTTATAATTCATCTTGGCCTCAAAAAAAAAAAAATCTCCGAAGGCATACTAGGCATAAAAAGATATTAAAAGCAATACGTTGAGAGCAACTTGGACACAATGAGTCTAAAGTTCTTCTCTTGTTGTGTACAGGGCCCAGCATAGTGTAAAATCATAACACTCATGGATAAAGCATGTTAACTGATCCATGTTATCTTTTTCTTGGACAAATGTCGCCCCCTGGTGTAATAATGATGACTAGGCTGAACATATTTTGACATAGTCAAGCTGGAAAGACAACTAAGCTTTTTAAAAGTAGGGTGAAGTCACGTTGTATAGCCTATTATTTTGTCATTATGGTGCTAGTCAGTACATTTAATAACATATACATTAAATATATCATAGGCCTATATTTTAATAAATCATAAATATTTATTTCCGATGTAAAGAACATTTTGAAATGTTAACGTGAACGTGATAAACACGCATTTAAGGTTAAAATACCCACAATAGTCATGGGTGTCTAATTTCTTTTTGTGCTTTTCTAGCCAGATGAGGAAAACAATGTCAAAATGTCCTTTACATCGTAAATTAAAAACATGTTCATCATGTTTGCAACCAGTAAGATTTCCACCAGCCGAGTGGAAACGCCTTTTTTCTTGCAGGGGTCATAGTGTGGTCACATTCGATGACAGGACACTCATTTGTCGTACGATTTGAACGGCACGTCTCACACCAAAATGTAGCGCAAAGGGAAATGCCTCTTCTAACAATCCAAATAACCCAGCAGTCGCGAAACATGTCAATACGGCTCTGCGACATGTGATTCGCTCGAGTGTTTGTAAACATGCGTCAAAAGCATGTGATTCTGCTGACGACATACTGCGTTCTAGACAGCCAGCCAATCAGAAAACGGGGGTGTGTGAGCTGGGCGGGGCTTCGCTGAAGCGCTGTGGAACATTCTATTCGCTCGGCAACACGACGCTTTGCAATAGAAAAATGCAGTTCAAGTAATTATCATCCGTCGTTTGACATCATCGAGAGATAGAATAACTCAACGACACGTGTGTTCAGGTTAGTGGGGTATTTTCTATCTAGTAAAGTTGTGAAGTACTTTACATTAGGCGTTGCGTTGTTCAAAAAAATCCACCCTCAGGAAAAAAAATAGGCTGTTTTGTGTGACAGGTTGATGAACTTTTGTATCACGGTGTTTTATTTAGATCCAAAATACAAAATATAATTTTGAAAATAATGTATTATTATTTGAAAAACGTCATATATGTTAATAAGTCAGTCTGTCCTGATTTGGTGCATTATAATGATGCTGTCAGGTATGTATATTGAGATGCTTTAGGAATACCTCGACTAGTTTCCATGGAAATGTTATCCTGAGTTAAATATAACTTACAGGTGATTCTTAGAAAGAAACAAATCAAGGTGGGGTTTGCAGGGAAGAGGAGGGTTCTGCTGCGACAAAGGTGTGTGTGTGTGTGTGTGTGTGTGTGTGTGTGTGTGTGTGTGTGGCCTAGCCTACTTGGCGTGGCAAAGATAGGATGTTACGCAGTTCTTATTTACAAGCCAGTGTGCTTTGCCCTGAGTCTGACCCATGTACTATGTTTTCATCTCGAACAGTCAGGAATGCCATAACAGGAGCTCGGACGCTTTTTCTACTAACGTTAATTAAAACATATAAAGTTTCCGGACAGACATCTGTCGATTAATCAAATAGTTTGTTGCTTTCCTGAGCATACACAACCTCAGATTTGCATGAAAGGCTTAATCCCTGTTCATTTTATTATATGACTGGGTTTATGTAACCTATTGATGATGTGGTCCTTATTTTAATTTCTGCTTGTTTGCTGTTCCGTGAGGTAAATATATGAGCTTTACCCCAACCATCAGCCTCTTATTTCTCAGCTAATTATGTTTTTGGTCAAGTGCGCACCTTTTATTTCTGATGTAAACAAAGCATGCATGGTTTTTTCCACTGCCACTGGGTGGCGCTTTTTTGCGACTGACTGCACAGATTAGCTTATTTCAAACAGTTATTGTCTTGAGTGGAATTTATTTTTATTTTTTTAAATAAAACAATTGTTTATTTTAATTTGTATTATCTTTTAATTCATATGTTTAAATAACTAAATATAGTCTATTTTATCTTTAAAGTACTATATTGAAATATATTTATTACACACTAAAATCGTTTTTTTATTTACTTTTAATATTTTTTTATCTAATTTGATATCAGTTCACAGTGAACCAGCTAAAATGACGAAATTTAATAATGAGAGTTACCATCCAAGAGAGTAGGATAAGTATTTTGAATGTTGATTCATCAGACAAACTCAAACATGTCACAGGAATGTTTGAACTCACCATCATTTAGAATGTGTGTGTGTGTGTGTGTGTGTGTGTGTGTGTGTGTGCGTGCGTGCGTGCGTGCGTGCGTGCGTGCGCGAATAAAATGCAATTTATATCAATTTGTACCTATTTCTGTTTTGTAGTGAATCTGGGATGAAGAGCGACTGCAACACTTTAAAGGTATGTGTCCACATAGCAAACATCTTCAGATGATTTTTTTTGTTTAGATTTGCGACAAAAAACAGATCCTGTCTGTCACTACTGAAGTGACACCATTGCGTGTTTACAGCAGCAAACTGCCATTTCATCCACACAAGCCAAATAAGCAGAATAAGGTTAGCCATATCATCGTTTCCCTCCACCAAATTTAAATAATGTGAATTCACCCTCACAGTGTATTATAACCTCATATACTGTAAAGATGCCATGAGAATCAGCTGTCGTGGCATTTTTGCCAAGATCATCATTTCTCTATTTTGCCAAGGTTTTATTTGCTATTTGAGTCAATGTGTAGTCAGTCGACCAGGCTCCCGTACTGATAGAGATTAAGTCGACAGGAAGTACTATATAAAGACGACGCTGCTAAAATGAACCCAGCTGTATATCCTGTGTGAAATGGTAATCAGACAAACATGTAATGTCATGTCGTATTGATAAAGAGATAGCCTAATGTTCGGTCTTGTATCCAATGTTTCTTTAATTAAAAAGTGCCTTCATTGTAATCCTTCATTGGTTGGACCTAGGGGTAAAATAAAGTCAGACGGGTTCAATCCAAACCTCAAAGGTGTATTATTAGACTATTAGAAGTGAGCTATTACTAAAATTAAAAGTTTGTTAAAATAATCAAACTAATTCCATTTGTTGTTATGTTAGTTGTCCTACACAAAGTGTTCAGTGTTTGTTCAGACTGAATGCAACTTGATAGGCTATTCTCAGCATAAAGGTGCGGTCACATTAGTGAAATGTTGTGGGCAAAATTCAATTGTCTATAGCGTAGCGATGTAAAAAGTACAGCTCCCACAGAAGTCACTTTCAAACCATAGGTTTCCGTTGGTCAGTGTGGCAAAGTCACGTGATCAAATTGAATATGAGAGAAATCGACATGGGGAACTTTTTCACCCTTGTGAAACTCAATCGGGTGAATTCCTATCGGAATGACTGGATTGAGTAATGGTAAATGTGACCACACCTTAACTGATGTTGAATATACAGTTATGCAGAGTTGAATATTAACAGATTAATTTAATATTGTATCAGGATTTAGTCATTTATTAATCAATTTTACTTCCTGTTTATTTTTTCTTTCTTTTATTATATTTAATATATTTATTTATGTATTTTATATATTTTTAGTTTAATATATTATTTTATTTATTCGTTTTTTTTGTAGGTTTTAAACAGATTACGAAAGCTATAGTTTCTTTTATAAATTCTGACACAATAAATCTCCCATTTTTTGGTGTTATTTACTGCATTAAGTGCAATGCATCTCTGCATTTATTGCTTCAAGTTATTTACAATTAGGGTTGCAAAGGGGTGGAACATTTCCGGAAACTTTTCAGAAACTTTCCATGGGAAGTTAGGATGGGCAATTATGGAAATATTCCAAGTTGGAATTTTAAAGCAGGGCTATGCAGTTTCGGGAATTTCTTCGCTGTATTCTCGCTTTTTGCTCGCAGGTTTCTCTATAGAGCTCCCCCTACAGCTTCGGAATAGATATTTGACAACACTGTCGAAAAACTTGTTGTCGACTCTCAGATACCAGAGGCTAGTAGATAAACCACATCAAAGCAGACGAGACATTCTTTACAACGTCTTCTTCATTCGGGTTCCAACAGCGTGAGGAAGCGCAATAATGACAGAATTTTAGCAGATTTTTTTGCCGTAAAGCAATTCGTTACATCGCAAGACTTGATATCACGCAATACTTCCTGACGCCGTGGCGGCGCCCGCCGGCTTAAAGTTGCAAGTGTGGTTTTTCCACTCACAGGCGATAGGGGGGGTGCGAGAAGACCACCATTCAACCCGAAAAAAGTAATATAACCATTCCAATGACTCCGAAGCTGTTCAGTTAAGATAAAAAACCTGCATAGTTCACCTTTAAGGGGAATTTACGTGAATTAAAGAGAATTAATGGGATTTTTTTGGATAATTTATACAAACTGTGTCATATACAAATATACAAATGAAAAATATAAACATTTTGTTTTGGTCATAAGCAGACATGCATGCAAACTAATACAAATTTAAATTAATTAATGATTTATTTGTGAGCATAACTTTAATAGATTCCATCAATCAACAACAAAAAAGCATGAATGTTGAATAAATTAATGATCCCTATGATACCCCCAGAAAATCAGCTGAATTTGCATTAAATCTGGTTGTTTTAACCATGATTACAGGCTAACCTGGCTAACCAGTTTATTCCCATTAATTCCTGTTAACTCCCATATATTCCCATTAATTCCCAATTGAAAGTTTCCAACAATCCTATTTCCAATGGTGCACATCAAATAGATAGATGTTGTGGAAGTCATAGCAGCCATCAGCTTAACAGATGCCCTCATAACTGTAATGTTACATAATAGCTGTCCCGATATACCCTGACACAAATAGGTTGAAACACAGCTTGGGTAAGAATGCACTGTGAATTGTGACTAGTTTTAATTTGCGTTCAGAAAAGTAGGCCAACATATTATAGACGAATGAACGTTTATTTCTGTCTCAAACAACCAGTTGGTTCTAGTTCATTGTAGAGTCTATTTTCCATAGGTCTGTATCTTCTTGCATACTTAGGATGCCTTAATCAATACACAGTTGACATTGTTCTGGTGCCATGTTGTAATGCGATAAAAGGTGGTTCAAAAACCATTAGGAACACATACAGTAGAAGCTCCTCTTTAGGCGTGAAGCAGATATTTGATAACTTAAAGACAAATGTTATTAAAGAATACAATAGCATCATGCTTTATAGTGAAACATTTCATACAGTGTTGATCTAACATATATTGTGGAGCACAGAGAAGGATTATCATTGGCTGGTGGTGTGGCTGCCAGCTGACCTGCCTCACTTCCACACTTAGATTGAGATGTCAAATGTAGGATCATGCTGGGAACTGTGGTCTGTATTAAAGTGTGTCAGTCAGGTTACTCTGAGCATGGTACAATTTTAGCCATGTCCTGTTATGTTATCATTATAGGATGTGTACAAATATTTGCTATTTGATGGGATTTTCAGAGAAGCAGTTCTTCTGTCTGGTTTTCTGTAACAGATTAATTGAATATTTATTTTATCAGGATTTAGACATGTAATAATCATTTTGACCTCTTTAATTTTGATAATTAATTATTTATAACTAATAATAAAATATGTATTATTATTATTACTACTACAGTTATTATTATTAAATCAGTTTTACAATTAATATTTTATGCAACATATTTTAATTTCAGATGCGATTATCACAGTTTACCCTCCCCTTATCCTCATACGTGCATCACTTCTGTTTTGAATATGGTGACATAATCCATGTTGTTGTGCTGTCTCCATAGTTACAGATCTGTAGTCATAAAACAGGAAGAAGAAGTCTATGATCATGATGTCTACTCATGATTCTACAGTTTCTCTTGTTTTCTTTTCCTTCATGTTGTCGTTTATCACACCTTACGTGTCTATTTCGCTAATCTCTCCGAGTGATGGAATGGTGTTACTTTATAAGACGTCACTGGTGATGTTGGTAGATTCAAGATTCTTTCCGTCCCTGCCCGTAGTGTCTGATTCATCCGTCCCCCGACAGCCTGGATATTTTAAACAGGCTCAGCAAATAGGCCGAGATTAAAAACACGAGAAACAAAACAGCCCAGTTGTTACATAACTGAAACAGAGCTCTTGCGATGTGCCTTTAAAAGCTGCAGGCTGTCAGGTGATCACCGTCATCTCAGTTCACCGAGACACCAGCACGTCTCTCAGATACACAGATGAGACGCTGAAGATATGGGGGGGTAGAGGAACAGTTATAGGAGGACAGAGGGGAGAGGAGGACACCTGATAGACAGGAAAAGAGAGAAGCCAACTGTAATCAAAGTGCCTCTCTTGCTCTCTGTCTTTCACTTTCCCAATTGTTATGTGGATTTTTCGAGATGCTGCATTTGTGTGGTCATAACACAGAGAGAAAAAGACCCACGAATTAAGTGCTGCGTCACAATGAGCGAGAGAGACAAACTGAGGGAGCAGGAGACAGAAGGATCGTGCGAGCGTTCGAAGCAACTATCGGTCTCTGCGATTACAACAAGCGTTTGTATGCGTCTATTAGCCATCTATTTATGTAGACATGTGTCTGTCTGGAAAAAACAGCAGCGATTCTGCTGTTGCAACAAGATGAAAATAGAGCGAGCAGGAGAGGGTGGAGGTCTGGTGGAGAGAGAGAGAGAGAGAGAGAGAACGAGAGGAAGGGAGGGAGGGAGAGAGAGAGAGAGAGAGAGATTTTGGATTAGTTGCTACGTCACTTTTTCACGTCGAGAGGAAAACAGCAGCTAGGAGGAGAGGATTCGGACATGTGTGCTTTTCTCCTACCTGTGAGTGTATTCCAGCCCTTTCGTCTGCTCGTCCGCCTTTCACCCTCGTCTTCTCCATCTCTTTTTCTCTCCCACTCTCTCTGATTTCTCATTTTAGTTCATTTCTCCACAATCGCAGCTCCAACATGGATGCTGAGAACGTGATAGTTTCTCGAAGGTTCTGTGTGCGACGACGTTTGCTGGGCGTGTGATGGCGTCGCGAGGTGTGTACGGGACGAAAAAAAACGGTTAACAATACAAACGCAATAACAGAACAAACGCTGCTCTCTAACGTTCCTGAGAGATACAAGAATAGTTGTAGCTGTTGACATAAATGCAGTTGTTTACCTTGTATTCAAGCCAACGCATCGGATACCACAAGTGTCAGTACCGTAATTGCAATACGCATATTTACGGTTGATACTGATACCGTTATACGTTACAACATCTTTTCTGGCTCCTCGTAACAGGTAAGTGATTTATAACAGGCTATTTACTGTTAGGCTGACCTGAGACCAGTCTTTGGCTCCGTCAGACATCATAACAGGCGACTTACTTTATGTATTTTATGCCCCATATATTGGGTGGGATGATAGAAGAGCAGGTGGAAGTGGTGCTTCGGCTAAATTTGTGATCTTTTGGCAGGGAAGAGGGCAGATGTCACACCTCCATCAACAACATTTGTTTCTGCAGAGTTACGAGAAACACAAGTGGTGACGCAGTCATATTTTCAGAGCATGATTGTTTTAACCTCTGGTTCTCTCTCTCTCTTTTTGCATCTCACCTTTGATTTGGGGGTTAAAATGTGTCCTGAGGAGGGTCACGTTGATGAAAAGGATCTAAATGTCATGGGAGGGATCCAGGGAAAGAACTAGAATGAGAGAGAGAGAGAGAGAGAGAGGAGAGAGAGGAGAGAGAGAGAGAGAGAGAGAGAGAGAGAGAGAGAGAGAGAGAAATTGTTTACCTTGCTCTCTTGGTGACTGTGCACTGGCAGGCGTCCAGTTCACATGCGCTAGACTTCCCAATGCAGCCGCATCAGAGAGATGAGTGACAGAGCTGTGCTCCTATCAGGCGCCGGTTGTTCCTTCCGACTTTTTGAAGCTCCAAATCCCATTGGATTAGCCCTGGAAAGCAGCTGGAGAGAATCATCTGATTGGCTGGAAGGTAATGTTATCATTTGTGAGTACTCAAACAACCAGTTGGTTCTAATTCATTGTTACGTCAGAGTGTTGTTATTTTAGAGAGCTGTTACTTGGTAGAACCGCACTATGGAAAATGTGCAAAAGTGTCATTTAAAAGAATAATCCACCCAAAAATGAACAATCTGTGAACCTTTGCGACTGGTTTTCTTTTTTTGTGGAACACAAAAAGAGATATTTTGAAGAATGTCTATGTTGTTTGTCCATATACTGAAAGTCAATGGGGTCCAATGTTAATCTTCAAAATATCTTTGTAACAACGTGAGGGTGAGAAAATGATTTTAATGCTGTATAAAGGAATAGTCACCCTCATGTCTTTTCAAAAACCCGTAAAAAGAAGATATTTTGGTGAATGCTGGTAACCAAACAGTTACCTGTTTGGTTACCAACATTCTTCTAAATATATTATTTTGTGTTCCACAGAAGAAAGAAATGTATACAGGTTTGGAACAACATGTAGGTGAATAAATTATGACAGATTCTTAATTTTAGGGTGGACTAAAAAGTAAAATGGGTCGCTTTTGCTTTTTTTATATAAGCAATAGTTAGGATTCATCATCAGCACATTATCATGTACACAGTATGGTCTAGTTAAAGCGCATGCTGTTTCATTATATCTAATGATTGTATGACTAGAATTGTCATCTAATTTTTAATTATTTGACTTCCTTTTTAATCCCTCCTGATTTGTCACAAACAATCAGTTGCCTTCTTTCTTTGCTAGTTGACCACTGAGCTTCTTGTCGAGTCAGGCAGTGTCATTGAAGTTTGTTTACGTGTATGCGATTTGTTCTATTAGGGAGACAGTCCTGTCCTGAAACCTGTTGCGTGTCGAGCGGCGCTGTCCCCGGGTTACGTCCGAGTGTGTGTGTGTTTGTGTGTGAGGCAGAGGCCTGCACTGCAGCTGTTAATGCTGCATTAGACGCCACAGACCGGAGCGCTGGCAAACGTTGGTGGCACCAGAGGGCCAGAGGGGACTGCATCCTCGTCTAGCTCATTCTCCCTATCACGTGGGAGGGGCTTATTTATGGATGAATCTCACCACATGAGTTAACCCATGGGCGTCTGAGTTTAGGATCGTGTTGTGACGCAGATTGTAACTTGTGCTGTTCTTTCCTGATTTTTAGCCTGGTATTGTTGCACCCTGTGATATCGGTGTCAGCGTAGGCTATTTCTTCCAAGAATTCATCTTTACTTTTATATATGTTATTTTTTGGTGATATTGTGATGGATAACAGATATTTTTGTCATGCGTCATGCGTACGTGAATGCGTATATAAAAAAAACTGGTCAGTTATTCGTAATTGAGCTTTCATTTTTTCAAAAGCTGTTCTTGTCTTGATCCAATAGTTTCATATTTAAATTGCATTTTTGAGCTTTATAGGCAATCCATAGAATTTTGGACCTCAAAAAGAATTTGGACATTTTAGACGCATTCATTTAATTGCATTAAATGATCAAACCAAAGGCTTGTTATTTTTTGCAATGACATTCATTGGTTTCAAATGCACTTTGTGCATTTTCCAAATATTTTGGTGGACATTTATTTATTTTTTAAATGTATTAAATTAAGATTTTACTCATTTATTTATTTTTTCATTTATCAGAAAAGCAAAGCTACCCCTTTTAAGTCTTTCATAAATATTGCACAACAGGTCGAAGGCAAACAAACAGGCAGAAGAAAGTGAGAGGGGCAACCAGATACGTCTAAACAGCAACTGTCGCCATGCTCTCCTCTCGGTCGGGAAACTCCCACGAGTTCTGTCCTATCAGCCAGATAAGGGTTACCGAGCTCCTGGGGCATGTTTCAGCTCTGCCACACGGCTCAAAGCAAACACAGACTGCAGGCTTCTAGCAAACTAAAGAAGGCAGAAAAATAATATTTTGACATCCATGAATTGCTGTACTGAATCTCTCTTAATCGGTCTGTGGGAAGGGACACTTGAAAAGATTTAGGACTTAAAAACAAGATTTAGAAGGAAGTTGTAATAAAGTTGAGGGATATATGTCGTGTGAGTGGGATGTTTATCTGGCAAAGGGTTTGGATCTGAGGACGTAAAGAACAAAAAAACCTTGGCAAAGCCTCAGTCTACAGGGCAGTACCTGCCGCCACACCCTCGCCGAGTGCTGGCGTCAGGAATCTCCCTTCCAGATTGCTCCATTTCCTGCGCTCACTTCATTTTGAAGAGACTGCGGTGGTGGAGGCAGCAAAACACAGAGTAACAGCCTAAATGAACATATCCTTTATAGAGAAGCTCCATTCTATATGCCACAGGTCTAGTGAGTACTTGTCGTTTGAGGTTTAAAACCAATTTTTTACATAATTCGATCTGCTCTCTATCGCTTTTAAAAGCCAAGCAAATTACATTTTTGATATGGTTGAATGCATTGATCGTTGGTCATATACTGTACGCTGACCTGCTTTTGCTCTTAAATCTTTCCTGGTTTGCCTGCGTAGACGCTGCCTCACGTTCCCAGGCTGTGTGCGTGCGCCATTGAGTGACAGATGAAACAGGGCGTTCTCTAGAGCCATGGTGCTCAACTGGTTTTGCATCAGGACCTGAAGTTTACAACCTAATACAGTTCAATTGTTCACATGGTTCATGTAAAAGTAAACAAAGAATGTATTTTTGTATATTGATGGATCTGTGCAGTTAATGAAAATGTACTGTAGGTAACACTTCACAGTAAGGTTTCATTTGTTAACATGAACTAATAGTGAACAGTATAGGGATGCACCAAAATTTCGGCTACCTAAAATTTTTGGTTTCAAGCCAAAAATCATTGAACGAAACAGTTTTTACTGTGTTCGGCATCCATTTCGTGCACACAGCGTGTAAGCGGCAGTGCGTATCAAAGCGCACGTGAACCTATTATCTAAGCTCTTTACTAGTTATAGCACAGAATAAAAATGGGTGAACACCAGAAGGTTTTTTTGAAAGAAACATTACAGCTTACCGAAATGAATCCTGTTTCATGTAATCGCTCGATCAGTGTTCCAACCGATGAAAAACGTCAGTAAAACAGCTTGTAGGCTATACAATGCCACGTTAAGTTACATTTACCTTAGGAAAGCTCATGTCGATAAACTCATTAGTTAGCTAGAAAAACTTTAGAGAAGAGCATTTTGCTGCATATATGCTTTTATTTTTACTTAATCGGTTAGTGATGTCTTTATTATTTAATGTATGTGTAACGCAGTTCAGATGTTATGGGAAGAGCAGGCCCCTCGCAGACGACTGCTGGCCACACAAACGGAAACACAACATAATCTCAGGTCTGTTCCTCTCTCGATCTTCACTGTCGTCGCTCCCCCTTTTATGCTTCCACTCCTCCGTGAGAGATACGAGACCGGTGTCGCTCATCAGTAATCACGCCATCGGCCTCGTGCCGTCCTCCCACGGCCCTCAACCTCGTCCTGCTCGCCACAGTATGTTTGAATAAATCTGTCATGAAGACAAGTTATTAGTTTATTGTCGTTTAAATGTTTATATTTTTACTATCAAACTGGAGTAGAAACAATTCTGTTATTAAAAAGTTTATATAAAAACTGTATTTATTAAATGACTTTGATATATTCATTGATTATTAATTTATTATTGATTGTCAGTTGCGGTTTTTGGCCAAGCGCATCTTGACTTTTCAGTTCAGCCCAGAATTTACATTTCAGTCTATCCCTAAACAATACTTCTAAAGCATTTATTCATCTTAGTAAATGTTCATTTCAACATTTACTAATACATTATTATGATCATAATTTGTATCTGTTAACATTATGTAAACTACATTAAATTACATTAACTACATTTTTATTAACTAACATTAACAAAGGCTAATACATGCTGTAAGAATATATTTTCCATTGTTAGTTCGTTATTGCAATAACCAATGTAAATTATAGAGAACTTATTGTAAAGTTTTGCCAAAATATTAGTAAATTTATAAATAAATGTATTATACTATTTTACTTGTATACAATAAAATAATTCATTTATCATGCTACAATTAATTCTAATAATATATATAGCCTACACATACATAATTGTATCTGTTTACATTTTATTATATCTATAACATTTTATTATTTGCAGTTAGCTCACTGCCCTCAAGCCACTGTATAGCATTGAGAGGGGAGTTGTTAGTAAATGTTTGATATCAATATTCAAGTCAGTATTTTTATTTTCTGAGAAGTTACAAATTACCACGAGAAATACAATAGGTTTCAGTGTAAAGTGGCTGTAGCTATGGAGACGGAGGCAGGGATTGATCACTTATACTGTACATACTTTCTGTATGCTTGCAATTTTCCCTTAAAGCCCACAAACGCCAGGCTGTTCACAGTTCTTCATCCATGCCAAATTTCCTTAGTCAGATTGTAAATCAGCATTGTCCTTGTGTTTATTCATTATTCACTGGCATTATGCCACTGCATTTGCTTGTTATGGGTGCCTTATCTAGAGCTTATGAAACCATGTTATCTTTTATCCTCCGATCGATAATTCTTCTAATTATATTGCTTAACGTCACGTAACATTTCCTTCTGTGCATTAATGTTTAAAGCGAGTGACCAGTGGAAGAAGATGTGCAGAATTAAAGTAGCCTGTCTGTGCTCTTTCTGGTTGTCTTTGGTAGGTTCTGCAAACTAATAATCTTGGTTATCCTCCGTGAAAGGAGTCTAGCAGTGTTGGGTTTCCTGCCAGAACTGGTGGTGTGGGCTTTTATTGTTTTGTGGTTTAAGGTGTGAATCTGTCAGAGAGGCTTGAGTTTTGAGTTTCCGCTCTTAAATAAAAGCTCAGAATAGAGAGTACCGTAAGTAGAGAGAATGTGATAAAGGTTTGGCTGGTTTACTCCTACATGCCGTATACTTAACTACACCGTTCCTTTGACAGTAGCTGTGTAGATGTAGATGTTTTAACAATGCTTATTTCACTGGAATAAATAGTATTATGTTTATATACCAAATTGCGGTTGCCACAAAGTACGTTGATCTTTGTTGCAAGTGAACCCATAAGGCCCTATTTTAACGATCCAAGCGCATGGTCTAAAGCACAGGGCGCAAGTGCACTTAGTTCGAATCCACTTTTGCTAGTTTAACGAAGGGAAAAATGGTCACCGCGCACGGTGCATGGCCTTAAAGGGTTGTCCCAACTCTCTTAATGAGTAATGGGTGTGTTTTGTACGTGCATAATGTGCAATAAACCAATCAGTGCCTCATCTCCCATTCCCTTTAAAAGCCAGTTGCGCTCGCACCATGGCGGATTGCTATTTACATGGCGGGATTTGCAAATGGAAAAACTGAACGCTTCTCCAGAGAGGTAACGGATCAGAAGCACGCGGGCAGACCATCCACGGGACAAGCCGGATTATCTTTATGTACACAATAATAATCATGTTTTACATTGTAATCCTTTTATTTTTAATATTTGGCATGTTTGTGTGCTGCTGCGCTGCCCTGTGTGTGTAATAAATGTGTAGGCGCGTTGTGGACCCGCCTATAGGCACATATTACTAATGCGTTCTTTTAAAGTCCCTGTAAAGGCAATTCTGAAAAAAAAATCTAAACACATTATAAATGTTAGAAATATATTGCTAAAACATATAACAAAGACTGTGAAGTACTGAATTGTGGAGTTAGACCGTTAAACAGTTTTTCACCATTGCTGTGTTCAGGATTTTTTGGGGCGGGGCTAAAACGGTGGCTCGATGACGCACTGGAGCCTCTGAGCTCCTGGACCCGCCCTACTGTTGATGATGCACTGGAGCCACTGAGCTCCTGGACCCGCCCCCTACTGTTGATGACGCACTGGAGCCACTGAGCTCCTGGACCCGCCCCCTACTGTTGATGATGCACTGGAGCCACTGAGCTCCTGGACCCGCCCCCTACTGTTGATGACGCACTGGAGCCTCTGAGCTCCTGGACCCGCCTCTACTTGATGACGCACTGGAGCCACTGAGCTCCTGGACCCGCCCCCTACTGTTGATGACGCACTGGAGCCACTGAGCTCCTGGACCCGCCTCTACTTGATGACGCACTGGAGCCACTGAGCTCCTGGACCCGCCCCCTACTGTTGATGACGCACTGGAGCCACTGAGCTCCTGGACCCGGCCCCTACTGTTGATGACGCACTGGAGCCACTGAGCTCCTGGACCCGCCCCCTACTGTTGATGACGCACTGGAGCCACTGAGCTCCTGGACCCGCCCTTACTGTTGATGACGCACTGGAGCCACTGACGCTGGCCCCTCCCCTAACAATATCAATAGAGCACATTCACCTAAGTTCGACGCTCAATCATGAGTTACTGTCAGTATTAATAGCAAAATATGAAATATTCATATTTTATTTAGTTAAATAGTATTAATTTGATTTTATTCATATTAATGAATACTATTTTTGAAGGCTTTTAAAACCATAAAATGTACTTATATTTTTTCTTGCTGCTGCCATTGATATAACAGCTCATGTAACAGCAGGATGCCATCAGCCAATCGCAAGGATATTATTTACCTGCAGCTTCAGAGGGATTCGTTAGATTGCATTTACAGACCAGAAAACCATTGCATTTTGTTTTTTTTGGTTTCCAGACACAGTGACCGCTCTCCTAAATCCAAAAGCTGCAACTGCCGTTTGTGTGAAATTAATGGAGAAGTGGAAGAAGTTTCTTTCAACATTGAATTTTGCACTGTGGAAAAATACTACCTATTTATTTAGCAACAAGAGGTAGAAATTATTAAAAAATATACACTGAATGTGACTTCATATTCTGTTTTCTGTCTTTTTGTCTGAAGCCCTGCCATCAGTGATGCTGTTGCGTTGTGTTTCGGCACCTGACGTCGAAAGGAAGACCTATGAAGGAGTCTGACCGTGTCTCCTCTTGGAAGCTGGTTTCAGGTGGTGGCTTAGAGTGCTGATGAAATTAATCTAGCACCATTTGAAATCAGTGTTCTTGGGGTGGGAAATGCATCACTTTTTATTTGGAAAACTGACACCATTCATGCTTTAAAATTTGTATAACTCTTATATCAAATTTGACTTCAAGACCGATGTCCTTTACCCAAGGTTGACCGATTTCTTTTGGTGTTCAGAGTCGTTTGGGGTTTCTAGCACCATTTGAAATCGGTTACAATGAAGGACAGATGACGACGCTGAAGCAAAAAAACCAAAAAACATCTCTTACTGTCACTGAGTACAACCATTCAAAATGAATCAAGATAATAACAACAGCAAACATAGTGACATTTATTTTATAGTCTTTTGCAATTATATACAATACACATAAGTAATGCTATACAACATAAACACAAAAAAGTGACTTTTTTTTCCCAGTAGTTTCAAAGTCTCACAGTCAGACAGGTGATAACTTGGTACAATAAATAAACACTAGGTGGCATGCTTGCTTCTTATTTGTGGTTAGACACATTATTATACCGAGAATAAAATGAAACTAGCATCAGAGTAGGTGATGCTTCATTTAAATCCAATTTGCACTTAGTTGAACTTTTTTTTTTTGTAATTTTTACACAGACCTAAACAGTTCTATTAAGGAAGTGAACTTTCTTTCAGACCAAAAAATTAAGTATCTAAAATGTATAATAGTCTGTTTTAATTTACAACACATATAAAATAGATTTAAGTGGCAGAATCCTCACAATATGATATACAACTGTACGTCATTTCTAAGTGGACATACTGACACGGATCTTCTACGAGACTTCTTCCCATTGCAGCTGATAAGGTAAAAAAAAAAAAATGTATGTATGTTAATGTTTTATTATGTTACATTTATTATGTTTAACTGATTGTTTATTGTCTATAGCTGTGGTTGTTTTATGTCTCTTATCCTTCTACAGTCTCTATCCTTCTTTTTACTCACATAAGTTCATCTGAAAACAATATTTTTACGTCTTATGTTTATTTATTAGCCGTTTAGAAATAATGTCTGGTTACTAACTTTCACTATCCCTTATGATTCTTTTTTCATATCTTCTCAAAATTAGCTGAACTTTGTAAATTGGTGTGTGTGTGTGATATCTAATGTTTTCAGTGACTAGATTAAGTGTATCTGCTGCTGAACCTGGAACGCAGGCTGCTGGTCTGTCTGGCGTAGATAATGAATCCAAATCTCACCATTGCCTTTATAGACAAACACATTAGTGGATTATGCTAAAGTGTTCCTAAACTTTGACAAAATTCACTTTATAACGGCTTTTTGGCAACAGTTTTGGTCAGAAATATTTGGGAAAAAGAATTATCCATTCAAAGTCACAAGTGAATCAGTTAAAAAACAATGTAGCTAGCCTACAATAGCGCCACAGAACCAATGTGGATAAAGAAGCCGCAAAAACTACTCGGTTACTATCGTAACCTCAGTTCCCTGGGAGTAGGGAACAAGTATTGCGTAGCTATACGCAGTGGGGAAACTCCTTTTCCTCGATTTACTGAAGCCTATAATGTAAAACGCATTTTGTCTTGCTCACTCATTGGCTGTGCTGCGGCAACTGCACATCCAATGGCGCGGACGCCTCTAGTGCGCCAATGAGCTAGCATCACGCCATGTCACGTCAGAGCCCGCCAAGGGGGCGCGGCCTTAGCCTATATTAGTCCCCGAAAAACACCATTTTAGCAGGTTTAAACGACTGAAGCGACAACTTGCCGGGTTACTATAGTGCGGCTGACTACTCTCAGGGAACTGAGGTTACGATAGTAACCGGATAGTTGGACCGGACACCGTCGGGTCTATCAGTATGGGGAAAATATAACCGGCCAAAGGCGGGTTTTATAATAAAATGTATATGTGATTGTGCACAGTGACATAATTTGTAGACAAGACCAGACACCGTCAGGCCTTAATCATACTGAAAATACCTTCGCCTGCAGGGAAAGTACCTCCATATTATAAAACTTCATAAATGTGGAAGGCGAGGACCAGCCGGCCGCATCACAAATATCCTGAATGGGAAACCCAGAGGACCAAGCCCAAGTCGAGGCCATGCCTCTAGTCGAATGAGCCTTGATACCTATAGGGCAAACCTGACCCACTGAGGCCATAGATATATGCCATAGATATGGCATCCACTATCCATCTTGACAGTCTCTGCTTAGTGACTGGATAACCCTTAGATCGGCCACCAAAGCAGACAAAGAGCTGTTCTGATTGTCTGAAAGACGCCGAACGCTCCAGATAGATTCTCAGTGCTCTGACAGGGCAGAGTAGATTAGCCTCCCCATCCTCAGCAGAAAGGGGAAGGGCTAATAATGTGATAACCTGTGCTCTAGTTGAGAGCACTCTGGGTACATAGCCATGTCTGGGTTTGAGGATGACCCTGGAGTCATCCTGAAGGGCTCACAGAGAGGGCCTGCAGATCTCCCACTCGCTTGATAGATGCCAGTGCCAGCAGGAGAGCAGTCTTTAGGGACAGAGGTTTAAGATCAACCGACTGGAGCGGTTCAAAAGGTGGACTTTTCAGGGCCCTAAGGACCGTGGAGAGGTCCCAAGACGGCACGGATGGAGGTCTGGAGGGGTTCATCCTCCTAGCTCCTTTTAGAAACTGTACCACCAGGTCGTTTCTTCCTAGTGATTGGCCAGCCATGAGCTGCAATGGCTGCCACATACACTTTGAGCGTGGACGGGGTGCGGCCCGCGTATGAAGGAGAGTATCACATGTGAGGTATATTTTCCCCATACCTCACATGACCCTGGATCAAAGAGTTTTTTCGAGCACCAGCTGGAAAATCCCGACCATTTCACAGAGCATAAAGGCACCTGGTAGATGGGGCCCTAGCCTCAGTGATAGTGTTCAAGACCTTCTCAGGAAGGTCCCTGGGTACCCGTTTAGGGGCCAGACATGGAGGGCCCATAAGTCGGGTCGCGGATGCCATATCGTCCCGTTGGCCTGTGTGAGGAGGTCTCTCCTCAGTGGAACAGGCCAGGGGACTCTGTCCTATAACTGAAGCAGCTCTGGAAACCATGAGCTGGTTCTAGGAGGCTACTAGGAGGACTGGGCATCCGCTCTCCCTGACCCGTATGACCTGGGGGATCAATAAAACAGGGGAAAAAGCATAAAGGGGGCGGCTGGGCCAGAGAAGAACACTGCGCAGTGAGTGTTGGTTCTCGAGGCGAAAAGGTCGACTTCAGCCTCGCCGAACACTCTCCATATCAGACTGACCGTCTGGGAGTTCAGGGACCACCCGCCTCATCACATTCAGGTATTTGTAAGTCCCAAACACAAGGGTCAGAGAAAACAGAGTTCACTGCAGGAACAGAACAGCTCTTTCTTCCATAACATCTATGATCACACACAAAGCATTTTAAAAACAGATTTGATAAGAACTGCAGTATATCCATCTACTGTTGTTCCATACATTACAGTCATTTCTTTTGCTCGGATAGAAGCAGGTACCAGACGGACAACATACGGACGGATGTTTCTTGGAAGTGGTCAACGTTTTAGAGCTGATGAAGTGATCTTCCAGTGGAGCATGCCATGTGGTCAGTTGGTCTTTAGTTAGCTGTAACCACCTTTATGTATCTGCAATCTGACACATGAAACAACTTATCATGAGAACAATTGTGAAGTGTTAGAAAGTAGATTTACTCACCACAACCGAGCTGAACAGAGCCTCTTTCACATGTGAAATATTTTTTAGTTTCAAAACCTGGAGAGAGAAAACGGCTGTTTAGGATGCAGTAAAGTGCAATTATGAAAAAGCAATACTGTCCTGTAGGGATTGTTTTGAATTGTATTGCAAATATGCTGTGTTTTTTACATAGCAAAACAACTCAATAAGGGCTTACCTTGTCGGCAAGGTAATAAAATTAAAATGAGTGCTGCAAAATCAAAGAGAAAACATTCAAACATCTATAGATGATATTATCAAAAGTCTCAAATTGGCATTGCAAGTCAACATAAATTTAAATGATGCTTTCTTATATTAAATAAAGAAACTTACTTACATGAGATCCGGTTTAGATTTTGTGGCATGTTGATATGTTTGAAAACAAAACTTACTATTTATAAAGCTTTATCTCTGAAGAATAAAGATTAGCTTGTCACTTATTGTGTCAAGCTCTATGCCAAACAAGTCTAATTGACCCCAAATCAAAATGTGTGATATAATTCGACATGTCCTGAGGAAAAGTTAGTGGTTGCTGATCTTGTTTTGGCCTAGTAAAGTTGCTAATTATTACCATGCTGGACCTTTGCACATTTACAGCAGGTATAGTTTTCCGATCTTAGATCGGTCATGCAACCATTCCTACTCGAGCAGGAATCGAACGGGGTCTCCGGCGTGGTAGGCGAGCACGCTAACAAGGACACTAAAGACCGTAGCCTCTTTACGCCTGGGGAGTGAAGTTTACATGCACCGCTCTAACAGGCCTATATGTCTGTTATAGTCAATTTTAAATGTATTTTGACCCATAAACCTGAAATGTTATGTTCTTTACATTATTCTTGAGGAAACATCTGTATGTTTTGATCATATACCAATGTTTTACTGCTTTGGATTGATGATGAAAATCAAAGTAGAATACACTTTCTTATTCTGACATGGGATTTACATTTGCTACTGATTACAATTCAGAAGAAAGTATAAGCTTCTATGAGTGTTGTATCTACTTCTACCAAGAAGACTATACTATGTAACATAATTAAGTCATTGATGTTTTACAAAAACATATTTTCTTTAAAAGAAATTTTTCTTTAGTGTGCCAGTAGGATATTCCAAAAAAAATCATTTAGCAAATATTGTGAATTTGTGATAAATCAGTCACTGCATCTGACATTGAATACTTCCCTAATCCCTACTTAATAGTATGTGAACAGTATGCCAGATTAGTATGTCCGAATGCACAGTATTTGAAAAACAGTAGACGAAATGTGCCCAGATGACCCACTACCGCCAAGATTCTGAAGAGTGCATTCAATGGACACTTTACTATCCCATGATTCCACATGAGAGGTTTTATGAATGGAAGTGAAGCAATCACAACTGACACTGAATAATAACTTTATGAATTTCAATTGATCCAAACATAGCACTAAACAAAGCTAATGAATTCAAAACAATTACCAAAGAACATTGTCTGCAAACTAAGATAAAACATGTTATTCTGTTCACTGTGATTCTGATTTTTATCAGGGTTAAGGACCGGACACACCAAGCTAACGGTCTGCCAAGCCAGTTGTGTAAAATGCAGCCGATGTGAGGTGACAACACAGTCAGCTTTCATCACTAGTAGTACTTTTACATCTGCTTCCTCCATCTTTATTTCAAATTTCTTTTAGTTTTTCTGCTTGGAACATCAAGTTAACAACACTGATTTTATGAACCGCCATTGACTGATTCAACCATGCTGTTAACACAAGAGGCCACAGATTAACCTCTACCAAAATCTGATGCATAAGTGCCGTGCCAGTTAACTATAGGCATTAGTGGCGCATGGCCATCATCAATAAAGTATGTGGCCTATTGGTAAGTTGCTTTTCCCCCCCCCCCCCCCCCCCCCCCCCCCCATTGGACAGGCCAGTCGATTAGAAAAAGTATTTGCCATGCTGCTCTTTGGGCTCCTCTGTCTGAGGTAATGTTATCATGTTTGCTTGGAGAAAAGAAGATTTATTTTAAGGACAATAAGAATAAAGATTATTTTGCAAACCAAAACTGGTTCTAGTATGTCATTGTGCAAACCAGAAAAAAAAAAAAAAAATATATATATATATATATATATATACAAATAGAAAATGAAGCATTTAAAACAGATTGTTCCATCATAAACTTCAGTGCAAACATTTTTGTACATCTGGATTCAACTTTTAAAAGTCACTTTATTTTGCTTTTCTTTGTCATTTGTTGAAAATCATAAAAGGTGCATTTGTGGCAGGATAGTCTATTTTTTACAGCGATATATCACTTCCAGATACTTATTAACACCCACACATGGATCAGAGAAGACAGAATTTGAAGCACTTAGTTGACAGGACTTCTTTCCGTCGCACCTAAAGAAAAATTGGAAGAATTAGAATAGATGGTCTATAAGCTCTTGTATCAATCTACAGTATCAAATGAAGTGTATCTGCTGCTGTACCTGGAACGCAGGCTGCTGGTCTGAGGGGAGTAACAGTGTGGTGTGGTTGTCAATTTATGAGGGCAGGTTACGAGATCTCGCCTTCCATAATTAGCATGATGAACACGAATAACACCTTTACCTTTTGATACATACACTAATGAGATTTCATGAGTGATTGTTTGCAAACAAGAATAAAAAGGTCAATCGGTAAAAAAAAGCCATGCACTGTAGCAGCACTGAGCCATTCAAAGCATTGTGGACATGAGGCTATTCACTGATCTCAGCATAGTAAGTAACATAGGAAAGAAAAGTACTTGCCACACTTAATGACGCCTTGACGACTTTCACAGGTTACACTTCTTTCTGGGGGGGATATTTGTACTAATTTGCAACACCTTTATAAAATATTAATCTTCAAAGTCAACAATGGAAATTACTTACTTGCTGGGATACAGTCATAAGATACATCCAGGTATTTATAAGTCCCAACACAAGGATCAGAGAAAACAGAGTTCACTGCAGGAACAGTGCAGCTCTTTGTTCCATCACACCTGATTCATGGACAGACAAATCACAAGTACTTGATAGCATTAATATAGGCTACTATAGACATATGCATCTTGTGCTTAATGCATAAACTGAAATTGTAAACTTATTTTTCTATGCTGGTTAAACCTACCGAGCGGACATTATAGAGAGGGACGCTTCTGTGCTGCAGTGTTTATTTGAGATCCGATTAGCTGGTTTCCCACTAGCGCACGTTTTGCAATCAGTCCGCCCATAGTTGGCTTTAATGACCTTTATGTAACCCAAATCTGAGGTTTAAAGAAAAAGAGAAGTTTGGTAGACAGGCTCAAGATACTCCTGATCCTTTCCCCCACACTCATACGGTCCCATTTGGGAACAAATGTCAAACACATGGCCTAACTTAAATGGCTAATTACTCACCACAGTTGAGATGCGCAGATTCTCCTTCACAGACCACTGCTTTTTTTTGCTTTTGCACCTGCAGAGAGGAAACAATTAAAATTACTTAAAGGGATAGTTCACTTTAAAATTAAAATTCTGTCATCATTTACTCACCCTCAAGTTGTTTCAAACCTGTATTAATTTATTTCTTCTGCTGAACACAAAGAAAGATATTTTGAAGAATGTCAGTAACCAAACAGTAGTCTGTACCCATTGACTTCCATAGTATTTTTTTTTCCTACTATGGAAGTCAATGGGTACAGACTACTGTTTGGTTACTGACATTCTTCAAAATATCTTTCTTTGTGTTCAGCAGAAGAAATAAATTAATACAGGTTTGAAACAACTTGAGGGTGAGTAAATGATGACAGAATTTTAATTTTAAAGTGAACTATCCCTTTAAACATTCTGCACCTGAAAGTTAGACTGCACATGTATTAGTCAGTTGCCTTTCTATGATGATACAGAAACAGCATCACTGAAAAAAAATATATTATATAGATAAATAAACAACCCACCACGGTTGAGATAAGCGGATTCTTCTTACCGACCACTGTTTTTTTAGCTTCTGCACCTGCAAAGAGGAAACAAGTAAAATTACAAAACGTTCTGCACTTGAAAGTCTTTAATGCACATGTTTTACTCGGTATTGCCTTACCGTGTTGATACAGAAACAGCAGCACTGAAAGTCCAATAAAAACAAGTTGAAATACTTGAAATTATGCAAATTGAAATTGACTCTAAATCAGAACTTACAAGTGATCCAGCTTAGCTTTTGCACCAGCATGTTGAACAGAAGGAAAGCCCTGGAATTATTTTAAGGGGACATGCGAGCACACCGTATTTATAATAAAAACAGACTCAAAAGCACAAATTGGAATTCAGATGCTCTGAAGTTTTGAACTACAAGATTCCAAAATGCACAACAAAAAAAAAAAATCACTCAAATTATTGCAGTAAAGGACTGAATTCCATCACAGCACCATTATATCGTTATATTTAGCCCACTGATAGGAGCACAGTTGAATCCAAGTGTAATTTATTGAAAGAAAATAAAAGATGCCTATGATTTAAGAAACATGAACATGACACTCACCAAACAGCAGTACAGAGAACAAAGCTTGACTTTGGAAACATGATGCCTATGTATACACAAGGACTAATGACATAAGACACATCTGAAAGTAATCAACACAATGAACCAATGGGAAGACACAACTGAAAACCACATGATAAGACCATAAACCAATGAGAACATGACATGACAAAAGAGCCAAATGCACAAGGTGCGTCTCAGGCCCTGTCCGCACGAACACGGGTATTTTCAAAACTGCAGATTTTTATATAAGGTTTGGCCGTTTGTCCACATGCAAATGCAGTGTCCGGTCACTGAAACCAAACTTTTTTTGAAAACTCCTGCTAGGGTGAAGATTTTTAGAAACTCCGGTTACAGTGTTGTCGTGTAGACGGTGAAACCGGATATTTTGGCTTGTGATGTTGGAGTGTGTGCTGTTATCTCCTTAGTTTGACGTCAGATTGTGCTATGCTATCTCCTTTGTTTACATGAGACGAGTCTGTGCAATGGTGGACGTAGCCAAAATATTGCTACTAATAATTGTGCTAACAGGGCTCATATGACATGTTTACAGATAAGTGCAAAGTTCTCCCATTATATTGTGGAAACAGAGGCATCAGAATGCAATACTACGCAGGTCACTGCTTATGACAACCTGTTGATAGCCTACCAGCACTGGTAATAACCTTTTTTTCAGGCTATACTGACTGGTCAACATGGCTTTACGGTTAGGGTTATATCGACACCTGTTGGTTTGGCATGCGCTTCATAGCTTGTTTTTGCATTTTCATGTGGAAGGAGTTTTTTTTTTTTTATGTGCTTGTGTGGACGCAATTTATTTTTTTAACTAAGGAGGGAAAATATCAGTTTATAAAAATGGACGACCTCAATCAGCTCCATAACTCCAGAGTTTCAATCAGTGGCTGCATCCAAAATCGCATTCTTCCCTACTATAGGAGGCGAAAAACATCATGTGACAAAATAAGTATGTCTGAATTCACAGTACTAAAAAAAAAAGAGTAGGCGAAAAAGTACCCAGATGACCTTTTACTTCTGACGAGATTCTGAAGTGTGCATATGATAGACACTTTACTATCCCATGAGGCCGGGAGAGGATGTGTGAATGGCAGTGAAGCAACACAACTGACGCTGGTAGGTCACATGATCATGTGACAGTATGACGAATATAGTACATTCATACATAGAACATACTTTTTTGGCGGTCGTGAATGAAATAATGAATTACCCTACTCTAGAGATCTCGGATGTGGCCAGAATATTGTGTGCATGAATCCAGGCACTGGCAAGGACCCTGGTTCATTATTGGGACCATAGACTGTAAAATAAAATTGGGACAGTGATTAATCAATTTCTGGCGACATTACTACGTACAACATCAATGTAGTAGAACATCACCGCTGGTATAAATCAACAACAAGCAGAACCGATATATTTTGTATATTATTTTTATGCTGTTTATACACTTACCTATCCTTACAACATTTTGAATATTAATTATTAAAGTTAACTTTATAATATTAGCTCTGATATTTCTACTGCACCACTAATAGATCACAATGTTATTTTACTACAGATCAAACCCAATGACAACAATGTCCACTCACACACATCTCAAAAATAATGACTACTGCTAAGAAATCTAATTATTAATGAAAGAAAATGCCAATTCTGAGGAGATAACAACTGCTACCAAAAAGTGGGTATTCCTAAAATATAAAATGCGCCAATTTACCATCTCATTCAGTAAAATAATAAAAAAGATAGTGAAAAACAAGAAGTAGACATTATTAATCTCCATCTACACAAAAATTGAATCAGCCTGAACTGTCTGAGTTCAAGTCCCGGCTCATCGGGGTTTTTTTTATCCCATACTGTCCTATCATGATTAAAAGGCAAAAAATATTCTTTAAACTGATGGCAGTTAAGCTCCATCCACACAAAAATTGAATCAGCCTTTTTTTAAGCCATCAAAACCTCTCATAATGAGGGTGGGGGAACGGATTCCGACAGCTGGTTTTTTGCCGTCGGATTCTGTTCCCCCCCTCTCATGTTTCTTAGCAGTGAGGTTCAAATAATCAACAAACTTTTGTTTTGCAGTTGTCCCCTATAGCCTAGCTGTCTAAGCACTGACATTTAACACTTTTGGGATTTTGACGACCAGAGTTCAAGTCCCGGGTCATCGTTTTTTTTTTGTTTTTTTTTTATACTTTTGGGATTTTGACGACAGGTCCCGGGTCATCGTTTTTTTTTTTTTTTTTTTTTTTTCATACTTTCCTATCATGGTTAAAAGGCAAAATATATTATTTAAACTGATGGCAGTTAAGCTCCATCCACAAAAAAAATTGAATCAGCCTTTTTTTAAGCCACTTCATCAAAACCTCTCATAATGAGGGTGGGGGAACGGATTCCGACAGCTGTTTTTTTGCCGTCGGATTCTGTTCCCCCCTCTCATGTTTCTTAGCTAGGGTTGCCACCCGTCCCTTAAAATACGGAATCGTCCCGTATTTACAAGTAAGATGATGCGTCCCGTATCAAATCAATAAGGGACGCGATTTGTCCCGTATTTTACATTAGGCCCACATATAGTTGAATATAAACATAAGGATTTTGCAGTATGGATAATACTAATAGCAAATATAAAGAAATCAATTTCTTAGTAGAGAAGCTCATTGCGTGATTGCATTTTAGCGTCTTTGTTTCTATAGCGACTGAGTCTCGTGAACATGCGCTGTAAACCTGCACGTTTTAACCCCTTGTGCGCTGTTCGGGTCTTTGACCCCAAATGACGTTTGCTGAAATAAATAAATGATCTTTGTCCAAATGGCGTGAGACTTTGCACGGTTGACAACACTTTCTACATCTACAAAAAAATTTTAATAAATTTGAATAATATCTGTTTTTTATGTTAGTGTGGGGGGGAAAAGTCACACTTGTGTTGTTTCAACAAAATGTAATTTTGAAACATAATAGTTTTTTTTTTTTAGGATTTATAGTTTTAGGAGGATTTATTATTTTTTTTTTTACTTTAGGCTATATAAATAAATATTTTTTAAACAAAAACAGTAAAAAAAAAAAAAAAGTTAAATTCACTTTATAAAAGACCCACATTTCTAACGTTCATGGATATAGATTATTTGACATGGTTTAGTGTAAGATTTTTGCCCATCTTTTGGAAAATGCTGTTTTAAAAGTAAAGAAATTATCACTTTAGTGGATGGCTGCAGAGCTACACCATTTGCTATTTGACTAAAATACATATTTTCAATAGCTGTTAGTTGGATTCATATCTACGTATTATGAAATCACAATTATAACAAAAAAAATGACTTTGTCAAAGTTGAGCATTTGGGGGGGGGGGGGTGAATGGATGTCCCTTATTTTGCCACACTGAAGGTGGCAACCCTATTCTTAGCAGTGAGCTTCAAATACTCAACAAACGTTTGTTTTCCAGTTGTCCCCTATAGCTTAGTGGTCTAAGCACTGACATTTAACACTTTTGGGATTTTGACGACCAGAGTTCAAGTCCCGGGTCATCGTTTTTTTTTTTTGTTGTTTTGTCATACTTTTGGGATTTTGACGACAGGTCCCGGGTCATTGTTTTTTTTTTGTTGTTTTTTTTTCATACTTTCCTATCATGGTTAAAAGGCAAAATATATTATTTAAACTGATGGCAGTTAAGCTCCATCCACAAAAAAATTGAATCAGCCTTTTTTTAAGCCACTTCATCAAAACCTCTCATAATGAGGGTGGGGGAACGGATTCCGACAGCTGTTTTTTTGCCGTCGGATTCTGTTCCCCCCTCTCATGTTTCTTAGCAGTGAGCTTCAAATACTCAACAAACGTTTGTTTTTCTGTTGTCCCCTATAGCTTAGTGGTCTAAGCACTGAGATTTAACACTTTTGGGATTTTGACGACCAGAGTTCAAGTCCCGGGTCATCGGGTTTTTTTTTGTTTTTTTTTTCCATACTTTCCTATCATGGTTAAAAGGCAAAATATATTATTTAAACTGATGACAGTTAAGCTCCATACACAAAAAAAATTGAATCAGCATTTTTTTAAGCCACTTCATCAAAACCTCTCATAATGAGGGTGGGGGAACGGATTCCGACAGCTGTTTTTTTGCCGTCGGATTCTGTTCCCCCCCTCTCATGTTTCTTAGCAGTGAGGTTCAAATACTCAACAAACGTTTGTTTTGCAGTTGTCCCCTATAGCTTAGTGGTCTAAGCACTGACATTTAACACTTTTGGGATTTTGACAACCAGAGTTCAAGTCCCAGTCATCGTTTTTTTGGGGGGTTTTTTTCATACTTTTGGGATTTTGACGACAGGTCCCGGGTCATTGTTTTTTTTTTGTTTTTGTTTTTCATACTTTCCTATCATGGTTAAAAGGCAAAATATATTATTTAAACTGATGGCAGTTAAGCTCCATCCACAAAAAAATTGAATCAGCCTTTTTTTAAGCCACTTCATCAAAACCTCTCATAATGAGGGTGGGGGAACGGATTCCGACAGCTGGTTTTTTGCCGTCGGATTCTGTTCCCCCCCTCTCATGTTTCTTAGCAGTGAGCTTCAAATACTCAACAAACATTTGTTTTGCAGTTGTCCCCTATAGCCTAGCTGTCTAAGCAATGACATTTTACACTTTTGGGATTTTGACGACCAGAGTTCAAGTCCCGGGTCATCGCTTTTTTTTTTTTTTTTTTTTTCTTCATACTTTTGGGATTTTGACGACAGGTCCCGGGTCATTGTTTTTTTTTTTTTTTTATACTTTCCTATCATGGTTAAAAGGCAAAATATATTATTTAAACTGATGGCAGTTAAGCTCCATCCACCAAAAAATTGAATCAGCCTTTTTTTAAGCCACTTCATCAAAACCTCTCATAATGAGGGTGGGGGAACGGATTCCGACAGCTGTTTTTTTGCCGTCGGATTCTGTTCCCCCCCTCTCATGTTTCTTAGCAGTGAGGTTCAAATACTCAACAAACATTCTTTTTGCAGTTGTCCCCTATAGCCTAGCTGTCTAAGCACTGAGATTTAACGCTTTTGGGATTTTGACAACCAGAGTTCAAGTCCCGGGTCATCGTTTTTTTGGGGGGGTTTTTTCATACTTTTGGGATTTTGACGACAGGTCCCGGGTCATTGTTTTTTTTGTTGTTGTTTTTTTTCATACTTTCCTATCATGGTTAAAAGGCAAAATATATTATTTAAACTGATGGCAGTTAAGCTCCATCCACACAAAAAATTGAATCAGCCTTTTTTTAAGCCACTTCATCAAAACCTCTCATAATGAGGGTGGGGGAACGGATTCCGACAGCTGGTTTTTTGCCGTCGGATTCTGTTCCCCCCTCTCATGTTTCTTAGCAGTGAGCTTCAAATACTCAACAAACGTTTGTCTTCCAGTTGTCCCCTATAGCTTAGTGGTCTAAGCACTGACATTTAACACTTTTGGGATTTTGACGACCAGAGTTCAAGTCCCGGGTCATCGGTTTTTTTTTTGGTTTTTTTTTTCCATACTTTCCTATCATGGTTAAAAGGCAAAATATATTCTTTAAACTGATGGCAGTTAAGCTCCATCCACAAAAAAATTGAATCAGCCTTTTTTTAAGCCACTTCATCAAAACCTCTCATAATGAGGGTGGGGGAACGGATTCCGACAGCTGTTTTTTTGCCGTCGGATTCTGTTCCCCCCCTCTCATGTTTCTTAGCAGTGAGGTTCAAATACTCAACAAACATTTTTTTTGCAGTTGTCCCCTATAGCCTAGCTGTCTAAGCAATGACATTTAACACTTTTGGGATTTTGACGACCAGAGTTCAAGTCCCGGGTCATCGTTTTTTTTTTGTTTTTTTTTCATACTTTTGGGATTTTGACGACAGGTCCCGGGTCATCGTTTTTTTTTTTTCATACTTTCCTATCATGGTTAAAAGGCAAAATATATTATTTAAACTGATGACAGTTAAAGCAGCACTAGGTTACTTTTCTTTTTTTTGCTCTCGGGGTCCCCCTACAGTTGGGAAACAGTATTGTCCTCTACTACTGTCGTAAACTCTGTCATCCTACATGCACGTGCATTTGTTGACAACCATGATAGCCCTGAACACTGCAGGAGGAGTTCACATGCAGGTGTTCTGCTTGCGTCGCGTGTGAAATGTCTTCATCCAGGTACAGTGGCATATATTTCAGCATGTCATGATATGAATATAATTTCATGGGTTTTATTTATTTTTTCAAACGACAAATGATCGCGATGCTCACGTTTACAAGCCAGCGTCATTATAGTAGCCTAGTCTACTATTCGTTACCGTTTTACTGAATCTATATGATACTTCAATGCAATGTGTGGAGTGGTAGATAATAACCATAGGCTATATCGTCAATATTATAATATCAAGCTACCATAGATGAATCTGCAAATTTTACAAATCGATTTGCATTATAGCTTGTTTATTTGTTTACAAATAAATATCACAGACATGTTAGGTATCCTAAAATATTATTTTGTACATCTTATATATTTACTTGCAAGAATGTAGCCCCTATCAAACTTGTACACGCCGTTTAGACATATTTTATATTTGAAAGTCCGCATCGGTCGAGCATAGGGTTGCCACCTTTGATTTGTGAAAAACCGGGACATTCAGATAATTATTATTTTTTGGGGTCTGAGTTGTAGGTTGTAAATAGTATTTTCATTGACACTGGTGGCTCATCCGACTTTGTTGTGTTATCCTCATAGACAGTGGTTATCCTCCTCGTCCGTCTCTCTCCCCATTTCACACAATAGATGTAAATAGACAGTTTTTAAAAAGCTAGCTAGCAACTAAACTCACACTGTATCATCTTGGATGTGTGTTGATGCGCGCGCGCGACCGACAGCACAGGCAGTTGCTAGGCGATAAGTTGAGCTTCTAATCAAATAAAAGTAAACGCCTGGCATTTGCCAATCCACTGTTTTACCCGTTTTTACCATGGTTTTTACCCGTTTACGGACACAGGATTGGATGTACTGTACACAACTATGAAGAAAACACAGTAGCGGTAGACGGAAACGGTTTAATTTGAAACCAGGAAATTCTACTTTAGAAGTATATTTTCACAAAAAACGGGACAATTCGTGTCCCGGGAAAGAATATGAATTTTCTGGGACTGTCGCTCAAAAAAAAGAATAATCCCTGGAAAACATCGGGCACCCCTCCTCCTCCTTCAGCTCACGCCAGCGAAGAAACGCTGGCCCAATGTTGATCCTCGTTCTGCCTTTAATACGATCACTTTCTCGTTTCCTCTTGTTGCTTTCCTCCGACAAAACCTTTGCTTTCTTGCTTTTCTGTCTGCTTCGGCTATGACTATAACATTTGGCAAACAAACGCTAGTTTGGCTCGCACGTCCGATTTTAAGGAAGTGGGGGTGGTGGTGGAAGTGACGTATATGCCGTAAAGCAGTCGAATTTTGTAGTTCTCTTTGTTCGCCGGTTACTACCCGAAACCCGAAGTTTAAAAGTACGATTAAAAACGCTACAGACCCCGTCGGGCTATGGCAGACGTGTCATTCAACCTATTGTAAGTCGATGTACCATCACAAGAGACTTGGAAATATATTATTAAGGTTGAAAAGTAACCTAGTGCTGCTTTAAGCTCCATCCACCAAAAAATTGAATCAGCCTTTTTTTAAGCCACTTCATCAAAACCTCTCATAATGAGGGTGGGGGAACGGATTCCGACAGCTGTTTTTTTGCCGTCGGATTCTGTTCCCCCCTCTCATGTTTCTTAGCAGTGAGGTTCAAATACTCAACAAACTTTGGTTTTTCAGTTGTCCCCTATAGCCTAGTGGTCTAAACACTGACATTTTTTTTTTTTTTTTTTTTTTTTACTTTTGGGATTTTGACGACAGGTCCCGGGTCATCGTTTTTTTTTTTTTTCATACTTTCCTATCATGGTTAAAAGGCTAAATATATTATTTAAACTGATGGCAGTTAAGCTCCATCCACAAAAAAATTGAATCAGCCTTTTTTTAAGCCACTTCATCAAAACCTCTCATAATGAGGGTGGGGGAACGGATTCCGACAGCTGGTTTTTTGCCGTCGGATTCTGTTCCCCCCCTCTCATGTTTCTTAGCAGTGAGGTTCAATTACTCAACAAACTTTTGTTTTGTAGTTGGCCCCTATAGCCTAGCTGTCTAAGCACTGACATTTAACACTTTTGGGATTTTGACGACCAGAGTTCAAGTCCCAGGTCATCGGTTTTTTTGGGGGGGTTTTTTTTTTCATACTTTTGGGATTTTGACGACAGGTCCCGGGTCATTGTTTTTTTTTTTTCATACTTTCCTATCATGGTTAAAAGGCAAAATATATTATTTAAACTGATGGCAGTTAAGCTCCATCCACAAAAAAAATTAGTCAGCCTTTTTTTAAGCCACTTCATCAAAACCTCTCATAATGAGGGTGGGGGAACGGATTCCGACAGCTGTTTTTTGCCGTCGGATTCTGTTCCCCCCTCTCATGTTTCTTAGCAGTGAGGTTCAAATACTCAACAAACATTCATTTTGCAGTTGTCCCCTATAGCCTAGCTGTCTAAGCACTGACATTTAACACTTTTGGGATTTTGACGACCAGAGTTCAAGTCCCGGGTCATCGTTTTTTTTTTTTTTTTTTTCATACTTTTGGGATTTTGACGACAGGTCCCGGGTCATTGTTTTTTTTTGTTTGTTTTTTGTTTTTTTTCATACTTTCCTATCATGGTTAAAAGGCAAAATATATTATTTAAACTGATGGCAGTTAAGCTCCATCCACAAAAAAATTGAATCAGCCTTTTTTTAAGCCACTTCATCAAAACCTCTCATAATGAGGGTGGGGGAACGGATTCCGACAGCTGTTTTTTTGCCGTCGGATTCTGTTCCCCCCCTCTCATGTTTTTAGCAGTGAGGTTCAAATACTCAACAAACATTCATTTTGCAGTTGTCCCCTATAGCCTAGCTGTCTAAGCACTGACATTTAACACTTTTGGGATTTTGACGACCAGAGTTCAAGTCCCAGGTCATCGGATTTTTTTTTTTTTTTTTTCATACTTTTGGGATTTTGACGACAGGTCCCGGGTCATCGTTTTTTTTTTTTTTTTCATACTTTCCTATCATGGTTAAAAGGCAAAATATATTCTTTAAACTGATGGCAGTTAAGCTCCATCCACAAAAAAATTGAATCAGCCTTTTTTTAAGCCACTTCATCAAAACCTCTCATAATGAGGGTGGGGGAACGGATTCCGACAGCTGGTTTTTTGCCGTCGGATTCTGTTCCCCCCTCTCATGTTTCTTAGCAGTGAGGTTCAAATACTCAACAAACGTTTGTTTTTCAGTTGTCCCCTATAGCTTAGTGGTCTAAGCACTGACATTAAACACTTTTGGGATTTTGACAACCAGAGTTCAAGTCCCAGGTCATCGTTTTTTTTGGGGGGTTTTTTCATACTTTTGGGATTTTGACGAAAGGTCCCGGGTCATTGTTTTTTTTTGTTTGTTTTTTTTCATACTTTCCTATCATGGTTAAAAGGCAAAATATATTATTTAAACTGATGGCAGTTAAGCTCCATCCACAAAAAAATTGAATCAGCCTTTTTTTAAGCCACTTCATCAAAACCTCTCATAATGAGGGTGGGGGAACGGATTCCGACAGCTGTTTTTTTGCCGTCGGATTCTGTTCCCCCCCTCTCATGTTTCTTAGCAGTGAGGTTCAAATACTCAACAAACATTCTTTTTGCAGTTGTCCCCTATAGCCTAGCTGTCTAAGCACTGACATTTAACACTTTTGGGATTTTGACAACCAGAGTTCAAGTCCCAGGTCATCGTTTTTTTGGGGGGTTTTTTTCATACTTTTGGGATTTTGACGACAGGTCCCGGGTCATTGTTTTTTTGTTTTGTTTTTTTTTCATACTTTCCTATCATGGTTAAAAGGCAAAATATATTATTTAAACTGATGGCAGTTAAGCTCCATCCACAAAAAAATTGAATCAGCCTTTTTTTAAGCCACTTCATCAAAACCTCTCATAATGAGGGTGGGGGAACGTATTCCGACAGCTGTTTTTTTGCCGTCGGATTCTGTTCCCCCCCTCTCATGTTTCTTAGCAGTGAGCTTCAAATACTCAACAAACATTTTTTTTGCAGTTGTCCCCTATAGCCTAGCTGTCTAAGCAATGACATTTAACACTTTTGGGATTTTGACGACCAGAGTTCAAGTCCCGGGTCATCGTTTTTTTTTTTTTTTTTTTTTTTTGTACTTTTGGGATTTTGACGACAGGTCCTGGGTCATCGTTTTTTTTTTTTTTTTTTTTTTTTTCATACTTTCCTATCATTGTTAAAAGGCAAAATATATTCTTTAAACTGATGGCAGTTAAGCTCCATTCACAAAAAAATTGAATCAGCCTTTTTTTAAGCCACTTCATCAAAACCTCTCATAATGAGGGTGGGGGAACGGATTCCGACAGCTGTTTTTTTGCCGTCGGATTCTGTTCCCCCCTCTCATGTTTCTTAGCAGTGAGGTTCAAATACTCAACAAACGTTTGTTTTGCAGTTGTCCCCTATAGCCTAGCTGTCTAAGCACTGACATTTAACACTTTTGGGATTTTGACGACCAGAGTTCAAGTCCCGGGTCATCGCTTTTTTTTTTTTTTTTTTTTTCTTCATACTTTTGGGATTTTGACGACAGGTCCCGGGTCATCGTTTTTTTTTTTTTTTTCATACTTTCCTATCATGGTTAAAAGGCAAAATATATTATTTAAACTGATGGCAGTTAAGCTCCATCCACCAAAAAATTGAATCAGCCTTTTTTTAAGCCACTTCATCAAAACCTCTCATAATGAGGGTGGGGGAACGGATTCCGACAGCTGTTTTTTTGCCGTCGGATTCTGTTCCCCCCCTCTCATGTTTCTTAGCAGTGAGGTTCAAATACTCAACAAACATTCTTTTTGCAGTTGTCCCCTATAGCCTAGCTGTCTAAGCACTGAGATTTAACACTTTTGGGATTTTGACGACCAGAGTTCAAGTCCCGGGTCATCGGTTTTTTTTTTTGGTTTTTTTTTTCCATACTTTCCTATCATGGTTAAAAGGCAAAATATATTATTTAAACTGATGACAGTTAAGCTCAATACACAAAAAAAATTGAATCAGCCTTTTTTTAAGCCACTTCATCAAAACCTCTCATAATGAGGGTGGGGGAACGGATTCCGACAGCTGTTTTTTTGCCGTCGGATTCTGTTCCCCCCCTCTCATGTTTCTTAGCAGTGAGGTTCAAATACTCAACAAACATTCTTTTTGCAGTTGTCCCCTATAGCCTAGCTGTCTAAGCACTGACATTTAACACTTTTGGGATTTTGACGACCAGAGTTCAAGTCCCGGGTCATCGGATTTTTTTTTTTTTTTTTCATACTTTTGGGATTTTGACGACAGGTCCCGGATCATCGTTTTTTTTTTTTTTTTCATACTTTCCTATCATGGTTAAAAGGCAAAATATATTCTTTAAACTGATGGCAGTTAAGCTCCATCCACAAAAAAATTGAATCAGCCTTTTTTTAAGCCACTTCATCAAAACCTCTCATAATGAGGGTGGGGGAACGGATTCCGACAGCTGTTTTTTTGCCGTCGGATTCTGTTCCCCCCCTCTCATGTTTCTTAGCAGTGAGGTTCAAATACTCAACAAACGTTTGTTTTCCAGTTGTCCCCTATAGCCTAATTGTCTAAGCACTGACAGTTAACACTTTTGGGATTTTGACGACCAGAGTTCAAGTCCCGGGTCATCGCTTTTTTTTTTTTTTTTTTTTCTTCATACTTTTGGGATTTTGACGACAGGTCCCGGGTCATCGTTTTTTTTTTTTTTTCATACTTTCCTATCATGGTTAAAAGGCAAAATATATTCTTTAAACTGATGGCAGTTAAGCTCCATCCACAAAAAAATTGAATCAGCCTTTTTTTAAGCCACTTCATCAAAACCTCTCATAATGAGGGTGGGGGAACGGATTCCGACAGCTGGTTTTTTGCCGTCGGATTCTGTTCCCCCCCTCTCATGTTTCTTAGCAGTGAGGTTCAAATACTCAACAAACATTCATTTTGCAGTTGTCCCCTATAGCCTAGCTGTCTAAGCACTGACATTTAACACTTTTGGGATTTTGACGACCAGAGTTCAAGTCCCACGTCATCGGATTTTTTTTTTTTTTTTCATACTTTTGGGATTTTGACGACAGGTCCCGGGTCATCGTTTTTTTTTTTTTTTTCATACTTTCCTATCATGGTTAAAAGGCAAAATATATTCTTTAAACTGATGGCAGTTAAGCTCCATCCACAAAAAAATTGAATCAGCCTTTTTTTAAGCCACTTCATCAAAACCTCTCATAATGAGGGTGGGGAAACGGATTCCGACAGCTGTTTTTTTGCCGTCGGATTCTGTTCCCCCCTCTCATGTTTCTTAGCAGTGAGGTTCAAATACTCAACAAACGTTTGTTTTCCAGTTGTCCCCTATAGCCTAGCTGTCTAAGCACTGACATTTAACACTTTTGGGATTTTGACGACCAGAGTTCAAGTCCCGGGTCATCGCTTTTTTTTTTTTTTTTTTTTTTTTTCATTCTTTTGGGATTTTGACGACAGGTCCCGGGTCATCGTTTTTTTTTTTTTTTCATACTTTCCTATCATGGTTAAAAGGCAAAATATATTATTTAAACTGATGGCAGTTAAGCTCCATCCACCAAAAAATTGAATCAGCCTTTTTTTAAGCCACTTCATCAAAACCTCTCATAATGAGGGTGGGGGAACGGATTCCGACAGCTGTTTTTTTGCCGTCGGATTCTGTTCCCCCCCTCTCATGTTTCTTAGCAGTGAGGTTCAAATACTCAACAAACATTCTTTTTGCAGTTGTCCCCTATAGCCTAGCTGTCTAAGCACTGAGATTTAACACTTTTGGGATTTTGACGACCAGAGTTCAAGTCCCGGGTCATCGCTTTTTTTTTTTTTTTTTTTTTCTTCATTCTTTTGGGATTTTGACGACAGGTCCCGGGTCATCGTTTTTTTTTTTTTTCATACTTTCCTATCATGGTTAAAAGGCAAAATATATTATTTAAACTGATGGCAGTTAAGCTCCATCCACCAAAAAATTGAATCAGCCTTTTTTTAAGCCACTTCATCAAAACCTCTCATAATGAGGGTGGGGGAACGGATTCCGACAGCTGTTTTTTTGCCGTCGGTTTCTGTTCCCCCCTCTCATGTTTCTTAGCAGTGAGGTTCAAATACTCAACAAACGTTTGTTTTCCAGTTGTCCCCTATAGCTTAGTGGTCTAAGCACTGACATTTAACACTTTTGGGATTTTGACAACCAGAGTTCAAGTCCCGGGTCATCGTTTTTTTGGGGGGTTTTTTTCATACTTTTGGGATTTTGACGACAGGTCCCGGGTCATTGTTTTTTTTTTGTTTGTTTTTTTTTTCATACTTTCCTTTCATGGTTAAAAGGCAAAATATATTATTTAAACTGATGGCAGTTAAGCTCCATCCACAAAAAAATTGAATCAGCCTTTTTTTAAGCCACTTCATCAAAACCTCTCATAATGAGGGTGGGGGAACGGATTCCGACAGCTGGTTTTTTTGCCGTCGGATTCTGTTCCCCCCTCTCATGTTTCTTAGCAGTGAGGTTCAAATACTCAACAAACATTTTTTTTTGTAGTTGTCCCCTATAGCCTAGCTGTCTAAGCACTGAGATTTAACACTTTTGGGATTTTGACGACCAGAGTTCAAGTCCCGGGTCATCGGTTTTTTTTTTGGTTTTTTTTTTCCATACTTTCCTATCATGGTTAAAAGGCAAAATATATTATTTAAACTGATGACAGTTAAGCTCCATACACAAAAAAAATTGAATCAGCCTTTTTTTAAGCCACTTCATCAAAACCTCTCATAATGAGGGTGGGGGAACGGATTCCGACAGCTGTTTTTTTGCCGTCGGATTCTGTTCCCCCCCTCTCATGTTTCTTAGCAGTGAGGTTCAAATACTCAACAAACATTCTTTTTGCAGTTGTCCCCTCTAGCCTAGCTGTCTAAGCACTGACATTTAACACTTTTGGGATTTTGACGACCAGAGTTCAAGTCCCGGGTCATCGGATTTTTTTTTTTTTTTTTCATACTTTTGGGATTTTGACGACAGGTCCCGGGTCATCGTTTTTTTTTTTTTTTTTTTTCATACTTTCCTATCATGGTTAAAAGGCAAAATATATTATTTAAACTGATGGCAGTTAAGCTCCATCCACAAAAAAATTGAATCAGCCTTTTTTTAAGCCACTTCATCAAAACCTCTCATAATGAGGGTGGGGGAACGGATTCCGACAGCTGTTTTTTTGCCGTCGGATTCTGTTCCCCCCTCTCATGTTTCTTAGCAGTGAGCTTCAAATACTCAACAAACGTTTTTTTTGCAGTTGTCCCCTATAGCCTAGCTGTCTAAGCAATGACATTTAACACTTTTGGGATTTTGACGACCAGAGTTCAAGTCCCGGGTCATCGTTTTTTTTTTTGTTTTTTTTTCATACTTTTGGGATTTTGACGACAGGTCCCAGGTCATTGTTTTTTTTTTTTTTTTTTGTTTTTTTTTCATACTTTCCTATCATGGTTAAAAGGCAAAATATATTCTTTAAACTGATGGCAGTTAAGCTCCATTCACAAAAAAATTGAATCAGCCTTTTTTTAAGCCACTTCATCAAAACCTCTCATAATGAGGGTGGGGAAACGGATTCCAACAGCTGTTTTTTTGCCGTCGGATTCTGTTCCCCCCCTCTCATGTTTCTTAGCAGTGAGGTTCAAATACTCAACAAACGTTTGTTTTGCAGTTGTCCCCTATAGCCTAGCTGTCTAAGCACTGACATTTAACACTTTTGGGATTTTGACGACCAGAGTTCAAGTCCCGGGTCATCGCTTTTTTTTTTTTTTTTTTTTTCTTCATACTTTTGGGATTTTGACGACAGGTCCCGGGTCATCGTTTTTTTTTTTTTTTCATACTTTCCTATCATGGTTAAAAGGCAAAATATATTATTTAAACTGATGGCAGTTAAGCTCCATCCACAAAAAAATTGAATCAGCCTTTTTTTAAGCCACTTCATCAAAACCTCTCATAATGAGGGTGGGGGAACGGATTCCGACAGCTGTTTTTTTGCCGTCAGATTCTGTTCCCCCCTCTCATGTTTCTTAGCAGTGAGGTTCAAATACTCAACAAACGTTTGTTTTCAGTTGTCCCCTATAGCTTAGTGGTCTAAGCACTGACATTTAACACTTTTTGGATTTTGACAACCAGAGTTCAAGTCCCGGGTCATCGGATTTTTTTTTTTTTTTTTTTATACTTTTGGGATTTTGACGACAGGTCCCGGGTCATCGTTTTTTTTTTTTTTTTCATACTTTCCTATCATGGTTAAAAGGCAAAATATATTCTTTAAACTGATGGCAGTTAAGCTCCATCCACAAAAAAATTGAATCAGCCTTTTTTTAAGCCACTTCATCAAAACCTCTCATAATGAGGGTGGGGGAACGGATTCCGACAGCTGTTTTTTTGCGGTCGGATTGTGTTCCCCCCTCTCATGTTTCTTAGCAGTGAGGTTCAAATACTCAACAAACGTTTGTTTTCCAGTTGTCCCCTATAGCTTAGTGGTCTAAGCACTGACATTTAACACTTTTGGGATTTTGACAACCAGAGTTCAAGTCCCGGGTCATCGTTTTTTTGGGGGGTTTTTTTCATACTTTTGGGATTTTGACGACAGGTCCCGGGTCATTGTTTTTTTTTTTTTGTTTTTTTTTCATACTTTCCTATCATGGTTAAAAGGCAAAATATATTATTTAAACTGATGGCAGTTAAGCTCCATCCACAAAAAAATTGAATCAGCCTTTTTTTAAGCCACTTTATCAAAACCTCTCATAATGAGGGTGGGGGAACGGATTCCGACAGCTGGTTTTTTGCCGTCGGATTCTGTTCCCCCCCTCTCATGTTTCTTAGCAGTGAGGTTCAAATACTCAACAAACATTTTTTTTGCAGTTGTCCCCTATAGCCTAGCTGTCTAAGCAATGACATTTAACACTTTTGGGATTTTGACGACCAGAGTTCAAGTCCCGGGTCATCGTTTTTTTTTTTTTTTTTTTTTCATACTTTTGGGATTTTGACGACAGGTCCCGGGTCATCGTTTTTTTTATTTTATTTTTTTTTCATACTTTCCTATCATGGTTAAAAGGCAAAATATATTCTTTAAACTGATGGCAGTTAAGCTCCATCCACAAAAAAGTTGAATCAGCCTTTTTTTAAGCCACTTCATCAAAACCTCTCATAATGAGGGTGGGGGAACGGATTCCGACAGCTGGTTTTTTGCCGTCGGATTCTGTTCCCCCCCTCTCATGTTTCTTAGCAGTGAGGTTCAAATACTCAACAAACGTTTGTTTTCCAGTTGTCCCCTATAGCCTAGCTGTCTAAGCACTGAAATTTAACATTTTTGGGATTTTGACGACCAGAGTTCAAGATCCGGGTCATCGGGGGTTTTTTTTTTTTTTTTTTCATACTTTTGGGATTTTGACGACAGGTCCCGGGTCATCGTTTTTTTTTTTTTTTCATACTTTCCTATCATGGTTAAAAGGCAAAATATATTATTTAAACTGATGGCAGTTAAGCTCCATCCACAAAAAAATTTAATCAGCCTTTTTTTAAGCCACTTCATCAAAACCTCTCATAATGAGGGTGGGGGAACGGATTCCGACAGCTGTTTTTTTGCCTTCGGATTCTGTTCCCCCCCTCTCATATTTCTTAGCAGTGAGGTTCAAATAATCAACAAACGTTTTTGTTTTGCAGTTGTGCCCTATAGCCTAGCTGTCTAAGCACTGAGATTTAACACTTTTGGTATTTTGACGACCAGAGTTCAAGTCCCGGGTCATCGTTTTTTTTGTTGTTGTTTTTTTTTCATACTTTCCTATCATGGTTAAAAGGCAAAATATATTCTTTAAACTGATGGCAGTTAAGCTCCATCCACACAAAAATGTAATCAGCCTTTTTTTAAGCCACTTCATCAAAACCTCTCAAAATGAGGGTGGGGGAACGGATTCCGACAGCTGGTTTATAGCCGTCGGATTCTGGTGGCAGTTACTGTAACCGGGTTTTGTCTGTTTGGTAAGGTAAAATGTTCCAGTATGCAAGTATGACAATTTATTATTATGCAAGTGGTTAATTGGAATAAATAAACATTTTTCGTACAATGGAGTTCAAAGGTGCAGCACGCACATCCAAAACAATAAAACTGGGTGCTGGGCAGACAAGTAATAGTGAAGGTAAACAATGACACAGAAACGGAACAGGTACAAAATGTAATCAACCTATCCAGCAAACCACTATCTGACACTTGCTTGACTGCTTTAAGTAAAGGGCTCTCTTTTGTTCCCACCACACATTGCCAAGATTTTGATACAATTGTAGACTTTCATAAGTTTTTTCGAACATTGAGACTTAAAGAATTTTTCAGTAGTCAAAATAAGTTCCCTTCCAACTTTACTGTCACTGTGACGGAAGGCACTGAGGACTCAGAAGACTTATCCGTGGCGTTAGAACGGGAGAGTGAACTAAGTACCAGGCTTCCTGCTGGATCAAGGACCCCTTTTAGAGGTAAAAGCACTTTTATTCCCCCTCATAAAAGAAATGCATCAATAGATACTTACTGCAGACTAGTGGAGAAGGATGTTTCCCTCCTATTAGGTAAAAAGAGGGATTATAAGGTAGCCAATAACATGTCTAAAGATCAGAGAATGGAATTGAACTCTATAAAAAATGATAAGTCAGTGGTGATCCAAAGTGCAGATAAAGGTGGTGCTATTGTCATCATAGACCGGACAGCATATGATGGGGAAATTCAGAGACAGTTGAGCAATACGATCTTCTACAATAAACTCAATTATAATCCCACACAGGAGTTCAAACAGCGTATCAGGGGGAAGTTGGATTCCCTCCTACAAATGGGAGAAATTACAAAACCGGAACATGCTTTCATGGTAGTAGACTTTCCTGTCACTCCAGTTTTGTATACTCTCCCCAAAATCCATAAAACCTACACAAATGTACCCCCAGGACGGCCCATTGTGGCAGCCATTGGGTCTTTAACAGAGAAAATTGCAGCATTCGTGGATCATTTTCTCCAACCTCTTGTCACTTCTCTTCCATCCTATGTAAAAGACTCTATGGAATTCATTAATATGATACAATCTATTCAATTATCAGATGAACATTGCTTCCTGGTGACCATGGACATTGAGTCTCTTTACACCAACGTACCCTTTGAAGGAGGGTTAAAGGCAGTAGAATTCTTTTTAAATCAACGCTCTAGCTGCACCCCAAGCACTTCCTGTATTGTGGACCTCATTGAAGTTGTTCTCACATCTAATTATTTCCTTTCTGGCTCTGACTTTTACTTCCAGGTGTCAGGTACGAGCATGGGAGCAAAAATGGCCCCAAGTTTTGCATCTTTATACTGCGGACTCCTTGAAAAGGAAATCATCCTGAATCAACTATGCAACCCACATCTACCCTCAATTTCCAACTGGAGGAGGTATATAGATGATATTTTTTTCATTTGGACCGGTTCTGAGACTCAGTTAAAAGAGTTCCATGAGTTTGTCAACGCTAACAGTTGCCATTTGAAATTCACAATGGAATATGACAAACACAAGATGAACTTTTTAGACATCCTGGTTTACAGAGTCTTGAATAAACTGAGATCCAACTTGTACCGAAAAAGCACTGACAGAAATTCTATTCTTCATGGACAATCCTTTCACCCTATTCCACTCAAGAGGAGTCTGCCTTTGTCTCAGTTCAGCCGCATTCGCCGGATCTGTAGTTCTGATAGTGATTTCCAAACTCAAGCAGCTAACTTAGAAAAACGTTTTCAACAGAGACAATATAAACATGAATGGATTACCCAAGCACGTAATCGCTTTGAAAATATATCGCAAACCGATTGTCTCAGCAACATCAGATCCAGAACTTCTGAGTCTAGAGTTAACTGTATTGTCCAATATTCACCTATTGGCAGAGACTTCGAATCCATCATTAAAAAACATTGGCATATTATTGACTCTGATCCAGCCCTTAAATGCTTCACTTCGTCACCTCGCATTGTGTACAAGAGAGCACCTAATCTCAAAAACATGTTGGTGAGAGCTCATCTTCCACCATTGACTCCACCACATTTTTTGCAGTCTATTCCCTTTGGGAATTATAGATGTGGCAACTGCCCTCAATGCAACTTCACACATAAAACTACCACCTTCAATCACCCATGCACTGAAAAACTTTATGACATCAAAGGTGTGATCACCTGTAACACGAAGAATGTGATCTATTTACTTAAATGCCCGTGCGGCTTGGCCTATGTTGGTAAAACGACCAGGCCACTGAAAACAAGAATCTCAGAACACAGATCAAACATTCGTAACCATGACATCAAAAATCCAGTAGCGGTGCATTTTTCACAAGCCTCTCATAACGTTTCCTCTCTCAGATACTGTGGTATTGAACTTGTGAAAAAGCCCTCCCGTGGAGGAGATGTAAATTGTCTGTTACTCAAAAGAGAAGCATTCTGGATCTATACCCTGGACATTTTAGCTCCAAAAGGGTTGAATGAAGATTTTGACCTAAGGCCATTTCTGTAACAATTTCTGTACATTTCTGTAAATAACTGTTGTAATTGTGTAAGATTGTAAGGGTTGAGGTTCTGTCTTGCTGACTTGATATATGATAGATGTTACACACCTTTGCGGTTTTCCTTATGTATCTATACTCTTGCTCATCTATCACTACTGCCTACAGTGGTAGAGACATTTTTTTTTTAAATTCTAGACGATGTTTTAAGCACTGCATGCCTTCTCTTAGCCATTTAATGTATTTTTAGGGTATTTCTAATGTATTTCTAATATGTTTCTAATATATATTTTTGATATGTTTCTAAAATATTTCTAATATATTTTTTTCCCCTAATATATTTTCGTATTACAAATGTTGGTGAATAATTTTCCTGTTTTCTAGATGTAATTGCTTTTTCACTTGATTGGTCATGTGACTAATCATGGTTGTAGGTAATCATGTGATCATGTAGGGCTGTATATATGGAGGTGTGTCTCCCCACTTGTTTCATGTCTGATGAAGGGCTTGGGCCCGAAACGTTACATGCGGTGAGCAATCATTAAATTTGCCTAGGAGCACTTTCTGGTGTGCGGACTCATTGTTTACCTTCAATAAATAAACATTTAACATGGTTACCGGTCTTGGTTTAACATGGTTTGAGTTCTTAACAATACATAAATCAACAAAAAGAGAAATTAATAACTCAGTAAATGTTAAATTACAGAAAAAGGGCATGGTGAGGACATGTACAACACGAAACAATACACAATCAGTAACACACATATATCTGCGTTAACTTGATGTTAACATATGCGCAAATCAGATAGTGTGTTAGGATGTTAGTGTGAAAAGTGTAAGCACTGACATGTAACACTTTTGGGATTGGGACGACCCGAGTTCAAGTCCTGGCTCATCGAATTTTTTTATCCCATACTGTCCTATCATGATTAAAAGGCAAAAAAGTTAATCAGTTAAATATGTACTGCAATGGGCCAAACCCAACTAAAGACGATAGACAGAAGATATTAAACCTCCAACCTAAACTAGATGAAATTTACAGTCGTAAGGCCCAGGGGGCTTCATTAGATCCAGAAAAAAGAAGACAGGAAAAAAATAGCATCAGATGGTTGATAATAATGAAGTCACAGATGAAAAATTGATCTATTCAGAAATCTGGAAAGTCTATAGCCAGCTCTATAGCTCTAAATTTTCTAACGTGGACTGTCAAAAAAAATTAATGATATAGCAAAACATATTCCTAAAGTAGAGGATGGCCTCACACAAACATGTGATAATCAAATAACAATTACAGAACTTGACGCTGTAATTGGTCGTCTCTCTCTTAACTAATCCCCCGGATCCGACGGTCTCACAGGTGTCTTTTACAGACATTTTTGGGTAGATTTAAGAGACCTGCTGCTACTACATGTTTTTACCGAAATATTTGAAACGTGTGCTTCCACCAACAATGACACATGGGGTTACCGTCTCAATTCCAAAACCTGGGAAAGATCCCAGAATTATAGATAACAGTTGACCCAGGCCATTACACTCAGAAATTCAGACTACAAACTCCTAACTTACATCTTCACTTCTCGTCTTCAAACAGGGATTTCGGATCTTATTGCAGATACACAGTCAGGATTCTTAAAAGGAAGGTCAATCCATAATAACGATAATGGACATACTGTAAGATTGATAATGGACATCATTGAGTATAGAAGCCAAATTGAGGATGATGGTTTCCTTAATCTTTCTAGCATTTGACTCCGTGGAGGGAGCATCCATTTATTCTTTCGGCGCTCAAACACTTTGGCTTTGGAGTCAAGTTTAGAGAATTGGTTGGTGGATTATATTGAGATATTAGTAGCTGTGTCCTATTACCTGGTACCACCCTAAGCTTCAAGATTAATGTAGGTATTCCTCAAGGTTGCCCCATCTCACCATAGCTGTTCATCTTAGCCACAGAAATGCTAGCAATCTATATTAAAATGTACTTGGCACAGACATAATAGTCAGCCAACTAGCAGATGACACAACAATATTCTTAAAAGATAGATACCAAATTTCATCAACTATTGCCAAAATTGAAAAATTCTCCAAAGCCTCAGGCCTAACATTAAACTTAAAAAAGTGTGAATTGCTGGCTGTACACGACACTTCACTGAAAGACATCTGTAATATCCCTAATAAATCGGAAATTAAATACCTGGGGATTTACCTTTCCAAGGACCAAAAACAAAGCCAACTTCTGAATGTAAAATAAAATTAAAGAATGCAAGTCAAGACTCCTTCCAGCCGCACATTAACAAACTAAGATCTAAAATTAAATCTAGAATTGGCTTTCTTTTCCGCAACAGGGCCTCTTTTACTTATGCTGCCAAACTGGCTTTGGTGAAAATGACTATCATTCCAATGTTTGACTTTGGTGATGTCATTTATAGAATTGCCTCAAATTTTCTGCTGAAAAAACTGGACGTTATCTATCATAGCGTCATACGTTTTGTTACAAATGCTCCTTACAACACCCACCACTGCGAGCTCTATGCACTAGCTGGTTGGCCGTCATTAACTGTGCGACGTTTAACTCATTGGTATCAACTTATTTACAAGTCTTTGCTTGGTAAAGTCCCGCTGTACTTAAGCGGTCTAGTTACTATTGCTGTACCTACTCGCAGTCTACGATCTAGTAGGTATATTGCCTTAGTCACCCCGAAAGTCTGCACAACATTCGGCCGCCAATCATTCCAGTTTTCAGCTGCCAATGACTGGAATGAATTACAAAAAACTTTAAAACTTGAAAAACTCATATCACCAGTTGCTTTTAAACTACTCCTTTCTGAACATCTGACCGATCTATGTACCTGTTAATTGCCTCCAATCTTTTTCTCTTTTATGCTATATCCGCTTTGCACAGTGGACTTTTTCACCTGCACTACTGTCATACTTGCTGAGTTTCTTGACTTATTGGTTAGATATATTTTAATAAGATACATTTTATATATCCAGTAAAATAATTATTTTTAATCTTAAAATACTCTCGCCAAGTCTTAATTATGTTGCTTAACAGACTCGCATAGATCTTATCCTGTTTTGACCCTATATTGTCCTATTGTGTTCACTGTAATTTGTAAATTTGCACTCTTGTGTTCTGTGTATTTATTATGTAACACTGTTGTCTTGCACATGTTTTTGCCTTATCTTGGCCAGGTCGCCGTTGCAAATGAGAATTTGTTCTCAATCGGCCTACCTGGTAAAATAAAGGTAAAATAAAAAATAAAAAATAAAAAGACTAAATATATTGCTACAGAGGGACCTATCAATACTAGGTCGAATTTACCTAAGATGGAATGTTTATCGAGATGTATTTACCCAGCCTATTCCAATGCCATTCCAAACAAACTGATTTAATCTATCAACCAAATCCACCTAAACTTCATTTGGAGAAACAGACCACATTATATGAAGAAAAGCAGTATGGTTAAAGACACAAAGGATGGAGGACTAAAAGTTATTGGTTTTGACTGCCTTAATGGAACCTTAAAAATAAATTGGTTAAAATTTTGGATCAAACACAGCAACTGCTTTTGGTATTGTATTCCAAAGACCTTATTCAAGAAAATTGGAGGATTACAGAATACAGAATCTTCTTAGAGTGGACTTTAATGTTGACAAATTACCCATATCATTGTCAGAGTAAAATGTTATATGTAACTTCTCACCCCACACATCTGTACTCTGGAACAACAGATATGTTTTGCACCGCAACAGATCTCTGTTCTTTGAAGATTGGTAATGTAGAAATATATGGTCCATAGCCAACTTAATGGATACCAACTGACATTTTTTAAATTATGAACAATGAACAATGAATTATGTCATCAAACATAATTTCAAACCCTTAAAATCAGACTTTACAAAATTACATAGAGCACTACCCAAAAAAAATTTCTTTCTAACAAGAAACATTTTGGCATGTTATCCAATATAACCACAATTGGCCCCACTATCAATTCAAGGGATCTTTGTTCTGGATAAAAATGGCACTAACCACTTTGTTGTCTTCACAGATGTCTTCATTCCCAACCTCTGTCTCCAGTGACGACATAATTGGATTGATATTGCAAAGCAAGGGTGATGAGCTCTGTACTAATACAATTGTATGTCTAGCTAAATTTTTCATTCACAAATGTAGAATTGTGAAATCATCTCCCAAATTAGTTTTTTGTTTTTTAAATGAATTTAAACTTTATATAAAATCTCTGAAAGGTCCTAAAGCACCAAAAATATATGAAACCCTAAAACACTTTCCCACTGAGGTGAATAGCTGAACAAAGACTGAATTCTCCCCTAATTTCTTACCGTTTATCTATTTGAATTTGTTTATTTGAATATTTATTTTTTCTTTATAAATCATCCTTATTTTTGACTACATATATATATCCTGTTTGTATTAAGAGCTGCTCCCTCTGGCTATATTTTCTCTGTATCCTATTCTGAAGAAACGGATTTTATGCAGCCATGTTTGTCCATAAATCTTGATATTTTCAATAAAGCAAAAAAAAAAAAAAAAAGGAGTGAGGAGGATTCCTGAGGAGTCATGAGCGAGGATACACATGTGTATCCTTACACATTCTCCTCCCTCTTCACACCGGTCACAATCATTTTATTTTATCCTTTACCTTTGCAGTTTAAATAAACCACACATCTATTTCAACAGGGTATCTGCCTTTATTATTATTTATTATTTAAAAAAATGTTAACAAAACTTCAACAACATAAGGGCAGATCCTCTGATGAGTGATCAATAACCCCAATGTATAAATAAGCTTTAGTTCGATTCCCCCGTCCTCCTTTTCTTTCCTTGCAGCGTTCCCTCACACCCTACAGTGGGTGGAGCTGAGACGCGAGGAAAGGCAACAAGGATCCACAAATAAGAAATGAGAAGCACTCCCTGTGCATTTGGCTCCTTTGCCATGTCATGTTCTTATTGGTTTATGAACTCGTCATGTGGTTTTCAGTTGTGTCTTCCCATTGGTTCATTGTGTTGATTACTTTTAGGTGTGTCTCGTTATTTCATTAGTCCTTGTGTATACATAGGCATCATGTTTCCATAGTCTTTTATCAAGCTTTGTTCTCTACTGTTTGGTGAGTATCATGTTCATGTTTATTTTGTTCTTAATTTAAATAACTTGCACTTGGATTCAATGGTGCTCCTATCAGTGGGCTAAGTATAACGATACTGCAATAATTTGAGAGTGAAAAAATGTGTTTTAGAAAATTTCAGAGCATCTGAACTCCAATTTTGTACTTTTGTTTTTGTTATAAATATTGTGTGCTCATGTGTCCCCTTAAAATAATTCCAGGGCTTTCCTTCTGTTCACACATTCAACATGCTGGTGCAAAAGCTAAGCTGGATCACTTGTAAGTACTGATTCAGAGTCAATTCAACTTGCATGATTTCAAATGTTTCAACTTGTTTTTATTGGACTTTCAGTGCTGCTGTTCCTGTATCAACATGGTAAGGCAATACTGACTAATACATGTGTAGTCTCATTAAATAGACTTTTGAGTGCAGAATGTTTAAGTAATTTTACTTGTTTCCTCTCTTTAGGTGCAGAAGCAAAAAAAATGGTGAAAAAAATGGTGGTCTGTGAAGGAGAATCTGCGCATCCCAAATGTGGTGAGTAATAGTCATTTACGTTTTGCTTTTATTTATAGGACATTGTGTATCTTAAGCTTTTGTGTCTCCAACCACATGGACTGTGCTTAAACTACCACAATTCTGTGTTTTTTTGTTTTTCCCTTTAAACATCAGATTCAGGATTCATAAAAGTCATTAAAGCCAACTATGGGCGGACTGATTGCAAAACGTGCGCTAGTGGGAAACCAGCTAATCAGCTCTCAAATAAACTCTGCAGGACAGAAGCGTCCCTCTCTATAATGTCCGCTCGGTAGGTTTAACCGATAGGAAAATAAGTTTACAATTTCAGTTTTTGCATTAAGCACAAGATGCATATTGTCTATAGTATATTAACGCTATAAGTACTGTGATTTGTCTGTCCATGAATCAGGTGTGATGGAAGAAAGAGCTGTACTGTTCCTGCAGTGAACTCAGTTTTCTCTGATCCTTGTGTTGGGACTTATAAATACCTGGATGTATCTTATAACTGTATCCCAGCAAGTAAGTTCACCTTAAGTTTAATATTTTATAAATAAAGGCCTGCAAATGATTACAAATATTTGCATATCTTGTACTGGTAGTTACTGTATATCTGACCTCTGTCTAGAAACAAGTGTAACCTGTGAAAATCATCGAAGCGTCATAAAGTGTTGTAAGTACTTTACTTTCTGTATGTTATATGCTGAGATCAGTGTGAATGGCCTCTTGTCCACAATGCTTTGAATGGATCATTGCTGCTGTACGTGTTGGCACAAATTGTTTTGTTTTTTATAAGTAATTGATATCAATGTCTGTGTATCACAAGGTAAAGGTGTTATTCATGTTCATCATGCTAATTATGGGAGGCGAGATCTCGCTACCTGCCCTCATGCGTTAGCAACCACGCCAGACTGTTACTCTCCTCAGACCAGCAGCCTGCGTTCCAGGTACAGCAGCAGATGCACTTCATCTAGAGACACTTTAGACTTTAGGTCACACTGTCTTCGGCTATATTTGAAATTTTATTTATACAAATTTTATACAAATTTTCAAAGGGACAATGTACATTGAGAATAATTTTTCTGTGTATTAAATAGCTGCTTTACACATGGACTTCAGTTTGAGACCGTAGAATGATACAAGAGCTAATAGACAATCTTTTCTAATTCTTCCAATTTTTCTTAAGGTGTGACGGGAAGAAGTCTTGTCAACTAAATGCTTCAAATTCTGTCTTCTCTGATCCATGTGTGGGTGTTTATAAGTATCTGGAAGTGACATACAGCTGTTATTGACCCTCCTGCCACAAATACACCTTATGACTGTCAACCAATGATGGAAAGCAAAATAAAAAAGAATCCAGATGCTTTACAAATGGTCTATCGTTTTTTTTTTTTTTTTTTTGTGGAGTGTCTAATAAATGTTACACTTAACTGTAAAATATAGTGCACATTAATCAAAATAAGCTAAGCAACTTAATTATACAATTTTCAACTTAAAGGGTCATTGGATGCAAAATTCACTTTTATATTTTTTCTTAATTTCTAATATGCTTATTTTGCAATCTGACCATGGTGAAATGTCCCGTGTATGTTTTAGGGTGTTTACTTCCAAGTCTTCAAGGTGGCATAAAAACAAGTGTTTCTGGAGCTAGGCTCAAAACCAGGGTGGAAAATAGCCTATTACTTATTAATTTTGATGTTTTAAAATGTAAAAACCAAGCAAATGTTGTAAGTTGACCTCGGACAATAAAACATTTTTTTTAAAAGCCAGTTCATGACCCCTTTAAGAGGCTTATCACATCTATGTGTAACAACCAAAGGATGACAGGCAGAAACATGGATCTAAGTGCAGGAATTTTAATAAGAGGAAAATCAGAAGGAACAGGAAAATGTTCTGTACATGTAACAACTGACAAAAAAACATGGACCAGTTTATAAACTATAATCTATTATAGGCTAACAGAGGAACCAATCGGAAAATGAAATTAAAGGAATATAAGCTGACAAAGGAAGCTACAACATACAAATCTAACACAAGACAGGAAACATTTCAGTATAAGAAAAAGTTAGAAGAAAAGATTAAAAGTATATTATATTATCTTCCCTTCCATTATTCTCATTTGTTGACATGATCAATAATAATACTTACAGATTCATTGTAATCATTCATTTATTTTAAGATGAACCCCATATTTCAGTTTATTGTTTTGTTTGGTTTTGCTGGGGAATGAATGAATAGACCAAAAACTATTAGCGTGCATTTAACATCTATAATTTAGCCCGTTTTCATTTAAAACAAACACAAAACAAATACAATACATTTATGTGGTAGGATAATCACAATATTATTTACAGCTGTATGTCACTTCCAGATACTTATTAACTCCCACACATGGATCAGAGTAGACAGAATTTGAAGCATTCAGTTGACAAGACTTCCTCCCATTGCACCTTAAGATAAGGTAAAAAAAACAGCAATCAGAAATATTATTATTAACATAGCTTGCCTTGTGTTTCTCCCATAAAATCAAATCATTGTTATGTCTATATATTAATTTGGTAAGTAGCTATTTAATACACAGGATAATGACTGACAAAATGTACAGTATAAGGGTGGGTGATATGACCAGAATCTTATATCGCAATGCAAGTAATTTTATTATTATAATAATTATATGATTTCTTTAAGTAAGGTTATGCTATCAACATTGAACATTGAAATGTTATAATTATCAGTATTAATGATATCACGAAAACATTAAAACTAGCCCAAACAAATGAATTAAAAAAACTAGGAAGTTAACGAAGACATGTAGTCTTCACTATATCAATTAAATACATTTATGCTCATTAAAGTTAGGCAAGTGATTCAGTCAAGAGCAGTGTATGATTTTCTTTGTTTTTGGTTGTATGATTAACTAAATGACACAGATGTGCTTTTCACACGTGATCACCCTGCAGGTCATTCTAAACCCCAGACAAATCCTGGGTTATCTTACTGCTCATACTTTACCAGGGGTTACCAATGAATCCTGGGTATTCGTACGGTAACGTTTCACACTGTACATTCCTAAACTCGGGTAACGTTCTCATTTGGATATTTGCAGTATCAGTGTCATTGATTGACAGAACGAAGCACGCAAAGTGTGTACATTAAGGCTCTAGCATTGCGCATCCATATTACATACTGTATATCAGATAGGCCATTATTTTCTTCGCTCCAATTCACGTGTTTCCCATCAGCATTTGACATTTTCCCTCAAACGCTGAAACAAAATTATGAATGATAAGTCGTAATAAATTATCTAGTTGTAACATTCTAATACTGCATCGATTTATACTGTACAAGTTTGGCACCCCAATGCGGTTAACTTTGCAAGAGCGACTTTTAAGTCTGCTTCTGTGTCTTGTGCTCTGAGGGACTTTTATGTTGTAGTTTCTCTGTGCCTAGTTTTTGTGTTCTCTTCTGTGTTCTGTTACCTGTGGCTAGGTTGTAGTTTTGTAGTTTTTTTCCATTTTCATTAGTCTGCTCCAGGTGTGTCAGTTTTCCTTGTTAAGCTTGTTTACCCCTCTGTTTAAATGGCCCTTGTAATCTCTGGGTCTATGTTGGTTGTTGTCTGATGTCATGCATATGTCTGTGTTCTCTTTATTTTGTTCCTGAACTATGTTATAATAGTTTATTTTAATTAAAGTCTCCCTGCATTTGGATCTTTCATCTCTGCCTGCCGTCTTTGATTCCCCCGTTCCGTGACAGCGACGAGTACAACGATAATCCGGGGTTAAGGGCAATGTGAAATGCCCAAAACAGCATCAGGTATATTAGGCTGCTGTCACTTTAAGACCTCAGGTACAGTCCAATATACTGACATGCATCCGATTTTTCTAATTTTCAGCTGTTTACTTTCGCTTAAGACATAACCGACTGTGTTTACATGAATACTTGCCGAGACTGGCATTTTAACACATAAGTGTGTGTATTTGACTTCACACACAATAAGCTGCAAAAAATTAATTAGTTCAGTACTCAGTGGCTGTGCGACCAGCGGCAGTGCTGCTGCTAGCCATTTTGGTGCCCTAAGCATAATTGCATAATTCCTTTATGATGCCCCCAACCCCGAAACTTCGGCGGCGGGGATGATATTACATGCGCTTCATGAGGCACACGCGCGCAATCTCTTGCTCTCTCTCCCTCTCTGCCGTGCACGCGCTTACGCGGCTTGGAGCACAGTCTCGATCTCGCGGGCGCGCTTGCTCTAGATTCCGGAGATTTTAACTAATTAGCGGGCATCAGTGAGTTGCTATCAATATGCGGGAGACTCCCGGAACTTCCGGGAGGCTGTTTTTTTGGTGCCCCTCAGCTCTTGGTGCCCTACGAACAGCGCGCGATGCGAGCGGCGGCACTGACCAGCGGCTTTATGTGCGCAAGCGTTTGGTGTGTGTGCACAAAAAAATATCTAAGACATTGCGTCGTGCATATCGAATTGAGTTCTTTTAGCTGTTTATTAAAATCACTTATTTAAGGCTGCATCTCTTAAAAATGAATCCAAACTATACACTTTTGTGGTTGCACAGCACTACAATCTCATGATGTGATGGAGACAATAATACAAATCTCTAGTGGTTGACAAATTCCAGTTTATCGTGTCTACCGGTATATCATCCACCCCTAATTGTCCCTTATGTATATTTTTAATGTTTCACATATAGCTGAAGATTCAGTTTATGTGTGTGTGTGTGTGTGTGTGTGTGTGTGTGTGTGTGTGTGTGTGTGTGTGTGTGTGCGTTAAGTGACTCTAGATGAAGTGTACTGTAGGCTATCTGCTGCTGTACCTGGAACGCAGGCTGCTGGTCTGAGGAGAGTAACAGTGTGATCTGGTTGGTAATTTATGAGTGCAGGTTGCGAGATCCCGCCGTCCATAATTGGCATGATGGACAAAAATAGTACCAGCATCTTTTGAAACACAAACAGCACATTTTAAAACAGTAATTTATGACACCACACACTGTAGCTGGACTGATACAAAATATTGTGGGCATGAGGACCTTGAGGGCTAAACAAAAGGTTCTACCTTTTTTGATGCTATGATCTCAGCATAGAAAAAAAACTTACAGAAAGAAAAGAGATCTTACCACAGACAATGACGCCTTGGGTAAATTCACAGATTACACTTCTTCCTAAAATGAGTTTGAGGAAAATGGGAACCGAGGTCAGTATAATAACAGTAACAACCAGTTATAAATATGTAAAGAAAAGAAAACATTCAATAAAAATAATTTTAATTAATAATCAACTTCAAAATCTAGGATGAAAATTCTATGTATAAAACCACTGGCTTACTTGCTGGGATACAGTCATAAGATACATCCAGGTATTTATAAGTCCCAGAACAAGGATCAGAGAAAACAGAGTTCACTGCAGGAACAGTGCAGCTCTTACTTCCATCACACCTGATTCATGGACAGATAGACAAGTAGACCTACATAAGAATAGCTTTAATATAAGATAGACAAAATAATTACACTTGGAAAATTATGCATAAAATGACTTTTTTTTTTTTTTGCTATCTGTTAATCCTACCGATTGGACATCGTATGGAGGGATGTTTTACGGAAGCAGTGTGTATTTGAGAGCTGATTAGCTGGTACTCCACTAGCACATGTTGTGCGATCAGTTCGCCCATAGTTGGCTTTAATGACCTTTATGAATCCCAAATCTGACACATTTAAAGAAAAAGAAAAGGAAAAAAATTAACATGAGAATTGTGGTAAAGTTTAAGCACACTGTACATAGTTAAATTCCAGGCTCAAGATCCCCTCCTGATCCTGTTCTACCGTCTTGCTGCTTGTCTATCTCGTACTGTCCTATTTATACACAAAAGGCCAAAGCTATAACTTAAAAATGATTGAATTACTCACCACAGCTGAGGTGTGCAGATCCTCTTTCACAGATCTTTGTTCTTTTTGCTTCAGCACCTGCAAAGAGGAAACATTCTGTTTTAGGCGAAATTATATAAAATTACATGAAGAAGTGATGAATAGAAGAAGAGGTTCTATATAGAACCTTAAAAGGTTCTATAGGCGCTTCGTATTTGGAACCCCTAAAAGGTTCTACACTCTTAGAAAAAAAGGGTTCATTTGGGTTCTATATAGAACCATAGGGTTCTTTACTCAACTCCAAAGAACCTTTTATGCTAAAAAGGTTCTATAATGACAAGAAAGAACCCTTTCTTGGGTTCTGTATAGAACCTTTTAGGGGTTCCAAATATGAAGCGCCTATAGAACCTTTTAAGGTTCTATATAGAACCTTTTCTTCTAAGAGTGTAATAATGTCTTTTTTATTTAAAGAGACTATTGTAAACTGCCTTACCTTGTTGATACAGAAACAGCAACACTGAAAATCAAAATCAAATAGAAACAAATTGAAAAACTGAACATTTGAAATCGTGCTACTTGAATTGATTCTAAATCAGTACTTACAAGTGATCCAGCTTAGCTTTTGCACCAGCATGTTGAATGTGTGAACAGAAGGAAACTCTAGAATTCTCTTAAGGAGACACATGTGCACACAGTATTTATAACAAACACAGACCCACCATTATCTGTTTACTGTAGAATCTAGATAACAAATGCGGGAAAAGAACAATGAGGATGTGATGACAAACAGGTCAATCGTTTATTGTTAACTTGGTTGGTTGTACTTTGCAAATGTTTTGATTATATGATATCCTATTTTATTGCTTTGTTTTGAAGGTCAGTCTCCTTTAGGACATTTCTGGAAAATTTGTTCCTGTTGTGAGATTGCCTGATTTTGTGCATTTACAGTCCCAGAGCATTCCAGTCGCCGTGTTCGTGTGCTCATGGACAGTCCAGCAAAGTAGGCCTATTTCCCAATCCTGTTTCTGCAGACACACCACGTGTTTGACGTTTTTGTTGGAACTCTTCCTAAATCAAACACATCTGATTAAACTCATCAGCTTGCTTATAACAAACACAGACCTACCATGTGCTTCTTTTCCCGCATTTGTTAGGCCTACAGTAAACCAATTTACTGGTTTATAGCCTACCAATATCTGTTTACTGTAGGCTAACAAATGCGGAAAAAGAATTATGAAGATATGATGACAAACAGGTCAATCGTTTATTGTTAACTTGATTGATTGTACTTTGCAAATGTTTTATGATTATATGATATCCTATTTTATTGCTTTGTTTTGTTTTGAAGTTCAGACACCTTTAGAAAATTTCCGGAAAATTTGTTCCTGTTGTGGGATTGCATATTGTTTTGTTTTTTTACACACAGTAGGCCTATATTGCTATTAGGCTATTAGTATTATGTTTACAGCGTCTCTTCTCTTCCGAAAAACGCATAGGCCTAAACTGTTCACCCAAGAGGACATCTACATCAATCATTGGTGATGTTTATGCAACTGGCAGCTGAATACATCAGCAGAGTTTCACTCACGATCAGCGATCAAGTCATGATACAAAGTCAATCAGCGTTCGGTTGCACCTGGCTAGTTACCATGGTTACTAGTAAACATCAGGACGCTATGGCGACACGGGGCTCAGGTAATTTGACCCATTATCAGATATCTTTTGCCATCAAAAATGGAATTTACTAATAGTTTTTTTAACCACTTTCTAGCTCCACTGGTCGCGTTCGGCAGCTCCCAGCAACGTCTTATTTTCCCAACGCACTTTGCGCCTAATCGCATGGGCAATGAAATGCTCGCACTGCACGGTTCTGACTCCAAGGAACTAGGACCTGGATGTTACGACAACCACACGGTATGAAAGCAGGGCAGTTAGTAACTTATAAGTTAAAGCTGCAGTCCGTAACTTTTTTGTGTTAAAAATTGACACAAATTATATAACGAGCGAGTAGCCTACATTATGAAATTGTCTTATCCTGAATCACTACGGTACACCTATAATAAATATTTATATTCAGGTTAACAGTTAACTTACATGCGGTAACACGTGACAAACCGAGAGAAGTAACGTTAGCTCCGGCTACAATGTGCGCAAGATGCATGCAGTTCTTCTGTTTATTAACTGCTAGAGCTACAAAAGTTACGGACTGCAATTTTAAGCAACGTGTTATTCTTTTCATCTAACTTATCAGTTCACATCACAGGTGGGCACTCTTATATATGACCTCCAACACAGACCTGAGAGTAAGAGGGGATATGTGTTAGCAGCCCGCACTGCACCACGCTTTCTGCCTCCATTTAAGGTACGTTAGGCCTATATTGTATGCATTTCTAAGTAAAATCACAACCATTTACTTTGTTTTAATTTCATTTGAATCCCATCGCCTGTTTTTATAGACAGTCACCCCTTCACCACAGAAATACCAGCAGGACTGGACGCAGTCTAAAGTGTGTCCTCCAGGAAAAACTCCCTTCAATAGTACCACTTTAAGACCCAGACCCTCAAATGCAGACTCCAGCCCTGGGTATTATCTTTTTTAATATTTGATCTATCAAAAGCTGTGTGTTTTGGTAACCAAAGCAACTAATCTAGAACAATAGTTTTCAACCTTTCTGGCTCCATTGTCCTCAACAATAATCGAAGGCCCCATAATTTTTACAGTTGTTCCTGACTTACTGAAAAAAAGGATTAGGGATCAAGTAAAATATGCTAGAGCTTGGAATAATAAACATAATATAGCTTGGAAAATGTATGTTATAAAAATGGACACGTTTTTTATTTATTTACATGCCTCTGTGAACCACTAATCTAAAATGAATTTTCCCCCATATTTGTTCAGATTATTTATATACTGGGTTGAGGCAAAGCACATTTAAAGCATTACATAAAATGTGGGGTCCAAAAATGAAAATGTTTCTTTTTTTTCTTCATCATTTTAATTGTTTTGCATTACACATTACATTACCAATAACAATCAGTGAATGTTGAATTGGAAAAATCAGCATGAATTTCAGATGAATGACCATCTTGAACTCCAAAAGTATATGAACCTGATGCTTATGTCTTCTCCGGCTTTATTTGGGAATGGTTCAAAGAACATATGTGCTTCTGTACAAGCAAGAACCACCTAAAATGTTTAATTCCAGGTTTAGTAAATTAATCCCAGACTTTCTATGTATATCTTTTATTTTTTTAGTCCAGGGGCATATGCTCACAATACCATCTTAAGCAAAAGGGTGTCGTGGCCAATGAAATTCGGCTCTCCAGACTGGTCAAAAGTGCCGTTGCTGGAGAGAAGAGCACTGCGGACAGAGGTACAGATATGTCTGACACTGCAAATTACAAATCAAAGAAGCAATAAAAGTATCTACACAACAGCCTGTTTTCCTTAGCCGATATATTATTTTAATTTTTAACTTCATGTGTTTTGTCCATGCAGCTCCTCCATGACAAAGAGTTTAGGAAACAGAGGAACAGGGTGGCATATCTGAGCTTGTTTTACTGATGACTCCGTAATACTACCACAAAAATGCAGAGTGATTCTCAATGTATACAAACATTAAAGCTTTAAAAGACAAGTTCTACTTGTTTCCCATTTCCATTTCATAATGTCCAGTTTGAAACCAGATACATTACTTAAAATGTAACTAATGTAGTAGTGAGTAAAGTAACAAGACACAGGACACATGTTTCTAATGGAGATGTTTACTTTATCCCCACATTCTGGTTTAATTTTCAATTTGTCCTTTTGAAACAACGGCTTAAAATAAACAATAAAACACATGTATTACCATCATTCACAAATGAGTAACAAACACGCACAAATCAAAAGAGAATGTCATGTTTCTGATGCGTGGAGAACTGTAAAAACTAAATGACATTTCAAGGTAAGGCTTATCAAAACAAACTGCCAAAGATCAACTGTAAGGGGTGTTACTCTTTAGGGAAGTTGCCTGTGTGAATTCCATCTAACATTTGTGAGATGTACAGAACAGTCTGTCATAAGAATCCAACGTCGGTAACATGATGGACCACTGTGTTTCCAAATTCCAGTTGTTGAAGACTCCTCCATGTGTTAGCTGTTACTTCAAGGGGCACAATGTGATTACCAAGTGCTAAGAAGTCATCATTCGTCATAACCTGCTGATGTAGAAGTAGCCGAGTCAAAGCAGTTTTCATTTTTTCCTTCTCACTTTGGGCTTTTTGACTGGCCGTAGGTATGGGTTGTCAATCATGTTTTCCTCATTGGCCTTTCCTGTAGGCACAGCGCCACCAGGTGGCAGCACTGCGTTCTCCTTATCTGCACCTGAGTCATCCTGGAAATGGAAAGAAAAAGAATTAATACTTTTTTTTTTAATAAATATTACATTATTATTATAAATTTTTAATATATATATATATAATATAATGTAAATTTATAACATTATAAATTAATAATGTACTTAACTCTTCCAATAGTATGCATTATATGTATGTATATAAATAAAAATTATATATATGTGTGTGTGTGTGTAAATAAGTACATTATTATTATTAATTTATTTTATTATTTATATGTACATAACATTACAATAAAAAATCAGAAAAGCAAAAATTTTCTTGCATAAAACAAACATTTGACAAGGAAAAACGCTTTAGGCTTGCCTGAATGATGTGACTGGGGTTGTTCTCCGAGTCTGTCTGGTCGTCCTGCTCGGATGAATCCGTCTCCTCCAGGGTCTGTAGCTCTAGTTCAGAGGGCAGCAGGGCGCTCAAGTAAGGGATGGAGCTCGGCCTTGCAGCGATCACTGACAGATGAATAAACAGATGAATAAACATTCACTGGGAAGGCAAAATGTCAGTCAAAGTATAATGGGAAACTAGTGATATATGGGACAGAAAAACTCACAAGGAAATGCAGTGATGTCATCCTTAAAAAGGCTTTGTGTCTCTCCGGTCTTGGCCATGAAGCGTGTGAGAGCACGCTCCACATCTCTCCTTTGTGATGCCGCCTTCTCTCTCACCACCTGGTAATCTGACACAGGCTCTCGAAAGGTCTAAAACACAACAAAAGTGAGATATGCTGAATGTATGTGCTTAATGTTGTTAAGCTGAGTTAAGTTGCACGATAACAGGGAAACGGGAAATCAATAGAGGACTTACTGGTGTTTTGATGTATGTATGAGGATCTGGGAACTCTGGGAAGTGGCTGGGGATGTGTGATGGATGAGTGCGCTTATGTCCAGCCATGAGGGCTTTTGGGACCACTGGAGCATTTGTTACTGGAGCTGTTCAAAGCAGAAGTGTTATACGTTTAAAAAGGAAAGGTTAAAGCAGATTATATAAGATAAATGGATATATTCGTGAAAAACGGTACACATACGTGCAGTTATGACCATCCTTTGTGATCTTTTGGCATACACTGGAAGAGTATCCACATTAAAACCTGCAAATGTGACAAAGTAAACCTGCTTGATTCAACCACATAGAGAAGCCCTTAAGGGACCTTAAAGAAAAAAATATAGACTTTTTACAGTAATACAGACATCATTTTTTGCATGCTCACACGTTACAACTTCCATTTATGTATACTATGACCAATTTCCTTTGTGCGTCACTGCCATTTTACTATGAAGAAAAGGAGAGTACTGATGTGCATGAATTATTAAAGATCTATTTTCTAAAAATTTGGCTTTAGTTAGGGCAGTATACCTCTAATATCACAGCCTTATGTCCACTTATCCTCTGTGACGGCTGAGAAACTGCTGTGAACTGGGCTGATGCCACAATACGGCTGTGTGCATTGTCCTATTTCCCAAGTTCAAGGGTCCATAAAGACATATACAGTAAAAATGCTTAAACTGGCAGGGTTAGGGTTAAGGCAGATTTCAAATTCCCCTGCGCATGTGAAAAGTTTATTGTGCGCACGCAAAAGTCTGTATTTTTTTTATTTTTGCAAAGGTCCCTTTAAAGAAGTGAAATCTTTTATACTTTAACTATATATTGATAAAAAGGGGAACCAACCCATTTCGACCAGAGTGATGACCACATCAGAGAGTGTAGGGGTGCTTCTAGCTGTGTGCTCACAGTTTGCCTTCGCACAACGTCCAACCTCGGTGATATCTATCACAAGACAATGAGACTCTTAATAAGGAAAACCACATAAAATAAACTTCTGTTCATTTTGAATTTGAAACATACATATACACACACTTATATACAGCTATATATTTATAAATATGTCATTTGTATCATGCTATTTACAATATACTAAAAATAAGATTTTTAGAAATTATACCATGGAATTAGCAGGGTATGTTTTAGTAATGGAAATTCCAGGAACTCAAAGTGTGTCTTACACTCCTGGATAATATTTATTTATCTAAAGCTGGGTTCATACTGTACGATTTATAATAGTCCTTAATGACTGTTGCTGGTCATTGTTCCCTGATCCCTGCCAAAAGCCATGTCACACTGTAGGATCTGTTATCATTAATGTTAGACTAGTGACTAGCAAACAGACACAATTTCTAGCATTCATTTTGCGTTAATTAAAAACCAAGACTTGTGTGAGCAGCAAGTGGTGATTTGCTGTTGTCTCACTAATTGCCTCAATAGGTTCAAAAACTAAGAGGAGAACGCTGCAGTACTGCGCCTCAAAACTAATGACACTGCCAGAATTTCATCTGAGTTCAAATTTGATTCCAATGGTTATTAATCAGCTGCCCACTGCTCTGGGTGTGTGTGTGTTTAATGCTCACTGCTGTGTGTGTGCACAAATTCCGAGTGTGGGACACCACACCTGGCTAAACGTCACGTCACTTTTACTTTACAGTGTGAACCCGGCTTTACACCCCTGGATGGTCCGACACATGCAGACGTGGTCTAATGTCCAAGCTAAACATTTGACAAGCCTCACAGGTGACCTGCTTAAGACAAATGATGGACTCACAGCTCTGCATCATCTCAGTGAGTGTCTCCACCGCAGCTTTCTCAGCGCTCTCAAAGCCACACTCCGTCAGCAGAGAGCTGACCACCACCTGCAGTGTGCGTCTCCGGGCCAGCTGATAGTTCTCTGTAGGACTTGTGCTGGTCTTACTGCTCCCAGAGCGCTGCAATTATTAAAAGAACAGAGTATTAAAGATCAGGATGTCCCGTGCAATTTTTTTTACTTATCTGCATTATAAACATTTTAAAAAGGCAATTGTTTGGATGTCTCAAAACAAGTGTTGGTTCCTGTCATTAATGGTTCTAATCAAAAAGTTAAAACCAGCCTTAGATTTTTTGCTGGTTATCCAGCCTGGTCAAACTGTGAGGCAAGTTAAACATTTTAGGGACAGTGGTAGCTTTTTGGGTGTGTGTCTGTATTCCAACAGCATTTCTGGGCATGTGATGCAAGACCACTACGTTTTAGAGTTAGACTGTAGCCTATGCTAATAGACACTGAACTGTTACTAGATAGCTCAGCAAATGTATTGTCCACATGTCGTTTCTATTTATGCATAACATCAAAATAAATAAAAAAGTGCTCGCATATGAAACAGTGTCTACTTTTAAATATAGGACACATTTGCCCTTAAACATGCCTTATATTTAAACAGAGTCATACAGTTATTGTTGTTTGGCTAAGCTAGCAGGCTGCAAGCAAGAGAAATGAAAGGAGATATTTACGCTTCCGGAGTTTAAAGATCCGCTCCCCATCATTACAGGGTCTGCCATTTTTTACTCTAGTGATTTTACCTCTGGTATTTATTATTCTCAAATAAACTCATTGTGCGTTCTGCGTTTACTAAAGACTGTATTTGTTTTGTTTTTTTATATTGAGTGAAAATGGCAACCCTATCAGAATTTCCAACAGGGCCACCGGAAGGTTGTTGTTTTTGGTGTCTGTTTCCAAAGTAAAAGTCAAGAGATAAACTTGCAGACGTAATGAGTAAAAAAAAATATAGATTTGTGTGTGTTTTCTTTGAAGTCATCTATGTGCTTTACTTTTAGTAGATATGGATATATTTACAATTGCTTCAAAATACGTTTTGTTTGGATGCATGATTGAACAACACAATATATGGGATGGGTTTCTCCAACATCCATTTAAAAAGCATGATCCTAAAACATCTTAAACATTCTAAAATGTAAACTGTTAAATGATCAGCATAAGCGAGAGAGGTTTGTTTGCTCATTTATTTTATTAGTTTGAACAGAAGAGGGCATATACACTGATAAGAAGAACTGAAATGTGTGTATAAGAAAGTAAATGTGTGCCTTGAAATGCAATGTAAGTCGCTTTGGATAAAAGCGTCTGTCAAATGCACAAATGTAAATGTAAATACACATGAACTCCCTTTTGTAAAGCAAAAAATCGAGCCAAGGATTAGAATCACTTTCTTACAGAACACGCCTCATCCTGTTGAATAAAAAGGACAACAATCAAATCACCCTTCAGTATAGAACATCTACTTTAAAATCTTTTTTTAGTTATCATTAAGACCTGCATTAAAATATTTTTATGCAATCTTAACATTTACATAATTGTATAGGCTATTATTTAGTGAAATTATTTGATTTGACTTGATTTTAAATTATTTAGAAATCATGATATTGTGATTATACTTCATTGTAATTTTATCTATAGTTTTTAACAGTAGGAAATTAAAACAATTTGGCCCCTGCCCCCAATTCTTCTGCAATTCAGAATGGTAATTGTAATCAGATACTTTTTAGAAAGTAATGCAATACTGTAATGCATTACTCTTAAAAGTAACTTCTTCTAACACTGTAATAGTTGGTAGAAAAATGTTTAATTTAACACATTGAATATTTTCTAGTATTCCTACAATTTCAAGCTTCCATGCACAGGATAAAAGTATTTTTATAAATGAAATATATAAGTAACTATATTGTTTTTATATGCTTTATATATTATAGAGGGGTCCTTTGCTAGGTTTATCTCACGGGCATTTATTTTGAAAGTTGGTGCAGCATGCGGCCATCACGCTGGTGTCGCTATTTTCAACTGCCTCACCAGCTAAAGACGCACTCATCACGTCTATAATCGCAACACAAGATTGTAGTCTTGGTTTCCCAGCCTCGATTCTTTACTGATGAGGGACTTTCGGCCCGACTGACACAGGGAGATGGGGGTACTCAATATTTCAGACCAGGTGAGGGATATTAAAACTCCACGAGTTGCATAAATCAAGCACATTGTTGTTCGCTTTTTGCGCTTGTATGCAGAGCCTGATATGTTAGCTAGCTTCCCGACGATGGATTATCCTATTTCCCTTATAGATCCTGCATCAAAACGTGTTTTTTTTTGTTATTCATTTAGGTAAAAACCTCATGGGTGCACCGTATAATGAGGGTAGGACTACCAAAGAGAGGTCATAAATGAAAAATATCCCTTCTATCACGCCCAGACGTTAGCCAGCCAGCTAGCCTAATGAGCTGGGTGTCAGCCAGCCGCATAGGAAAACATCTATTGTGTGTTTGTTTTTAAAACGCACATGCTTATTAACCTATTTATCAAATACTACTTTTGTAAAGAAATGTCTTTATATAACAACATTGTACGCATATTTATCTAATCTACGTAGATACAATAGCAATGTGTGTTGTTTGCAGCAGCTTGTTAATGATATTCAGTGATAATCATATTTGATTATGATTATACAGCTATACACCTCACAATTGGCACTCAAAGTTTTGCACTCAGAAGTATTTAAAACCAAAGGGTTGAAAATGTATTGTCATGTTTTACAGCAATTTCGTAACATCCACCTTTTTTCCTTCTCCAGCCGCCTCTGGTCCAGGCCATATTTAACAGAAATGCAGATGAAGTCAAGTTATTTTTGCACAAGAAAGATGAAGTCAATGCACTGGTATGTTTTGAATTGCATATATTAGTGTGCGCATGAATTATGTGCATCATCTGCTTTTGATGGCATAAAAATTTAGTAAGAATGGACAGATTTTCTGAATGGCTGCACATATGGGCCTGTAAAACTCGCCACTGTGGAAAAGAAAGTTAAAAAAAAAAAAATCTGTTCCTTTTCCCCCCCTCCATTCTCGTGTCAGGACCAAGAGCGCCGCACACCTCTTCATGCTGCTGCCTGGCTGGGGGACGTTAATATAATGGAGCTTCTCATCAATGCAGGTATGAAGTTATACAGCATTGCTGCCACCACATGCAGTGTTTTTTATTGATAAAATTGATTGGTCAATACAGAATTCAAGCCTTGCTCAAATGCATGAAATAGTATTCATGCATTTGCCTAAATTCAGTCTTTCAAATCAAGGTTTCCTAAATGAGGGTTTGAGGGTTGATAAAAAGTTAATTATTAAAGGCCCCGATATATTCACCAGTGAAGTTCTTTTTCGCTGTGGATGTTAAAATAGTAGATGCATTTTGTATTACTCGCTTTTGTGTTTTTGCCTCCTTCCGCCATTCTACGCTAGCGAGACCAGCGCATATGCGACAAATTGGAGCCTTTGTGAATTCACCATACCACTATGCTATAGTTTGGTTTTTAAATGGTATTTAATACCCCGTGCAGCCTAATAACAGTCTAATAATGTAGTTGATGGATTCTCGTCTGTGAAATGCACCATTTCTGGTATTTTGCCTGTTGCTTGACATGGGTAAATTGCTATCTACTAATGTAATGATAAATTACAGTATAAAACATACTGTAAATTACAATATAATACATGGAAAACGTGTCAGTGTCACTTTCATTTAGAACTACAACTTCAATTTGTCCTATATAGCAGCTCTCCAGTATGTTCTCATCTGTGTGCAGCTTATATTGTTATATAATATAAATATAATATAGTAAATGCTGCTTCACGTAAACTCCATCTTTGCAAATGTTGTGAGATTAACGTGTATTTGAGAACTCAATATTTGTCTTGTAAATTAGAACTTTCTGTTAGCAGTAGAGTCTTTGTTCTTTGCATATGGATATGTCTCAGGAGTAGCAAAAGGGAGACTTTAGCAACATTGACGTGCATTTTTTACCTGTTTGGAAACCATCATTATTTTTGACTTTTCATTTGTTGATGGAATTTACACACTTAAATTAATTTACTACGGGTTTTAATAAAATTGTCACAGCTCTACTGCATGTCACAATGCCCTTTATCCATGAATGGAATTTACAATGTAGAAAGATGTTATTGCTAGTATTTGTCTTTATTTATTTTAAACTTCTTTCTTATATATATATATATTTTTTTACTTCACTTAACTGCATAGGTGCGAATGTCAATGCAAAGGACCATGTGTGGCTAACACCATTGCACAGAGCAGCTGCTTCCAGAAACGAGGTGAGCAGCACGTGTGATTTAGGCTATGTTCAGACTGCCAGCAAAAATCTGGTTTTATCCAGATGGGTTTTTGAAAATCTGGACAGCAAAAAAATGGATGCATTCATGTCTTCATATCGTGAGGCAGCTGAGACTGAAGACCCTCCGAGCGTCGTGTGTGTGTGCGCTAAATGAAGCCGCACGTCTGTGCCATTCATTCACACAGACAAGCAGAACATGCATGATTCATATTTTAAAAGTATTTTTGTGGTTTAATATTCACAGACACTAGTATATATCGTCTACAGTGCTCCTTGTAAAAACGACAAGTCCTTTTTATTTATATAGCGCTTTTTACAATACAAATTTTTTTCAAAGCAGCTTTACAGTGATAACAGGAGAAGTTTGTTTCGGCTGTACACCAGATCTGGAGCCTCTGGATAAACACAGAAGCAATAGAAAGCAGGTGCCTATTAGTGGGTACCGAATATACTCTGTACTACAGAATGCTGGTATAGTCACATTTTCAAAATTTCAGTAACGACTTGTGTACTGAAGTACCGGTACTGTTGACAACCCTAGTCTGAACATAGCCTTATATGCCTGAGTGGAGGCTTAGTCTGAGTAACCGCTTACTCATGCCATTGTTTAGCATTTGAGCAATTTAATATAATTCATGCATTGTTTTGTTTGTTTTTTTTACCCAGAGGGCTGTGGGGCTGCTGCTGAGGAAGGGAGCTGACGTGACCGTACGGGATAAGTTCTGGCAGACACCACTGCACATTGCGGCAGCCAACCGAGCCTCGCGTTGTGTCGAGGCCCTGCTGCCCCATGTGACCAGCATGAATATGGCCGATCGTACGGGCAGATCGCCCCTGCATCATGCTGCTCAGAGTGGTTTCCAGGAGGTAGGGTGGAATTAGTGATCTAATGCACTGAATTAAAAGACAGGGTGGGCCATCAGCCCTCAACATCTTTATTACAGCACTCCACAAGGCTGTGAAAGTGCAAATTACTATTAGAGCAAATAACATCCTTATCTCTGGCTGATAACAGAATATTTCCTGAACATTTAAACAAGCATTTTCTCTAAAACTGCTTTGAAACAATATGCCGCCAATGCACAGATGGTTTTGATTAAACAGATACAATGTTACTTTGTGCTTTTGCTGCCAACTAGATGGTTAAATTGCTGCTGAACAAGGGAGCCAATCTGAGTGCCAGTGACAAGAAGGACAGGCAACCCATTCATTGGGCAGCTTACCTTGGTAAGTCCATATTTGGATCTCCTTGAAGTGTTTTACTTGTTTTCTGTAGCTGAATAGTCGTTTTCCTTGTGTTAGATTGTTAAATCATATTCTGCTAGTGGTGATTCCTGTTAGTTCTAGTAAAACTAACCTGTTTGTTTCTCTCAGGACACCTGGAGGTGGTTAAGCTGCTGGTGTCTCAGGGCTCAGATAAGAGCTGTAAGGATAAGCGGGGATACACCCCTCTCCACGCTGCTGCTGCCAGTGGCCACGTCGATGTGGTCAAGTACCTGTTACGCAATGGAGCCGAGGTCAGCACTCACAATTGTTACTTTATTTCTCAGAATTGCAAGTTTATATCTCGCATTCTGACCTTATGTCTTGTGATTGTGAGTTTATATCTCGCAATTCTGATAAAGTCAGAATTGTGAGATAAAAGTCGCGATTACATTTTGTTTGTTTTTTATTCTGTGTTTGAAACAAGCTACCATGAATATCATAAATAATTTGTCAGGTAACCAAATGACTTTTCAATAAAACAAAAGGATCAGTACGAATTAGTTATGTTGAGTGTTGGGAAAAGTTACTTTTAAAATTACAATATTGTTACTTACTGCGTGACTAATTGCCTTACATTTATGGAAAGTTGCAATGCTTTTGTATTACTTTTTACCGGCTGGGCTTGCTTCTTTGTTTGTTGTTAATAACAAAAAAACAAGGGTTAGGCCTATATTCTTGGCACATGTAAATGCCCTTTCACACCAAAAGTGAAATGAATAAAACTCGGGCTGAAGGAAATGCATATTCACACCTGTACAGTAAAAGGCACAGCTCAAACAAACCTTTCAGCCGTGCTGCCTTTCGGGATTGTAGAAAAAAAGTGTTTTTTACGCTTGTTGTTATGGTTGAATCGGATCATCGAAGGGCAGCAGCAAAGACATTGGTTAATAAAGTGAGATTAAATACATAAGTAAGTTTGTATTGTTGAACATTATTGCAGGTTTGCATGTAACTCCCTTTACTTGTAATGTTTTACCCCAGCACTGGTTAATACACCGTCACGACCCATGATTTTCTATTTGTTAGGTGGTTGCAAAAATCTGTATAGTGCAGGATGAGTCATTCATATTTTGTTTTTGTCTATGTTCCGGGAAGAGAAAGATGGTTGATCTATGGTTTATGTCTGTTTCTCAGATTGATGAGCCTAATGCCTTTGGAAACACTGCTCTCCATGTGGCCTGCTACACGGGACAGGAGGCCGTAGCCAATGAGCTGGTGAACCGTGGGGCCAACGTCAACCAGCCCAACCACCGTGGCTACACGCCCCTTCACCTGGCTGCCGTGTCCACTAATGGGGCTCTTTGCCTGGAACTGCTGGTCAACAACGGTGCTGATGTCAACATGCAGGTCTGGATTAGTTTAATATTAAGACCACCCTGTTATTGGATGATCTAAATTTGTTTTTTTAAGTCAGATATTTATTTATTTTCTCTGCAGAGTAAAGAAGGGAAAAGCCCTTTGCACATGGCAGCCATTCATGGACGTTTCACTCGCTCTCAGATCCTCATTCAGAATGGTAAGGTCTCTTTCCTTCTCCTTTTCCTCTTGATTTCTAATTCCTTTTGTAATGTTTAAACCCCGTAATTCCTCTTGTCGTCTCCTCAGGTGGGGAAATAGATTGTGTGGACAGATATGGCAATACACCTCTTCATGTTGCTGCTAAGTACGGCCACGAGCTGCTTATCAGCACCTTGATGACAAACGGTGCTGACACAGCCAGGTAAAGAATCATGCGTTTGTTGAATGAGACTGTTTGTTTGGGTCTTTTTTGTAGGTAATTGGGGTAAGATCGTCTCCTAAATGTTGACAACTGTGCATAATGTCTCTATCATATACAACCTTAAGTAAATTATCTGGCTAAAAATCATGAATTATTTAAACATTTATGCAAAATGGTATATGAGAGGCTAAAGCAGTGTTATTTTAGTAAAATGTATATACTATTATAGTATTCTATTAATGTTTTAAATTAGCTTTAATTTTTAGATTTTCAATTTATTTTAATTTGAAATGTTTAGTATTTTTTATGTGCCTCTGTTTTTAGTTTTTTTCAGTTTTAATTTTAGTAATTATAATATAAATAGTAATATAAATACCGTAATATTAATCTTACAAATCACCATAAAATGTTGTAAATTGTACCACTACATTTAGATATTCGTATTGCACTTTTCTCTTGCTTATGAAAATGTGAATATTATGCAGCAAAATAATATATATTATAAGTTTATTGAATAGGATGAACCATCTCGTTTTCGAGGGGGTCCTAAAAATAAGACTTAATAAATATTTTTTTTGGCCTTATGTTATAGATGCTTAATGGTTGTATATGCCCTTATGTTATAGATGCTTTATGGTTGTATATGCATCTCATTTCTCCTTGTCTTTCTAACAATTGAGTTAAAAGTGGCATAGCTTAACCCACTCTATATACACATGAGACAAGGAATTTGCATTTACAGAAAAACTTGATTCTAATCTTTTGATAGTTTGCATGTAATCTGCTTCTGTGGCATGTGTAGTGAAATAATTAGCTTGTTTGTCCTCTTTCTACAGACAAGGGATTCATGGGATGTTTCCTCTACACTTAGCTGTGCTCTACGGGTCCTCTGACTGTTGTCGTAAGCTACTTTCCTCAGGTATGCACACTTACTCCTACAAATTACAGTAAAGGCCAAAGGAAAATAATTTTGTCCCTTAGTCTGTATTATATATGTCCTTGTGCCTTACACAAATGCACAGATTGTAACAAAATGGTACTAAATGATTGTCATGTTATGTACAAATGAATTTACACAGTGATTCAAGTAATACCATGGTACTTTTGTGTGTGTTTTGTGATGGATTAAAGTCATGATTTTGTTAATTTCCTTCCATTAACTGCTTTTCACAAGACTCCAGCTAAAATGAAATTGTATTCCCCTAACTATCATTGCAGTGACTGTGTGCGTGTCTCTTGCAGGTCAGCTCTACAGCATTGTGTTGTCAATGAGTAAAGAACATGTGCTCTCGGCCGGATTTGACATCAACACCCCAGACAATTTTGGGAGGACCTGTCTGCACGCTGCTGCCTCTGGAGGGTGAGACTGCAGCTCTACTTAGAATGGGCTATTTAAAAAGCCACTGGCCCACTTTTTCAGGTTTCAGGTGTCCTCATTAACAGTGTTTTATGCACACAAATGCCAACCAAGGTCATTTTGCAGATGTCACTCAAAAGCCACCATCTAAACGTAATAGAAAAAGATGTGTAAAAGATGTATTCATGCCTATCCTTTATTTTCTTTACTCAGAAATATTGAATGTCTCAACCTGCTCTTAAGCAGTGGAGCTGACATGAACAAGAAGGACAAGTTTGGAAGGTACACATCTTCTTTCTTTAACATGGGATGCTTATAATTTGTCATGAACATATCTGAAGTGCGCCTCATGAAAAGAATCCTAATGCCAACTTATTTGTATAATTTCTTATTTTAACTTTGGATTTTGGCTTGAAATACGATGTGGATATCTTTTTGTGAGATTCACCTGTATGTTAAGTGTTAGAATTTCTGTGTCTCTCCATCAGGACTCCTTTGCACTATGCGGCTGCTAACGGGAGGTATCAGTGTGTGGTCGTTCTGGTTGGAGCGGGGGCGGAGGTCAACGAGCGCGACCGCTCTGGCTGTACACCTCTACACTACTCGGCTGCATCGACTGCGTTCTGCAGGTGAAATGCATTTACACATCTATTTAATATAATAGTTCAGTGTACACAGCAGTTCTAATGTCTGGTGTCTTTCTCAGAACGGATCGACCCCATGCCAGCACCCATCAGAACCAAGAGGATGGAGAGAAGGAATCCTTCCTGTAAGTCCACAAATATTTCTTCCCTAAATTTGACACCCACATTTTTTTTTTTAATTATTATAGTTTTGTGTCATTTGGATTTTCACTTTAATTAAAATTAGGGACACTATACTGTAATAAGCTCTGTCATTCGGATGAGACGTTAAACCGAGTTCCTGACTCTCTGTGCTGTGGTCATTGAAAATCCCATGGCACTTCTCGTAAAGAGTAGGGGTGTAACCCCGGTGTCCTGGCACCATTGTACTGTGGCTGCCGTCGCATCATCCAAGTGGATGCTGCACACTAGTGGTGGTTGAGTGCTTGAGTTTCAGTGTGGGATTACGCGGATTGCACATAATTTTAATCATCCCTGCAAATTTTGTGCTTGCGGCCAAGTATATTGGCTATATAAAACAGAATAATGGGTCCGTGCGTCAGGTCTTAAAGTGACAGCAGCCTAATATACCATCTGCCAAATTATGAGATAATATTAAAAATATCTATGGCACTTTTCGATGTCAAAATTTTGGTCAGTAAAAAGCTGAGTTGCTAGTAACTTTGGAAAACCACTAGCCACAGTGGCTGGTGAGCAAAAAAGTTGGAGACTGTGTGTGTTTATATATATATATATATATACATACACAAATGTCTGTATACATCACAACTATTTTTCCAAATCAGTATATTAAAATGATTTCTGTAGGATCATGTGACACTGAAGACTAGAGTAATGATGCTGCAAATTCAGCTTTGCCATCACAAAAATAAATTGCATTTTAAAATATATTAAAATAGTAAAGTTATTTTAAATTGCAAAAATATTTCACAAACTTTAATCAAATAAATTAAGCCTTGGTGAGCATAATTTTTGAGCTGTATTGCAGAAGTATGAGAAGATGTTTTGAGTTATTACTGCTTATTTCAGTCTTTAAATCCCATACATTTTGATACTTTTAGGTGTGTGGAGCATTTGTTGGATAATGGTGCTGATCCATCTCTGTGCAACACTAAAGGATACAGTGCTGTGCATTATGCTTCGGCCCACGGCAACAAACAAAACCTGGAGCTGGTGAGATTGACCTTTCACTCTAGCATTGTCCACCATGTTTTTTTTAGCAAAAAATAAATACATTTCAAAGTTTAACACTTGATATATGCTATATCACTTTTTGTTCTTTATCTGTAGCTTTTGGAGATGTGCTTCAACTCACTTGGAGACAATGAAAGCAATGGGTCCGTCAGCCCACTACACTTGGCGGTACGTACGAAACAACAGCTTCTATTTATTCAGGACATATAAATCAGCAGATATTCTGTAATTCTGCCGAACTCTGCCCCCTGTTGGTGCAATGTATATTATTGATTATTCCTATCAGGTGGAGTCTGGTCACTGGGAATGTGTCACAGTGTTAATTGAGTCTGGAGCGTGTGTGGATTCATGTGACCCGGTTGGGCGCTCTGTGCTGTACGTGGCCTCGCAAAGAGGGCATGCCCGCTGCGTAGAGCTCCTGCTCGGCCAATCAGCATCTTGCCTGCTCACGGAAAACTGCAGCAAATGGGGCCCTCTTCATGTTGCAGGTACAGAATATATGTATGTGTGAATTAGCTTGTGAAACTTATCATTGTGTGGGAGTTTGACACATCCCTTTGTTTGTTTGTTGACAGCTGCCAACGGCCACTCAGAATGTCTGCGGATGCTTCTCTGTAGTGAGGGAGGAGCTGATCTTGTTAATGTTACAGACGCGGAGGGACAGTACGTATGAGCTCATGGCAGCATTCAGTATTAATATACAAGAAAACAGATGACAAGTAATGCATCTTGCATAATGCAATTAATAATGGCCCAAATATGCAACCATTTGGAATCAGCTCATTATTTTTTTATACTATTGAGTTTGTATTATAATTGTATTTATATATTTTTAATTATATTGTTTTATATGAATATAGCTAAAAATATTATTGAAATTAATTCATTATTAAAAATATGTATATTATAAGGCTTGAGCCTGTTTTGAACTACTGTGCAATTAAATATTCATAATCGCATAATCTGCTAATATTCCAAATAATAACAATAAATATGATCTGTTACTATACTAAACTACAAATCAAAAAAAAATATTTAAGCTTTTGTCAGATTTTAGTTAAGTACTATTCATGTCACACCCTGTGCGATGTTTATTTACTGAAATCATACTTGTTCATGCCATATACATTTCAGAGATGTAAACAAAAAAAGACAACTTATTAATTGCAGTTGATTGTATGTAATTTGTAAAAATAAAAAAAACGAAAATAAAACAAGCAATGCATAGCACTTGATTTTGGATAAGAGATCATCGTTTACAAATTGTAAATAAAATCTTAAAGGTTCCCAAACAATGCTGAAAAAGGATCAAAACTGTATTACATCTTCTTTGCATTCTCAGCTTCGAGTTGTTGATCTCACTGTTTCCCTGTCTTCATAGAACTCCACTAATGCTGGCAGTGCTGGGGGGACACACTGACTGCGTGCATCTGCTGCTGGAGAGAGGAGCTTGCCCTGATATGAGAGACAGGAGAGGAAGAACAGCCTTACACAGAGGGGTGAGATCCTGGAAACATTACTAAAGTTTACAATGCATCGTAGTCCTCATAACGTGAGGGGTTTCTAACCAGGACTGTTTTTGTAGGCGGTGATGGGTCGGGAGGACTGTATAACCGCCCTGCTGTCCCACAATGTCTCAGTCCTCAGCAGAGATTTTCAGGGGCGAACCGCGGTGCATCTGGCTGCCTCTTGCGGCCATGCTGACATTCTCTCCAATCTTCTTTCTGCTGCTGACCACTCCCATCCCCACGACCCAATCACAGACCGCCACGGCTACACACCCGCACACTGGGCAGCCTATCACGGTAAGAGATCAGACTTTATGAGCCCCTTAATAATTACTAAAACTATATTTGGTTAATTAAGTGACATTCGTTATTTGTGAAGCAGGTCATGAAGACTGTTTGGACGTTTTACTTGAACTTAAACCATGTAGTATCCAGGAGGGAAACCCCTTCACCCCACTGCACTGTGCTCTGTGAGTATTGAAGTATTTCTCTTTTTAGTTTTAAAGGTGGTGTACTTATTTTCAATTTTGTAATAATTCCTGGAAAGGCAGAAAGAGTGTGGGGGGAGGGATGAACTGAAAAAGACAGGGAATTCTTTTTTTTTCTTTTTTTTTCAAAAAGTAATGATAATTCTAGTTATTTCACTCAAATATTTTTAATCCCTTTATTTTTTGCTTATTTTCTTATTGTAGTTTTTTGTTCCAGTACTACCCCAATGTACACTACCATTCTAAATTCACACTACCGTTTCCAATAAATGCGTTTTTTATTTTATTTTATTTTTTTATACTATTCATTTCAGAATCCTGGAAATGTGTATCATGGTTGCCACAATTTTAAGAAGCACAACTGTTTTCGACATTCATAAGAAACGTTTCATGAGCAGCAAATAATTTAAGGCATGCATTTTCTAATCGCCATGTTGCATGTTCTTGTCATCCCATTGCAGCATTAATGGCCATAGTGGTTCTGCAGAGCTGCTGTTGGAATCCAGTGTTTGTAATTTGCTGGTAAACATCAGGGATGCCAAAGGAAGGTTAGTGCAAGTACATATTTAAATACAGCTGCTGTGTAGAAGCTGTCAAATAGTTACAAAACCGTTTCATAAATTGCACTAGCTAAATGACCGTTCTGACATCTTGCTCCCAGGACCCCGCTTCACGCGGCCGCAGTTGCTGAGGACGTGGCTGGGCTGCAGCTGGTTCTGCGGCACGGAGCTGACATCAACGCCGTGGACCACTCAGGGCGTTCTGCACTGATGGTGGCCGCCGATAATGGCCAAAGCGGTGCCGTAGGTAAGAGTTTCACCATGTGTCATAAGAGTAATCCCAGACTGAAACCCTCAGACATTGTAAAACATGACTCCTTAGTTTTAACAGATGTTTTCATTGTTGTATGCAGCCCTGCTGCTGCACAGAGCCAAAGCTGACCTGTCCCTCCTGGATGTGAACAAGAACACTGCCCTGCACCTGGCCTGCAGCAAGGTAACAAACACAGCTAGGGCCCTCTGAAATTAATTCCGTTTTAATGGTTGAATTAAATTTTAGCAATCATGTCACATGCATTGAAATCATGAAACTTATCAAATTTAACAACTTAATTTTAACAACCAAAAAAAAAAATCAATATTCCTTAAATAATTTTTTTATATTTTTAAAAACTGGTTTAGACTTGGCAAATGTGCTTTTTGCTAACATTGTGAACTTCACTGTGTTTGTGTTTAAAGGCTCATGAAATGTGTGCCATGCTGATCTTGAAGGAAATCCACAACCCTATCCTCATAAACGCAACCAACAGTATGCTTCAGATGTGAGTATCTTTGTCAGTTTGCAAATACAACTAAGTTATAGGTTGTGCATGGCTCTGTAGCATTATCATTTTCAGCTCTTTGTTTGAGCTTCCTGATCAGCCTGAAGCAGCAAATGGGCTTTGTTTACCTTTGTGAATTACACACACCACCATGTCCCAATGTGATTTAAACTTGGCAAGCCTTTTAGCATTTTAACTTAATTTGATCTATATTTCAGGCCCCTCCACATTGCCGCCAGGAATGGTTTGGCCACCGTGGTTCAGGCCTTGCTGAATCGTGGAGCCACAGTGCTGGCAGTGGATGAGGAAGGTAAGACAGTATAAAACAGGGAAATTCATGTTTTGGGATTTTGGTTAAAATTGTTAGTTGCTCACAGCAGTAAATGACAACGTGGGTGGGACAAATGTTAATACTGTTGAAGTTTGCGTTCTAACAAACTTTACACATTGATTTTAGTTCTGAACATCGCAAATCTGTTGATTATCGCCAGTTTAGGTTGGCCAGGTTAAAGGGTTAGTTCATCCAGAAATGAATATGTTGTCGTTATTTACTCACCGTCAAGTTGTTCCAAACCTGTATGAGTTTCTTTCTTCTAAATGTCTCTGTTTTTGTGATGTCACAGGTCATACGCCAGCCCTGGCTTGCGCATCCAATAAAGCTGTTGCTGACTGCCTAGCTCTCATTCTGTCAACCATGAAGCCTTCCTCCTCCACACCTTCCTCATCCTCACCCTCTTCTCCCAGCCTCAACCTGCTCAAGCACTGTGGCATCACCGCCGCCTGCCCCCCCCTGCCCAATGGAGGCCTTCACCATGGTTACGGCAAAGATCGCCATGGTGCTACCATCGGCTTGGATGGCTGCTTGACCGAGTGAGGCGTTCTTACTTGTTTAAAAAAAAAAAACGCGTGGTCGCTTGTTTTGGTCCTCTCTACACACCTAGATAAACCTATATGCAATTACAGCCACACATCCCTCCTGTGCCAGTATCAAAGCTTTTCTTCACATCTCAGTAGAGAGCGAACACGAGAGGACAAATTTAGCTATTTATTTCTATTTATTTTCCCCCACTTTCCCCTCTCCTCCCACCCCCTGACTCCCATCTTAGATGCTGTCCATTCAATATGAGTCTAATAAGTCTAAAATCTGAATCTAAGCCATCTATTCGAACCAGTATCCATCACTGGCGAGTCAGTCCTTTATTTCTTCATTGCAGTCGATATGACTCGGTTTATGTTAGAATTATGCAGCTGTGTGTCTCCATGGTAACAGTGATAATGGATGGGTTTCCATATCATGCCTCCTATTTGCGTGACGCTGTGGCCTTGCATAGGAATTTACAGCCTGCCCTGAGGAACAATTTAAACGGGTTACTCTAGATTTGCATGAATTTGCGGGACCATGTATTTGATAGTGGTCTTGTGTGTATGTTTGTGTGCGTGCGTGAGTGTTTGCGCTGTATGTGTGACATCCACTTTTGCGCAACAGTCCAAGTTTTTCATCCCATACTTGATTCTTACTTTTTGAAATTTTTATGTGAGGTGCAATCTGATTTAGCACAGATCAGGAAAAAACAAACAACCTAACAGAATCATTTTGACAGAAGGGAAACCATACTACCTTAAGCCAAAAGACCAATGACCTCCTGGTAGAGGGGTCCGATATAATATAATGCTTGTTTACTGTTAGAGAGAAAAGGGATAGTGTTCGGATGGGTAAATTCATATTAGGTTTACAATAAAGGTAATAGGTAGTCCAGATCACTGTTTGCAGGTGGGCAGAAGAAAGAGGAGTTTAAAGTGTCATTATTTTGGGCGTTTAAAACTTTATGAAGATACTACACTAGGAAGTATAGAAAGCACAAATGTCATTACAGATGCAAACGTCATACACAGTACTTGCTCCTTGGGACCTTTGGTTTTATTTATTTTGGGTTGGCAGGGCCTCGTAAAATATCTTCAATAAATCTACTGCTTTACTTGTTTATTGTTATACTATTAAGTGTGGAGTTGCTTTCACAGTGCCTACTGAATTATTTTTTTTGTCTATTTAGTGTCCAGTTAGTTAAACACAACATATGCACTCCCCAAAGTTGTTGAGATGGTGCTTTGACCAGTGAAACATGAGTTGAGTATTTCACTATAATCCGTTATGAAATGATTACCTAAATAGATGGATGTTTGATTCATGTATCAGAACCCACTTGGGGGAGTGTATGTAAAAAAAAAACCGAAGTGTTGAGGCTGATTGGACCTTTTTACTTTTGTTTATGGTGTTGGGGAGCAGTCATGGGTATGACCAAAGTTGCGTGATTTCTAAATAGCATTTTATTAGGCACTTGCAGATATCCCCCAAAAAAGCATTATCTTTTCAATTATAATCCTTGTTTTCTTTTCAATAATATTCACCCCTGCTCTATATAAAATGCTTCCTTATTGCCAAAGGTAGATTAATTAATAAAGTTAAGATTGTGCTTCCTTTAGGTTTTTTGCACCTAAACACAAAATAACAACATGTGAATGAGTGTTTTTGAAACGTCCCTTTTTTCGTGCACCACAAACAGGCAATATATGCTCAGTCAGTAATGAGACAATCAGTTGAAAGGGCTTTTAATTTTGCCATAGATTTCTTTTTTCCTAAACAAACAAAAGCATACACTTTTTTTTTAACAATTAGGAAGATCTATACCCCTTAATTCAAGACATCTACAAACTAATGCATACTTCAGGCATGAAATGTGGACTTGTTCTCAATTATACCAATACTATTATTTTCATTACAGTATATCAGGATTTTAGTGATGTAGATATAGTAGTATTGTAACTGATATTTTCTTGATGAATGAAGGTGCGTAGAAAAATGAAACCGTAACGTTAGATGTTTAAAGGCTGCGTGGAGAGCATATTTATACTGATTTATGAAATGACCTCTTTGTCATTGTAATGACAAGTTTTGGCTGCTTAAACTAGATTCTCCACTCTACGCTGGCCTGATATAAAGCACTTGCTTGTTCAGTTACAAAAAAGGTTGGAAAAATACGCTTTTGCATCTATCACAAGCTGTAAATGGGCAAATATCTGACCTCTACTTGCAGGAGTACAAACGTGCATGCGTGCAAATCAGATTAGTCAAGTTCTATCAGTGTTTTGCCTGGGAAATATTAATTCATATAAAATATTAGTGGGAGTTTAATTCAAGCTTATTTACCTGTACTTGATCTTGACTTTATCACGTACACTAACTTTTGCTGCGGTGTGGTGGAGGGGAAGTAGTGCGTGTATAGAGACGGCACAGGGTACGATAATGAAGTGCAAGTTGATTATGAGCTTGGAAGTTTTTTGCACTGCCAGTTATACTGCTTATAGTTGTAGAAAAACACATTATTTATAAATTAAGTCTAGCTAGTCATACCACACTTAGTCGAGATCGAAAAACAAGTGCCCGTGGAGCCTGTGATTAGTAATGCATTTCATTTGGTGCAAGAAAAAGTGCTGCTTTCGGTTTGTATCTTGGAGCAATTTTTTTTTTTTTTTTTTTTTTTAGAGGTGATCTTTGTCTATTTATTAGCGATGATAATTCTTATCCAGCCAAAACAAACTAAAATGTACTTGTTTTAATTCCTCAAATTTCTAATTGTCTTATTGGCATTGCACTAAAATTGTTGAATTTGTTTCGTCGAATGTATGCCGTGATAAAAGCAGCTTGCTTCGATGTTGGTGAAAATCTTGTATGCAGTAGTTGGCGATTAAATGATTAGCTTGACGACAGGAACTTTGGAACTGAACCCTTTCAGAACTTTTCATAGATTGAGTTTGTGCAGCTGGTGTTCTGTTCGAACAATAAGGGAACCGGTCACAAAGTGGCAAGACTTTTTTTTAGGGTAGAGCATAACTTATAAAGGGGAGTTTCCTCCCTAAAATCATTTAGTGCCATAAATGTTCTTTTCCCTTTTTCATTTTGACACATTTGTAAAATGTGAATGAATGATTCCTTGGGTTCAGTTTTTGAGTGTGCATCAAGACCATTACCAAAAAAAATAATGAAGTCCAAGCTAACATAAGCTACTGTGCCCATTTATTTATATATATGTATATATGTATACATGCATACAAATAAATAAATAAATAAAAAATTGGAGATCCACGTAGTGTTAATTATTGTAAAATGCCAGTACATTCACAATCAGACTGTCTCAAAATGCCAGTATATTCTTAACTGAGCTACTGATGGGCTGGTTAACTCTAAGTGGACCTCCCCTCCACCTTATTAAGTGAAAGCTTTCATGGCTAAGCTATAACTTAACATTTGCCCTTATTAATTGAATAGCCGGAGTTGAGTCATTCAGTCAACAGCTCCTTTAAAAACAATATTTTCTAAATCTTCCATTGTAATTGATCAAACCCACGAACCATTGATAACTTGAGGTTTATGTCTACGCAATGGAATTATGAAACGCCTTAATTTCATTTACTGAAGGGCAGATTTGAAATTTACCAAAATGACACTTACTTAGCTTTTCTTGTTTTCTTCTGGATCAACAAGATGTGCAGTTTAAGGAGCTTTTTGTTTTTGTTTGTTTTACGCAACTTTGCTATGAAGGGCCAGCTTTCATTGCCTGTTGACCAAGCTATAATGGTTGCAGTTGTAAACTCGAGTTGTCTAATAATTGTAACCATTTTGTTGGAAAGCAGATTAATTGTAGCTAACTCAGTGTCCTTATTGTATGTCCATCCTTGCATATTTGTACCGATATCATTTGTTTTTCTCGCTAAGGTATTAATGGCTGATAGAATGTCTGATTTACCTCAGCGGACCTCAGCGTCCCTACTACTTGAAGACATCCATTTAAGGCAATACTCAAAACACCCGTTTCATTTAACCTTTGTCTATCTCCCAACGTTTTGCCTTAAGAGGAAATGGTATAGTTCAGCAGTCGCAGCACTTGAGGGATTTTGTCGTTAACATGGGATCTCATTTCGATGAGATTCATAAGAAGCACAGTTTTACAGGTTGTTTTGCTGAAAGATGTACCATACTGGCTTCTGGCCTAAAAAAGAATTTTCATTGAATTTATTAGGAGTTTTTGCACTAGAATATATAGAGAAAAAAAATTAGTGTGTTTTTGTTTAACACTTATGCGTATTTAGCTGTAAAAAATAATTAGATTTTTAATATTTGACCATGAAACTAGAAACTCTTTGAGGGGAAAAAATAATCATGATTTAGTTCCAAGTACTGATTTTCACACTTGAATGTGACTTATAAAAACATCATGAAAGTCTGCAGGAAAAAAAAAAAATCTGTATTGGAACGACTGTGGAACCACATCTAAAATCAGTAAATATAATCCAATGGTAAATTCTTTTTACAAAACAGGTTCGATTTTGTCCCCATTTTTTCAGTGTCTTGATTGAAACATTTAAGTGGTAAAACTTGTGTATTGTTATAAATGCAAATATTTCTAACAAGGTAAATAACAGAAGCACAAGATGTGCAAGGTGTAATTCCTCACGTGTGGTCGGTATTGCCTTGACGTGGCAATCTTACCTCATCGACTAGCAGTCCTTAAAATCTATCGTGCTATAAATACTGGTACATGTAATTTGGGTGGGCTTTTTAGCTACGCATGATCCATGCAACTAGAATCCTAAGGTCACGTTCCAAGGCCTTGAAATGGGAAACATTGGAGTTTTCAAGGGGTGCTCATGAACTTAAATGATGTCCTTCACCCTGGCTTAGTGTTACTTAATGTTTCTACTTTATAAGCGCTAATAGTTCAAATTGTAAATCTGCAAGCGAATGATCTAGTCATAAAAAAAGCTGCTTTTTGTTGTTCTCGCCAGCAGCTTGTTTTCATAAGGCTATTTAGAAGACCATCAGAGCCTGACTGAATGGCTGATCTGACAGGGCACATAGGGATCCCTTTAAAATACATTTTCATATTTAAAAAAAAAAAAAAAACCTATGCAGGAATATTTTCTTTTTATCTCACAGAGTTGCATAGTGCCACCAGAGATAGCCCAAGAGCTTCACTGACCGATCACGGACCTTCAGAAGTTCATCTGTAAATCTAACACCGACCTCACTTGCTTGTTGGCTTCGGTTGAGAAAATGACTGCTTTGCGTGGCATGCTGCTATTTCTTTGGAGTCTGCAAGCATCTTCATCATCTCTTTAAAGTACTACACTTTGTGACGAGTATGTGGGATTGTGCCTTTTGTTATCAAGTACATGCCACAGGGTATGGTCTTCCATTAAACACCTTTAGTGAGCCTTATGAATGAACAACTGTTGTAAGTTTCAGAAATAGCCACCATCCACGAGGTTGCGTTTTGAGCCGTCAAAACCTGCGATCAAATTTGTCACAACACCGCAGATGAATAAATAACCTTTGTAAATTGAATTCAACCGTAATGGCAAAACATTTGATCGGTTCTAGCTAGTGACCTGTTCAAACTCTGTATGGAGAATAAAAAACGTGTTTAGTTTTACAAAGTGTGAACTCTTAGTGAAGTAGACGTGTGCCGTGTCGTTTTTGTGTGGTAATGCATTGGAGATTAGTTGTAACCCAGTGTCTTGTAGAATGTTGGCATGACTCCTTTTCTCTATGTTGTATTGACGTCAAAGTATCCACCTGAAATGGACTGAAGTGCAATAACTTTTTTGTGCGCCATAGTATCCTTAATGGAGGAAAATGCCCTCTTACATAATCCATCATGTTTTTGGTTTTTTTCTTCCTTTAAGCAGGGTATTTAATTTCACTTATTTATGTTTTTTGGATTGTACAAATTTGAACTCCTTCCTGCTTTGCCTCCGTAAGTGGCACTTTCTTGTGGAATGTACAATGGACTTGGTGGAAACTGTGATAGGTGTCAAAGCCTTATCGATACTTCTTGCTTACTGGAAAGATGGCATTTCTGTTTGTTCATCGATTGATAGGTCAGAGAGTGCCGTTTTCCATGAACCTTCTTCTGCGCCACTTAAAGTCGGTGTCTGCTTTTTGTGGCATGTTAAGCGTTTGTGTATGTTTGTGGGGGGTGTTTAGACCTGTTCATTTACCTCTGATCAATTGATACCAAAAGCAAAGTGCATTGCCAGGAATTACAGTCCTTTTTTGGATTAGAGATTGTGATAGCTGTATTTGGAAATGGTATCTTGAATGTTGTTGTTGTTGTCACCAGTGAAATATGCAGTTTTTTTTTTTTTTTCTCCCCACAACATTTGAACTTTGGGCCATATGTTCTGCGGTACCAAAGAACGTTTCATTGCTGATCTTTGGATCAGGTTTTTTTTTTCTGACATCAAGATCCCAATATTTGTTATTTCATGCCTTTGTAAATTTTCGACAAATTAAAAAAAGAAAAATGGAACTTGTACCATAAAGAAACATTCCTTTGAATTTCATTGAACAAAACAGAGATAGCGTTGGCAACTAATACCAGAAGTCATATAATAATCTTCAAATTAACTTAAGTTGTAACTTAACTTTAAGCTCTTTCATTTTGGCCTCAAGCAATCAATGACTTCATATTTGATATCACAGGGAGCACACTGAATAAAGTAATCTAGTATTTCACAACATAGGACCAATGTATGTCTCTGTAGAGATGGCCACTTGATTTCATTCAAGAACAAGCAATACAAGTATCAAGAGACAATTGTATATTTCTAAAGATTTGTTGGCTCTGGCTGCTTTTGGCCTGGCTATGTAATCTGTGGCACCTTAGGTTAACACCCTCTTCTTGTAACTGAAACCAACATAAGAGATTTCAGTGCTGAGAGAGCCTTATTTCAGTCAAACTGAATGTGAATTGGATGTGTGCAGGATTTGGCCATTTCAAAGCGACTGGCTTTAATCGAGCGGACCTCCTGCGATCCGTGTTTAAATCCAGTTTCACTAAGACCCGCCGTCTTTAAGACTTTCCAAAAGATTGCTGTTTCAAGAAAAGCAAATATACTACACAGTGGGTACGTTTCCATCGCCAAAACGCTGAACCTAAAGGCTGGGATAGATGAAAGGCTCATTTATTTCTGATAAAAACAGGGTTACCGTCAAGCTCTGCTTGAACATGCCAAGTATTCGACTCGGTGATGTGACGAAACGCATTACGACGTGAAGGAAATGTGACCCTGACTAAAAAAAATGCCACCAAACTGCACTATTTACTTGAGGATTGAAACCCAAGCTGTTCTCTGCTAATTGTTTAGACGACGGAAACGTAGTCACGATCGTGTAGGGCAGCACCCGGTGTGTATGTGTTGTGCGTGCGAGTGCGACAAACAGGGGTCATATCAACCCTGTATACCTCATCGACATATCTGCAAATATTCTTATCCTGTCTTTAAGTTAAATGTGTAGGAGATACCATCACCAGCAGAAGCCTGGGACCATTGCAGGGTCTATGACATCACACCAACTCCATATCAAACAATAAGATCACGACTTGCTTGCCGCTTCAAGTCTGACCCATACCCGCAGTGTCACAAACAATGGTTTAGAATTAGCGAAACGTGAGGCATTTTAAGTAGCATTATCCTACCTCTGTGTTACAGCTTGATGCATCTAAATCTCCACCAGTTGTTGACAAATGGAAATATATATGTATATGGAACAGATATAACTTATAACCAACAATCGGTGATATAAGACAACAATTAGTGTACTCGACTGTGTGTGTGTCTGTCTGTGTGTAACATGACATTTGTAAGTGTATACACAGAGTACCACTGGAATGTGAAGCCAGACTGTATTATTATTTTGTTTTTTTAGTGTGTGCGTGTGTTTTTTTTTTTCTTCTTCAAATTCAACTTTCTCCCCATTATATTTCAAATGATGTCAAATGTGTCTTGCCTCTATTGCTTTTTTTTTTTTTGCTTTTTACAAAACGGAGAAAAATATCAGCCTATACTAGCTGGCATTTACATTTGTGCTCATTTTTTCCCCCTCCGTTTTTCACTTTCTCTCACTCTAAATGTTCACTGTGAGCGCTCTGAACTCAAGTTTACAGCTCTTCATGGTATGTACGTGTATTTGGTCGAGTTCAGTAGAGTGCGTGGATGGTTGTATGACTTTGGTACTGAAGCAACAACTCAATTTTCTACTGGTGGTGGGGGTTTGAAAGGGGGTTGGTTTGAGTTATGCACATTCATTCTGTACTAAAATATGGGGTATGTAGAATTCCCTAGCCTTACGCCCTTCCAAAAACACTACGCCGGTCACTGGCTAATTCGCGTTAGCTATCCACCACCCTGCCAACTTTGTACCTCTGTACATATCCATTTTGGACCTGGGGGCACGGGGCGAATTTGGTGGATTCTACCTGAATCTGTCAGGACGGTCACGTGACCCCCCTCCTAGACTTGAGGAAGGAGAACCCTCACCCTTTCAACCCCACAAAAAGACCTCAAGCCATTCATTTCCTTATGTGACAATGCAATCCTGAAAGCACTTTGCCTTGTTAATTCATAGTATGAGCTTGTGAATGGTTACTTGTTACTAACAGATGTGAAACTCTGTACATGTATTTAAGTAAGAAAGAACATAATCATTTTTAATTTTGAGCTTATTAAAAATGAATTGGTCTCTCTGACTTTAAAGACAAAAAAAAATCCCATATGTTTTTGTTAGTCAGGTTCATGAACTGCTGCAGCCAGTAGGTCTTGTCATTCAGTATCGTGGCTTAGAATTGGTAATGTTGAAATAAAATGCTATTGCTACATACAAGTTGTTGTTTTGTGTCTTCTGTTTCTCTTAACACTACACAATGTTAGCATGTGGTAACGGCATATTTTATTAAATATCATGTTTGTGATGGGATGTATTTAAATCGCATCGTATAGGCCTTTTAACTTGGAATTTTTCAACTGCTTTGGTTCAAATTAAAGTCAATCCCTTTTCCTCTTTAGCAAATCATATGAATGCCAAGGGCGGTTATATTTTTCATTAAACATTTTTATTGCAAAAAAATTTTTAATTTGCAATGATACCTGGAAATTATTCTAATATAAAAATTATGAAATTATAACCAATTAAAAAATATAATAAAAGAACAAATTCTTAAACACCCTTTTGCTGGAAACAATGACATTATGCTTATTGTAAATTTGTAAAGATTGTAGATTATCATTTTAACAACCATGTTCAAAACATTTTAAAAAAAGCGTTTAAGGTTGAATAGGCATAGAAATATTTATATGATAAATGAAAGACGTATTGATAACTATTTTCCTCATAGGATACACATAGGATCACATTATTCAGATGTATTTCCCACATAAAATTCAGAAGGAAAAAAAAAAAACTTTAGTGAGCTTCAGTTTAAAATATGTTGACCGATGATGCCTATGTATGAGAGCCTCCCATTGTTCCTCTTTTTATAATGATCCATTATCCAGTTCCAGTGCACTTTCTTCAGAATATCCACATCTACACAGTAGTTCATAATGGGATGAGGTATGTGCACAATACTGCTGGTTTGGATGGAAATTCTCACACAGGTGTTATCCTGAGGATGACGTTGCATATGAATGTTCTTTAGTTAATATCCTTAGTCTTCTCCCAGACTAATGGCAATATGATCCTCAAAAAGGGCGATGCAAAGCATGATGGCGCCCCCTATCAGCAGGCCCAGACTCTGCAGGAGGAAGCGCTTCAGAGGACTCAGAGATCCAGCATCTCCATGGAGCATTTCCGGCATCTAGGGAAACAGCGTCACAACGTTAAAGTTATATAAATATACTGTATTCATTATGACTGTTATGGAGATGCAGTCTTTAACATTAACTACAATGATACAGTTATAAATAAAACAGTGTGTTCTATGAGAAAATATTATGTCAGTCAGTCAGTGTGATAACACAAAGGGTTCCATTTGTTACCATGAAATGACAATGAAAAATATTTCTAAAGCATTTATTAATCTTCACTGTTAATTAAAAAATATACAAATACATTAAGCCTATTAAAATAAAAAGTTGTAAACCATATATTAATATAATATTTAATGGATCTGAGCTAACACAAACTAACAATGAACAGTTGTACTTTTATTAGCTAACATTAACAAAGATGAATTAATGTTTTGCTTATTTACACTTGACATTAGTCAATGCATTAACTAATGGAATCTTATTGTAAAGTGTAACCTTCAGTCTTTCTACTTCAGATTTCATGTTTAATCCAGTGTTAATTGCCATTCTTTTATACTTAATTGTGAAATTACTAGCAATTTGTGAGTTAAAACCGCAGTGACTTCATGACATAGGCATTCTGAATTATATTAGCTTTTCAAGTCAAATAAAAATGAAGAAGTCTTAAATGAACATTATGTTTACCATATCAGCAAGAGCAACATAAAGGAAGACCCCAGCGGTGACGGTGAGAATCCAAGGTGAGTGTGTCGCCCACTGGTTTCCCAGCGCCGTCCCTGTAAAAACACCAAGAAAGCCCAGCAGAGCCGAGATCGCGCTGAACACAGCCAGTCTGCGTACAGGCCAGCCTGCAGCCAACAGAACCGCCAAATCACCTGCAGACAAAAGCAAACATATATATATGCAATACATTATGATGATTCATAATGACCATTTATAGGCTACTTGAAACGACTCAATGGTGTACCCAGCTCATGTGGAAGCTCATGGCAGAACACAGCGATCGTAGTGCTGAGTCCACCGGTCAGACTCTGAGAAAACGCAACACCTAGAGGACAAAAAGAAAAATGAAGATTAAATGTAATAAATGCATTCAAAAATACTTTTATACCTAAATTAAAGGTCAGTGTTTCTCAGCCTGTTTTGTGACAGGGCAAATATTTTACATTGTGCACCAATTCACGGTAATGTATGAAGACTTCAGATGCAAAAGCCTTTAAGTGCCATCTGAAATTTTCTTCTAGAATGATCCTTTTTATCAAGCTTGTATGTTTATGTTCAGTTATTTCACTTTAATGGCAATGAAAATTACCTATTAATTGTCATTAAATATATATATATACATATCATTTATTTTTTTACAAATATCTTCATCTAATGAAAGTGTAATTAATGAAACATTAATTTTAATATTATTATTTAGTAGTTAGTACACCTTTAATGAGTGATCGTTTTATCTACCAATGGCTAGTCCATCTGTAAGGTTATGTATTCCATCTCCCATCACCACCATCCATGCCATGCTTCTGATGTTTGTTTTCCCTGGTCCAGGCTGCCCATGAGAATGCCCATGCCCTGAGCTCTCATTCTGATTGGCTAATGAGGTACCTATAACAGAATACAGATACATTTATAAGATGCGTAATCGTTTTTTTTTTTTTTTCCTTTCTGGTTTGCTCTTTCTCACGTGTGAAATTAAAATACCTTGCAGGTCGTCAAGCTCCCTTCCAGACTCTACATTGTGCCTCCTTTTCTTTAAAATCTGTTAAAAGAAGGGAACATTTTGTAATGATAAATGACAACCACTCTTTCCTCAAAACTAAGTGTTTTTATTTAAGTCACCAGGTCATAATGAAAGTCCAAAAAATATGTTTCCCACTGGACGAAGCTCACCTTGAAATGTTGCTTAATTCCCAGAAGACTCTCAAAGACGAATAGAAGGTAAAGTCCTCCCAGCACACTGAGACCCTTGAAAACAGCATCCTGGTGTGCAGTGTGTTGACTGAAGATGGCCTGAAATCACAAACACCCAACATCTATAGCACTTGAATAAAAAAAATTAACTTTATTTTATTCGTTTTTTTATATTATTGTTTATATATATAATATATATATATATATATATATATATATATATATTATTTATAATTTAATAATTTATAATTTAATAGATCATTTTAGTGTATCCCAGCTAACAGGGAACTTTCTCAGAACTTCAGCTAACGTTCTAGCAAGTTCTTTCAAAGTTGTGAACAAAATGTAACGTTAATGGAATGTTCATTCAAAGTTATCTGGTCTTTAATAAAGTTCTTAAAACATCTGAAATGTTCTGAAATGTTTTAGTTCATCTAACATTTTTTAAATGTTACTGCTTGTTTCAGATTGTTCAAAGAACATTCAAAAGTAACACAAAGAAAGATATTTTGAAGAATGAGTTGCGTTCAGCAGAAGAAGAACATTCATACAGGTTTGGAACAACTTGAGGGTGAGTAAGTGATGACAGAATTTTCATTTTTGGGTCAACTATCCCTTTAAACTTTAGTCCCAGACTAAAATGCATGTTTGAACTCTTTTAACTGAAAGCAACTTGTCTTGCACTGATATCTTAAAATATGTCAGTGCCATTGTTTTGTCTCAAGATGCACACCAGTAATGTTTTTTCTAAGGCACGTTTATAAAAGCTACTTATCCTAATTGAACTCAGGCCTAATACTGGCATAATCTAAGCCTTGTGTGTGAAACCATGCCTGCGGGGGTTTTAAACATTCAGAGAATGTTTAAAATTATGTTTTTATAACTTAATGGGAACATTAGCAAAACGCTCTTATGACATATTTTTGTTAGCTGGGATATTTAAAGAATTACAGAATAATTATGTGACTTTTCATTTGCATTGTGTTACTTACATGGGGCAGGAGGTGCAGGAGGGCATCTCCACAGAGCGTGCCCACTGCCATCCCAGCCATCGGGCAGAGGAATATTTGAAGGATAGAAGGTTGAAGCAGGGGTGCCAGTCCCAGGGCAACCAGAGAGGGCAAACTGATGACAAAGAGTGCCAAGGAGGCCCAACCTAGAGCTGAGATCAAATTATTGTTTAATCATTATCATGAAAACAAACACAAATTTGTTCTGATATTATACTTAAGGGAAACAGTTCACACACACACACCTCTGAGGAATCCCTCACTGGTTTTGCTTCCCTGTGACTGGTCCTCTGTGTGTCGCAGACACACTCGGGTGTCAATCTGGTACAGGAGGGCAGGGCACAGGAAGGTGAAGTGGGCAGGAGTGATATGGGACGCTTGGCCCAGCCCAAAGTTCCACAAGAGCTGGGTAACGTTTAGACACTGCGATAAGGTAATAAAAAATGTGAGATAAGATTCAGATTCAACATTATTACATGGCTCTCTGGAAAACTCGATTCTGATTGGTCAGTTTTCCTTATCCGCTGTTGTCTGTTGCAATGGTGCATATTACAGTGCTCTTCAAAGTAAAACTTACATTACTTCCATTTCTCCCACTTTCTCTTGTTTTATACACTGAAGTCAGAACTGACTTTATTATTTGAAGTCAGGCAGCTATTACTGCAATATTGTTGCAGTGGTCGTCATGTCAGTATAAGGTCGGATGTAAATAACTATTATTTTCCTTATGGGACAATATACAGGCAAAATAGTCTCAAATTCATATTTGAAAGATATAAATTCATCCATATCAGATAATGACTACGACTACCTATCTCGTAATGGAAACCCATTTCTGACACTTTCAGAAAATAATAATGCTTTGGTAAATGGTAATTAACTTTATGACAAAAACTTTGAAATTATGAGATTAAAAGTCATGTCTGTTATGACATACTAAATTATGAGATTATAAAATCAAAATTATCATATTTCAATTACGTTTTTTTTTTTTTTTACTTTTTAGCTCATAATTTCAAAATTTTTATAAAAATAGTTTTTGTCATTTTTTGTCATAATTATTACAATGTTAACTCATAATGTCGACATTTTATCATAAGTTTGACTTTTATTTTATAATTATGGTTTTCATGTCATAATTTAAACTTTTTGTAAATTGAGGCTTTTTATCTCATGATTATTACATTTTAACTCGTAATTTCAATACTTTGTCATTTCAATCTTTGTCAATTATTTTTTGTCATAATTGTCATAATTACTCACAATTATGACCTAATATGTCACCATTTTTACTTTTTCATCTCGTAATTATGACTTTAATGTCATAATGTTGTGACTATTAATGTCATAATGTCGTGACTATTAATGTCATAATGTCGTGACTATTAATGTCCTAATTATGATTTACCAAAGCATGATTTTTTTTTAATGTGGCAGAAATGGGCTTCCATATTTACATATGTTAGATACTGTGTTTTTTTAACGATATTTTCTGGTGGTTCAAGAAGGATTATTTAAGGCTTTGAGTTTAACCAGTATAATTTGATCAACCAGCATCACCAAAAAAAAAAAAAATATGACCATGATGGTCAACTAACTTTGCCAGTTGAGTTTTACTCATATACACTATGGCTTTTCTGGCCCACCAGCTAGACCAGCATTAAACCAGCACTAACCAGTTTATTATCTCTCTCCAAAATAGCCTGTGTACCTCACACAGGCCAAGAAAGGCAAATGGATTGAATTTTACTGTCTGCACACCTCAAGATATCAACAGACCTTTGGTCATGTGATAGTGAAGAGGATTCATTTGTAGACTTTGTCCATTTGTAACACCCTAACAGGAAGTCCAGGAGAAAATACTCACATTCCCATGAAGGTGTTTCTCTGTAGGATGGACTGACAGTGGTGACACACTTTCTTCCACTTTGTGTCTTAGGCCAGGGTTTGGAAAATAGTCAGAGTGACCCCATTCTGCAGGAGATCCACTGAGCACTGCTTTATTGTGAGGTCTAGGACTGAACGTTTGAATGGATTAGTCTTTGGCACCAACCAGAATCTGTGAATGTAGAGAAGATAATGCAATAAATGTTTAGCCATCTTACCTTTCTTTGAGTGGAGGTGAGTTTGTGGTCTTTGGATGATGATGATGGTCATCATGTGAGTGGGAATGGGACAGGGTTTGAGAAGAATGCTTCACTCCACCATGTTGGATCTCCAGGACACTGACTTCCCCCAGACCTAAACTGCCTAGCAACTTCTGCAGACCCTCATAGGTTAAAGTCTCATTGTCCCCATACTGAAGGAACAGGCGTTGCAAGTAGTAGCCCTTGAGAGAATATTAAATCTGGATCACTATTTTGTCAACAGCCATCATTTTCAAGGTCCACACATGTAAATCTTTTTATGATAGTGCATTGTGGTTATAAACTCAGTCTGCAACTGTAACCCCAATCCATGAATTTCAACACAGGTGCTGAAACTGTAACCTAGTTAAATTTGAGTGATTGCATCAGAGTCATTGTTGATAAGATTTTTGCGCTCAGTGTTAAAATCACTTGATTTCTTTAGCCTATGTTTTAAAAAATCCCACAAGGAATGTGGTAGATCTACTTTACCAGGCATGTAGGAACCAGTAAATCACAAAAGTCACTCTGGATTCTCAAAGACAAGCATACTTAAACTTTAGTTTTTTTATAAAATCCTCTAAACATACCTGCTCTTCAAAAGCTTCCTCTAATTGTTCCTGTGTAGATTTGACTTGTGTGCTCTCATTCAACTTTTTGACCTTGTCGACCTGGGCATGTGTTGCCAGTATGAGGAATGGTGGGATCATCACAGAAATCATACAGTGGTAGAGCAGAAGCTTCAAGCTCAGAGTCGTCCTTGGGGGAAATGAAAACAAATATTAATCATTTTATCATGTGGGCCTCAGCAATCAATATAAGTTTTAATTAAGCATAATTCAATAGGCATTGCTGCATTAGAATAGTCAAGTCACATACATTTATATAGCGCTTTCTACAATACAGATTGTTTCAAAGCAGCTTTACAGAGATAATAGGAAATTAATGCATCAAAGATTATTTTGGCTATACAGCAGCTCTTTAATTAAAAGTCATGTGTTTCTAGCAATTATGCTATGCAATGTAGCCTAAGAAACATTCAGAGCTATGAGAGAGCAACATTTGAGCAATTTTCATCTGTGTAAGCCTTTTTGTGTAGAATTTTCGAAATAAATTATTGCTAAAGACATTCTTGTTACTGTAATAAAACAAAAGTTTAAAAGAATAAATACTTTAGAAGATTCTTAAATTAAAAACTTGCAGGAAGCACATTGTAATTAATTTAGCTAACATGCAGTCTTTAAAGTTATATGCAAGTATAAGATATATATAGAATATACATTTAGAATTTATGCTTTAACGGATCAACTCTTTACCAGACTATCTGTCCATCCATTATTTTCTGCAGTCTCTTAAGCGCGTTCCATGATCTCCTGTATCCTCTCAGTATCCCAGTGTTTAAGCATGAGGCATGCCGCACTGTTTTTATGAATCTGAGGTTAATGTTTCACCAGCGGCCAGCTTTGAATCTATCAGAGATCACACGACGCGAAGGTATTGATCAACTTGGTTTACCTCATGACTGACTGTCTGTGATTGTAAATTCAACACATGCTCACTTCCATCACGTCAGATGTTATTGAGTAGGCCTGCTTTGACCTGTTCAAATAACTTTCATGTCATCTGTATTTTCATTCTTATATATACCTTACTATGCTTTTAGATTAGTAAGCATGCGGTAGCCTATGTTTAAGGGTAAATCTGGTATAATTGCTCCTCCACACACACACTGTCCTGTAGGCGCAGCAGCAGATTCAGACTTCATCCGCTCGGCTCAGGAAGAGAAATCAGCCATCTCTCAGATCACTACAAATATCAGTCTCTACATCCAGAAATCACATTAAAAGCCTTGGAGGAATACCGCAATCTACGGGAACAGGTATTACAGTCCTGCTGATAACGTTAGATTTTTAACGCTTTATTCATGTCGACTTGTAAAATGACCGTATAGTAGCACAAACTAAAGGCAAATGCAGTCACGAAACATGAACACAACAAGACGTTATTTAAACGGTGTTTAAATGACATGTACGTGGGTTATGCTGATGGCTAGAAATTGTAATGTGGCATTTAATAACGTGTGGTGTAACGTTAATGTTTTTAGACCAAATCTGCTCTTTCGCATACGTCAGCTAGTTGGATTTCATGCTAGTTAGCCACGCTAGCTCCTTAGCATGAGCGGATGCTTTAAATGTAATTTTACAGTGAATAAAATACATTTTGAGCCATTCGTTCCTTGCTGTAGAAAAAAAACGTGAACACGACAAATACGTCATATGGTTGTGAGGATTATTTTGGTTGTTTTTGCACATCACCCTTAGCGAGCCGGCTAATGCTAAGCGACACATTTAGTCGCTCAAACACATCAGCAAACGTGTTTTAGGTTGGCAGACTTGAAGCCTTTTTCATCGCCAGGAGGTGTGATAGCTATACATTTGTTTACAGGTGTGCTGTCATGCCTGGTTTATTACTGTATGTATGTTAACAGGAATGTACTAACGTTAGTTAACTTAGCCTGTCTGTCTGAATCCAGCATGATATATTAATGTTCAAGACTGACTGTTATGTTCAGATGCAATTATTTATGATCTATATGCATATCGTTTAAATGGCTACATCTGTCCATTTAACATTAACCCCTCAATGAGTACGCTTATTTTTTTATTGGTGTCTTTGCAGGAGTCTGTCTGTCTGTCTCTCTCTCTCTCTCTCTCTCTCTCTCTCTGTATGTAATAATACGTGTTTTGTGAAAAGCACTCTACAAATAAAATTGAATGGTCCCTTAGTGATTGCAGTGTAGGACCCTCTTGATGACATCTAAAGATCTCCCACTTAAATGTAGTGGTTTGTCAGACCTGTCATCTGCTAAGTGGTCCAAAATATAAGGCAGTTTACACTTGTTTAATGGAACAAAATATTTTTTGCCACTCGTAAATGTTTGCCAGAGCAGCTCTGTTCTTCCAAATGCACATTTGGTGATCATGCATCCGTGCATGATCGACTAGATCTTTATTGAATGAAAGCGAGGGATGCCATCGCTGAAATGGGGGTTTAGGGGAGAACGTTCTGAACCACCCACGCTCTCCCCCTCCATCTGCTTAGACAAGCTAAAATTAGGTCACCACCAGCCTACTGGGACAAAACACCACCCCTCCCTGAACTGTTATGAATCGAAAGAGATGCTGTACCGTTCTTCGATTTGGATTGGATTTAACAAACAAGAAAAATTGATCTGTGTAGTAACCCCAGCATTTTCCTTCTTCTGTTTTATGTCTTATCAGATTTAAGGGAAAATTAGTGCTGGTAAAAGTGTTTTTAGCGCTGTTACATCATACATGTTTAATCCTTGCAGACCACATCTGCTTTGTTTCAGTAGGCTGTGGAAAAGTGATGGATGTCTAAAAACACAAGATTTTGTGATTGCATTGAGTTGAAAACTCACCGCTATAATTTGAGGGTGTAATTGTTGCCAGGGTGTTCTGGGTGGTTGCTTGCTGCCATTCCAGCCATAAGCCTCTGATGATTTGGTCCCTATAAATGGCTCAATGTAAGACTATGGTATTTTTTTACATACCAGGCTAAATTCTGATTGTGTGAACCACATTTGAGTCATTGTTTCATAATCACTCTTAAAGCACTGTCCACTGATGGCCACCCAAATATATATTGCAAAGTGAACACATTTCATCACACATCCAACCCTGTGATAGGGTGTACACATGTGTCTTGTTGTACCATTACGTCATCAGCCCTTTTAAATGAGCTGACTCTTAATTCGATTGCGATACATCAAGGCTTTAATGGTTTTGGATTTTCACTCAAGAGACAAAGTGGAAGGAAAAAGCATCTCGATAAGCTTAAATGACGACGTCTATTGGATACAAAACCGCTTGAAATAGGGAATGGACTAATTGATGATGGTAAACATGCCAAACTTGTCTGAAGCTTCCAGGAAGTGTTTCAAACAGGCCTTTTGAGTCTTAATTAATAGCAGTGTATTGATTGCATCGTAATGTATGTCCTTTCTCTTTCTTAAGGGGGATGGTCGGTCTTGCATCGTAAGGAAAGTCGCCTTGCCCACCTGACACATGAGGACCGCTCATTGTACAGGGAACATGAGGGCTGTGCTTTAGTGAGGTACGAATGGTCTTTTCTTTTAAATATAATGGCAGTTAAATCACTTGTACTCCATTAATGCTACTGTGCACTTTCTAATTGCTCAGATCATGAATATTTCATAGAAGTTAATGCATTTTACTATAGATCTATCTTTTGATCTATGTGGTATATCAAGGTCTGATTTCTGTGAGTTCTAGGACAGATAATGATGAGTGATGAATAATGAAGATGGATTTTAATAACTGTCTTTGGAGTTTATTTTGGCTAATAATCGCTCACTCGATCGAAAATGTCGGTCTTACTGACATGTAAAATGACTAACAGTTTGTTTTGTTTTTATTTGTAGTCTAGGATTGAGTTTATCCAAAATGGTTGATACCAATAGTAATTTGGCACCGGAAACACTCAAATATGTTCAAAATATGGCACTGCAGTCTCCGTAAATATAAATTAATTGCAGAAATGTGTGTAGATATTGTTTTTTTTAAATAGAATTTCTATTTGTTCTCTAGTATTATTTCAAAAACAGATACTCTGCTTGTGAATGTCTACGTTTAATCTACTTTTGTTCTATATTTTACTTGCTGCTAAGTGAAAAGTAGCCTATCACATGGGAATCAGGGCTATTTAATGTTAAATATACACAGCTACATGAAACGATTTGGTGCCATAAGATTTCTTGTGGAAAAATAGAAACCAACCAATTTACAAAATGTCCTGACGCTTGTTGCAGCTGGTTAGGACTAAAACTGAATTTACATATAAGTGATGGTTTTTTTTTTTTCTTTTTTTCTTTTTTTTTATCATGTCACACCCATTTAAAACACAGACAGTTTCATCTAACTGATTAATGATTGCTTTCCATTTTGTTGTTTCCCAAAATGAAGTCAGAAAGGAGGTGAAATTTCCATCCACACAATATTAATCTTAATGCAATCTCTAGGCCACTCAAAATGATGTTGCTTTACTGAGTTTGCCGCCACACTTCACAGAGGACCCATATTTCCTTGACAGCACATTAGTAATCTCATACCAGCATACACACAAACACACAGCCATTGCATTTTTCACTTGAGAGAGCTGTGTAGTGCTAGTGGAAAAAGAAGAAAAAGGTCACCTTTGAACAGGAAATGCGATCATATTACTTCTGTATTGTAGCAGGATATTGAGTGCCTCCGTGTTCAGCTCAAAATGCCATGATCATTAAACCTCTATCAGTTTACTTTTAGTGCTTCTAAGGAGTTTTGTGATAGCTTTTCCGAAACCTACATTTTAAAGCATTGTTTTGCTTCTGGCATAAAGGGTGTTCCAGAAGCGAAAGCGATGTCTTGTTTTAGCCAAATTTAAAGGCTGCATCGCTAGTATCCCTAAAAGAACACATCTTTTGTTATTGTTTTGATCTAAGCCATTCGCTGTAATCCTGAATAAAAGCTTCAGTTTAGTACTTTGGTTTAAATCCTTTTTAGGCCTGCTTCCTCAGTTCTTCTGCTCCTGTGTTAGATTTGTTTTTTACTTCAAAATGGCCAACAAAGGCTGCAAGTTTTCAGTTTCATCTTGTTTTACACCCAGAGCTCCTCATGCTTTTCTGTCTCAGAGGCAATTGGCAAGCGTACTAGCCGAGCTCTCACTACACGCTCTTCCTGCTGCTTTTGTTTCAGATATCAAAGGGTTCCGGTAATGTGCCATGGGGTACGACGTCACCAGGTTCCAAGGAGAGGTGGACGAGGATCTGTTGTGTCCCATCTGCAGCGGGGTGCTAGAGGAGCCAGTGCAGGTCGATATTTATTTTCATTCAACCGCAGCATCCCAGAACACCTTGATATGAGCCTCTGTCACGACATTATGGGTTTGTGGTTATCAGATGTCACTGCCCTGAGACCATTGTGTGAATGTGTTTCACAATCACAAAGGTCCAAATTTTTCTTTGTAAAACCTGCCAATGGCAAGGGAATTAAGGGGAATTGACAGGCTATATTTCTTTCACCAATTTTTTTTTAGTTTTATTAATAAAATTGCTAATAAAAAAAACTACAATTGATTATTTATAGATAACTGTTTTTTCCTTGCATATTAGTAAAAAGCTTATTGTAACATGAAACAACTAGACAGTAAAAGGTCTGAAAAATGCACATCAGTTAGCCAGAAAAGTCAGTGCCTACTGAGTTCAAGTTACTTCCTGATCCGTTTTTCTGTTTTCTCAGGCCCCTCACTGTGAGCATGCCTTCTGTAATGCCTGCATCACACAGTGGTTTGCACAGCAGCAGATCTGCCCCGTGGACCGCACCGTTGTGACCCTTGCCCACCTTCGACCCGTCCCCCGCATCATGCGTAACATGCTTTCCAAGCTGCAGATGTCCTGTGATAACGCCGGCTTCGGCTGCACGGCCACCCTTCGGCTGGACCAGCTGCAGTCGCACCTCAAGGACTGCGAGCACAACCCCAAACGACCTGTCACGTGTGAGGAAGGTTGCGGGTACGTACTTGAACAACCATCTTCGCCATCTAGTTCCCACTTGGTAATTCATAGCAGTCTTTGGAGGGAGAATGCAGGGCTCCAGACTAACATCCGAGAGCAGTAGCACTGTTGCCACTAAGTTCTACAGATGGGGGTACCATCAGAAAATCTCTTAAATTAAAAAAAAAAATCTCTGTTTGTGCCTGACTGCTACACAAATCATACTCAAATCTGCTTTTACTCTTTAGGCTAGAAATGCCCAAAGATGAGATGCCAAATCACAAATGTATTAAGCATCTACGCAGTGTGGTGCAGCAACAGCAGACCAAGATTGCAGATCTGGAGAAGACTGCCGCTGAGCATAAGCACCAACTTGCAGAGCAGGTCAGTCCTGGTGGATTAAAAACTTCCCATAATTTCTTGGATTCTAGGCTCTGTATTTTTAATCTGCCCATGATTTATTTTTTTCAGAAACGTGACATCCAGCTCCTGAAAGCTTATATGCGAGCAATACGCAGCGCTAACCCTAACCTACAGAACCTGGAGGAGAGCATAGAGTACAATGAGATCCTGGAGTGAGTGATCTGTTCTTCTTCTGCCTCTGTTTATGTCAATATGAATTCAAACTAGACTGTTTAAACTAATTTTGCATAATTTTAAACTTGCATTAAAAAAATTGGGGTTGGCATGTTTTTTTTAGTTTTTTTTTTAGTTTTTATGTTCACTAAGCCTGCATTGATTTGACCAGAAATACATAGTAATATTAATACTATAAATAGTAATATTGTGAAATATTACAATTATTAGTGTTTTCTATTGTAATATGTTACAAAATGTAAACTATTTCTCTGACGCAAAGCTGAATTACTGAAATCTGACGCACCCATTACTCCAGTCACATGATTCTTCAGAAATCATTTAAGACACAATTTTTTTACTATCATCAATGGCGAAAACCGCTGTGCTGCTTATTTTAAGAAACTGTAATTATTTTTTCACATTTCCTTGACTAGAAAGTTGAAAAGATTAATTTCAAAATTTAAATCTTTTGTCCTTGCTTAATAAAACGATTAATTTCTTTACAAAAAAAAAATCTTACTGACCCTAAACTTTTAAATGGGAGTGTTAATTATTTGTGTTTGTATCTAATATATTTATCAAAAGAATATGAAAAACAAAAATCTAAAGGCACAGTATGTAAATTTTGCTGTTAGAGGTTGCTTATTCAAAACAACAACAAGGGCGTAGCTTGATGATGCCGTGAATGAGTGTGGCATCATGGGAGTTGTCTTCACCTCCACAGCTGATGGAAAGCAATCAGACGGGACTCAGACAGAAATCATATTCATGGATGAGCTAATGTATTAAAGTTTTATTCACGTTACTGTGGTATGAAGCAGGGTGGGCCGAGAGCCTGGGACATTTTCAAATTAAAATTGTAGGGTAACGCAGCGCTGTTTTACTCGCTTAAAAATACATTTGTGTGTTGAAAGTTATGTTATAACGTTCACTCGGTGGCTGGTGTGAGACACTTGCTGCCCACTGCAGTAAGCTAGATCGATATTAGAATATCATATTAATAAAAGCTGGATGCTAAATTGCATGCAATTAATTTTAAAGTATATTGTATGGTGGAGAAAATGCTGTATTACTGTTCCTGCAAATCAAAATCTTTCTTATTATGTTATGTTAGCCACTTGATCAAATATTGCTGTCTATGAGGCATGGTACAAACATGTTAACTCACGGTAAATCTAGAAAACAAGAGATTCAAACAATAGGACTAACCCGATAAAAGGTATCCAAAGAGTTGCAAACCTGTCAATATATTAAAGCATCTTTGGTGTTTATATGGAATTAAAGGATAACTCTCACCAAAATTGAACCTAGGCTCTTTTTGTTAATCTACCCGAGTTAAACTTTCATGTAAAAGTATAATCAGAATGGAAACGCCACTTTTAAGATTGACTGTATTTTCGTTTTAGGTCAAAGTACCTTTTGAATGGGAGTGCTAGGGCACTTCTATGATAGCATCAAAATCGCTATTTTTAAAACACTAAGAAGGCTCGACACAACATAAAACTGCTCGATGCATCACCAGGGGCTCTACACATTAACTTGAGCTTTGACTACATTGTTTGTGTACTCAAAGTTTACTGAAAAGAAAGGTTTTGTACGACTCACTTTATCAGTTAGTGTTTCCGGTGGCTGGAATTTTGTCAGTCAAAAGTAGTCGATCTCCGAATGCAAATGTAACATGAGGAGAGTAAAGATGGAAAGCTCATAAAGCTTGTTTCCATATATATTGCCATGAGCTAAGTGTCTAAGTTATCATGCTTTTCATTGGAATTACAAGTTCATGACATTTCCTCATATCGACTACTTTTGACTGGCAAAATTCCAGCCACCGGAAACACTAACTGATAAAGTGAGTCGTACAAAACCTTTCTTTTTAGTAAACTTTGTGTACACACAATGTAGTCAATGCTCCAGTTCATGTGTAGAGCCCCTGGTGATACATCGAGCACAGTTTCATGTTGTGTTGAGCCTTCTTAGCATCAAAATCGCTGTTTTTAAAAAACTATCATTGTAGTGCCTCTAGCACTCCCATTCAAAAGGCATTTTCACCGAAAACGAAAATACGGTCAATCTTAAAAGTGCAGTTTCCATTCTAATTATGCTTTTACACGAATGTTTGACTCGGTTAGATGAACAAAAATAGCCTAGGTTGCAATTTGGCGGGAGTTACCCTTTAAAACCGGAACTCGGGGGTAAGGCGGATATTACGTCATTGACAGGCAACGCAATGACATTACAACCTGATTTCTCTGGATTTAAACCTTATTGGAAACATTTGGGATAATGTTAGTACACAAGTCAAGAAAAGATATAATATTGTTTTAGTGGATATATTAATCCAAATCTCTTGCATATAAAGCCATAATCATAGTTGTTTGTATTGTGTTGTGAATAGAATGTCAGTTTACTAAGTACTCACGAGTAATTTACTTGCTCATTATTTACAAATAAATTACTGTTGAGCAAGTTATAATACCATAATTGACAATCAGATGACTGTCAAACTAACTACACTCGTTTGGCCACAGATGGGTGAACTCTCTGCAGCCCGCTCGCGTGACCCGCTGGGGAGGAATGATCTCCACACCCGACGCCGTCCTCCAGGCCGTCATCAAACGGTCGCTCATAGACAGTGGATGTCCTTTGTCGATCGTGAATGACCTCATCGAGAACGCCCACGAGCGCAACTGGCCCCAAGGCTTGGCTACGCTGGAGACGCGGCAGATGAACCGCCGATATTACGAGAACTATGTGGCCAAGCGCATTCCGGGTAAGCAGGCCGTGGTGGTGATGGCCTGTGAGAACCAGCACATGGGTGAAGATATGATTCTGGAGCCAGGTTTGGTTATGATCTTCGCTCATGGTGTGGAGGAGATCTTATAGTCTGTACATAGGTGGGTGCAAACGATGAAAAGCAGGAAGGGGTTTACAAAAACTGAATTACCACCCCCACCCCAATCTAAAAGATTCTTAAATCATCCCACTAAAAATATCAAGACCTCTTCGGCAGTCTTTACCTCAAATTTTCTGGAAGGACGAAGGCAGAGAAAGCTCTCCACTCGTTTGACGACCTCCAGCATTCCTATTCTCTTTGCCTTAAAAGGACATTTTTCAAAAAGTGGACCCTAATGACAAATACCAACTTGAAACATTATCAGGGATGATGGTACACATATGTTTTAGCGTTAACATTGAAATCGAAAGGATTTGAAGTGATGTCTAATTTCCCCTTTAACATTTATTTCTCTTGAGAGCAAATACATGTCAATCACAGCTTTCAACAGTGAAAAAGACCAGTTAAGATTCTTGTATATACAGATGATTAAGAAATATAGACAAATATGCTATCTGTTCTTGTTCTAATAGAGTAGTAGACATTTTGCCGTCTTCATCTCAGTTTGCTATTTACAGTAGTGTGTTTTAGCTACCATGGATCTCAATGTTTGTTTTTGTTTGTTTGTTTTTTAAGAGAGCTATGATTAAAGTATGCTAGATAAAGAGCTCTCTTCTCGGTGTTTGCACTCTGTGGCGATTGGAAAAACAAGATGTCATGAATCTCGTTTTGTGAAGATGTTTGTCCTTCTTGAGGAAAGAGTGAAGAAGGATTTGTATGATGTAAATCAACAGCCGGGTTGATACCTTTTATTCCACACTGCTCTTTGAGTTTTTATGTGCAACCAGAAACTCTAAATTTTCAAATTTTTCCAGAAACAATATTTTTATGCTTTTTATTATTTTCTACTGGCATCACTGGCTCTCTCACTATTAATAATCAGAACTAGATTTTTTCTTTTTTTTTTCTCTAAGACTGGTCTGGTTGACCTCAAAGGTTTCTTCTAGGTGATTTAGCGAAACCATAAATGATGGATGAAATGTATATGAAGTATACAAACATTTTGAAAAATGACCAACTTAATACAGCTGATGTAAAACCATAATGTCTGCAGATGCTTAACCATATCTGGAGTGTACATCCGAACCGTTTTTTTATCCATCATTTGCCACAGCACCTCTTGATGAATTTTAAAGAATAAAGAGATGGGACGGTGGTATATTTGTGTATATTGTGCAATTGGTTAAGAATTTATTTTGCATATTTTACGTACCTTCATTGTATATAGTTGATTTAATCAGTTTAATTTGTGTTGTACGACAGTTGTCCTTGCAACCAAAGTGTTTTATTGTGTTGAATGCACATCGTGCTTGCTTTTTTTGTTTGTTGTTGTTATTGCGTGGACACCGAAAATGTAAGTTCAGCGATTCTGAAATGTATCTTTGAAGCTATTGTGTGTCATCTGCTTCAGTGTTACATAGACCTGAATGCTCAGTGCGTTGTTTACAGTAGCTTTTTTGCAAATGTTGTTTAATAAGAGCTGAAAACTAAGGACCCAGAATGTTTTAACTGCAATATTCAGCCGGGTCTACGTGAATTTGAGAGAAATGTATGTGAACTGCCTTATCACACTTCATTCGACACTTTACTGCATGATTGCTGTATAATGTGTCACATGGCTTCTCACAATCTCACCCTGAAGCTGGAGAAATTGAACATGACCCAGTGGATTTCACTTCATGGATCTGATCACCTTATGCTGTTCATTAAATAAAGGTTCACTACTTCTTGTGCTCAGTTTAATGAGGCCGATTCATCATCTCTTTTTGGACACGCAAGACTTTCTTGACTCTCAGGATTTATCATCTGACGTCAGGGATGAAACGTTCAAAGAGCTCATGTTTCCCGCTGCAGCATTGTCCGTGGATGTGGCAGTCTTCTGTTTGTTTTTGTCTTTCATTCTTGCTTTTGTGCTGTGGGTTACTGAAAGAATATGAATAAATATCATTGATTTTGCAATATGACACTAGTGTCGTTGTCATTATTATTATTATTAACTTGGTAGTAGGAACTTCTTGTTGGTTGTGTTGTTGTAATCAGTGGTTTTAAAAATGACCAATGCAATGCCAATCAGCTTAATGACCTTACTTCCTTTTTTGTTGTTTTTTCTCTCTTCTACCACACAATGTCACTAAAGTGCAATTTTACGGTTACATTTTTATGTAACAGTCTGAAGGGGTTTTCAAGTATTTCTGTTTCCATATGATAATTTTCTGCTAACTTTGCCATTTACCGTTTAGTGATGGTAACTTTTATCTGCTGATCTCTATCTATTTAATGGCTTGAACCCAAACAGTGCACACAGGAATAATCCTTCTGTTGTTGGTATTTTCTTTGACCAGGCCATAGCCACGAATGCAGCAAGTCATTTTAATCCAGCCCATTATAGTGCCTGTGAGGAAAGGAATGTCGCATTGTTTTCCCAGCAGCTCTCTTGACCAGTTTCTGCTCGACTCAAGCTACATTGGCTGGTCTCATATTTCGTTATAAAATTATCTTATGGTTTTGATATTGCAAATACCTACCATCCATCCATCCTGTCATGAGCAATCACAAAAGCCTGACAAGTTAAACAGTCATGTCTCCCTAATAAATGAAATGGTTCTTAATCCCTTTCAAAAAGTAAGGATTTGATTGGAGCTTTTACAATCTGGTACCACAAATTCCTGTATCAGTTAATCAAGCATTTGCCAATCAAATATATTACAGCTTAATTGTATGATAACTGTTAAAGCAGTTGCACTAAGTACTGATATAAATACAATCACTCAGATGCCAAGCCTAACACTGAAAATAATGGCATTTAACGATGACACTTTTAATAGTTTAAATGTCACACCACCCTGTTGATTGTCGATGTGTAACCATAAATGTAACAAGTTTCTGTTGATTAATCATTCATGCATATGCCTATATCTATCTATCTATCTATCTATCTATCTATCTATCTATCTATCTATCTATCTATCTATCTATCTATCTATCTATCTATCTATCTATCTATCTATCTATCTATCTATCTATCTATCTATCTATCTATCTATCTGTCTGTCTGTCTGTCTGTCTGTCTGTCTGTCTGAATGTCTGTCTGTCTGAATGTCTGTCTGTCTGTCTCTCTATCTGTCTGTCCATTCGTCCATCTATCCATACATCCATCCTATCTGTCTGTCTGAATGTCTGTCTGTCTGTCTGTCTATCTGTCTGTCCATTCGTCCATCTATCCGTCCGTCCATCCATCCATCCATTCTATCTATCTATCTATCTATCTATCTATCTATCTATCTATCTATCTATCTATCTGTCTGTCTGTCTGTCTGTCCATTTGTCCATCTATCCGTCCATCCATCCATCCATCCATTCTATCTATCTATCTATCTATCTATCTATCTATCTATCTATCTATCTATCTATCTATGTGTCTGTCCATTCGTCCATCTATCCATACATCCATCCTATCTATCTGTCTGTCTGAATGTCTGTCTGTCTGTCTATCTGTCTGTCCATTCGTCCATCCATCCATCCATCTATCCATACATCCATCCTATCTATCTATCTATCTATCTATCTATCTATCTATCTATCTATCTATCTATCTATCTATCTATCTATCTATCTATCTATCTATCTATCTATCTGTCTGTCTGTCTGTCTGTCTGTCTGTCTGTCTATCTATCTGTCTATCTATCTGTCTATCTATCAATCAATCATCACGCTCGATGAGAAGCACAGAGTTCCACACACACATCTGATCAAAGTGCATCGCTCAGCTCAGACACGAGTGCGGGCGGTGCTGTGACTTTATGGGAGTGTCACTCACAGTTAGGCGTGTTCACTTTACTGTCAGTTCTCAGCCGGACAAACACAGCTAAACGCTTTCTCACAGACGAAGCTAGTTCTGCCTCCTTCGCCACTTATTTATTAATTTTGTAAGCTCTGAAGCAGTTTTTGAGTGCATCTGAGTGATTTTGTTCTTGGCGTCTGTTTTAAAAACAAGACAGAATCACTAACCGGGTGCTCCAGACCTCAAGACATTAAGGTAACGCAAATGTTTATTTATTGTTATGGTGAGACGAGCGAGTTTTAGAGAGTTGACGACCTTTAAAACAGTAATTTAGCAGGGATTTTATACTGTGCTGCATGTCGTTTTTATGCATCATTTCTAACGGCAGCGACTCAAAACCTGACTGTCCATACGGAGTGTTCATATGCGACTTCAATCGATTCGATGCCCAGAATGTTGTCTTGATAACGATGGGAATTGTAAGGAATTTAATGAATCTTTCGATTCGTTTAAACTTGTTCGGTTCCTTAACGGTTCCATTTAAGAATGCCATTATTTTAGTAGGCTACTCTGACGAAGAGATATCTTTTTAAAAATCGATTGCATTCAAAGGTTAGCAAGTGATGAGTTAATTACAGGTTTCAACAAAGCATTAGCATAACAATAATGTGTGTGTGTGTGCGTGTGTGCGTGCACAAAAATAAACAGAATAAAATTTTCTTGCAAAAGGTAGGCTATTTATACACACTTTTTTTAGGCCACACAAATGCAGTCCAATAATTAGCTCTTTAATAAATACAAATACTAAACTAACAAAATTTGGTATCATGTTTCAACTATTGTTTATATAAAATAAACTCATCATGTATATCAAATAATTGTCATATAAACAACCAGTCAGTAGCCAAACTCATTATCAGCCAGTAGGCTACAACATAAAAGACGATAAAAGTTGTTTTCGAGTCGTGAATGATGACGAAATTAATACTTGCGGTTAAGTAAATGAGCATACATTCAGTAATCGATTCATAAGTTTTTTTGATTCACAAAAAGAACCGGCTCATAATTTCCATTCGTTCAAGAATCATTCTACGATGCTTGCGCTGTATCTTTACGGTTCTTTAAAAGAACCGACTCATATGAGTAATTCGTTTGGGAATCGGACTGCTGTGTGTTCGGACTGTAAATTCGTTAGTATGTAAGTGCAGGAAAAAAAGATCACTGTATTTTCTAGCATGCCTTCCGTATAAATATATGTTAACTGATCGGAACGTCTTGAAAACAATTCTGTTAAGGTATTTTAGTGAGCTAAATAGATAAACAGCTCACTAGATTTTGAGACGCATCCTAGCTGTGGGATTCTCAGTCATTCGTGTGATGCACAGATCAGTCTATTTTTAATTGTACCAGTTAACTGCATTTTGGTGGTTTTACTCTTTGTTTCAAAGTTGTTGGCTTCATCTGGTTGTTTTGTCAGATGTTTTGTTTTTCTCTTCCACTGAACTAGAGACTGTGAGTCATACCCTACTGTTATGTCAAGTTATGTGTTACTGTTATGTGCTTGGAAACGTAAAATACACTTAAAGAAGGAAAAGTCCTAAATAGCCTACGTGGTTTTTGGAAGTTTTTTTTTTTACGGTTTAAAAATACAAATATGGTTATGCAACATACTTCAAAGAATACCATACTGATCTTAACTGGGTTTAGGTGGTCTCATAATCTGACCAACCGAAAAGTCCCCCAAACCCATTCAAACCCATCAAAACAGACTGGCAAACCACCATAGCTTGGTTTAATATGGTTTGGTTTTATTCAGCAATTACTTTTTGTACTTCTTATCATGATGTTTGTTGACACATTTATCTGAACTGGTTAAGTAACTGTTGCATTCTCTTGATTTTTCCCCTGAATTGTTTATTTTACCATTATCTCTTCACTAGATTTATGGATATCTAAATGTCTGCATTGCTCATGCTGCCTTAATAATACAGATTTTATGTACTTATTTATTTTAACCGTCTTTTATTTAAAGGTTTCCAATAACTGTGGACTGATAATGTCATTAAGTTCATCTTATTTCAACATCATAAGAGATTTAAACTCTTCCAGTTAGACACGCATCTTTTTTTTATACCATACTGGAAGTATTTTGTCACATATCCAGTTTTAGCCGACCGGGCTATATAAGTCACGAGTCACGACAGTTGAAGAGAAAGGGTTTTGAAGGTCTTTTTCTGCTCCCCTGCATTTACACCTTTTGCCAAATTGCTTACAAAGTCAGTCATTCCTGTTTTTCCACTCTTGTTTCTGCTGACCAAAACGTATCCATCTCAGTGCAACATGATTATATTTTAGTTTGCGGTTTTGTATCTCTGACTCATTTGAAACCCTATACTAAATTTGTGGATGTCCCAAAAGAAATTAAAAGTCCTAATTTAGTCCCACATTCTCTCTGGAGCTCTTGGCTTAGTTTACCTGATAATCGTAACTCATTCTCTGAGGAATCTATAGCCTTATGGGCTTGCTAGAAAATCACAGGGTTGGTTTACTTTCTTCCCAGCTATCTCCTGCTTTTATAACTCTGAAAAACTGGAATCAGGAGTAGCTTGTCTTTCCTAAAGCCCAATCATAATCTAACTGCATTTATGCAACAGGGACAGATGAAGGTCTAGCTTTGTAAATGGAATGTGGGTCAATATTCATTTCACCGCAGATTTCCTCACTTTCACCTGGTGAGTGGTAAGTACGTATTAATCTCTAAAAGGTGGGTGAACAAAACCTGGAAATTGCTGCTCCAAAGAGCTTGTATTCCCATATTTCCATTCAGTGGTCAGTAAAACACCACCACCATCTACTCTAGCTTGAATAGTTGGAAGCCAGAGTGGTGCAGATTCACAAGAGTATCAGGACTGCAGACAAAAAAATTATGAGGAAATGAACCAAATTACATCTCACTAATACAACGTACACACTCAGCGGTCTAACATTGCTCGTCAGTGTCAGAATGATTGAGGTGGCCAATCAAATCAATGAAGGCAGGCCTTATACTGTTCACAGAAGACGAGTGAGAATTCCAATGCAACACTTAGTTTAAAGGAACACTCCGACTTTTTGGGACTTTAGCCTATTCACCTTATCCCCCAGAGTTAGATAAGTCCATACATACCTTTTTCATCTCCGTGCGTGCTATAAGTCTGTTTGACGCACCCACCGCTAGCCTAGTTTAGCACAAAGACTGGATGTAAATGGTTGCAGCTAGCATACTAATCCAAATAAGTGACAAAATATCGCAAACATTTTCCTATTTACATGTTGTGATTTGTATAGTCACAGAGTGTACAAAAAACAAAGTCACATGAGACACAGACATATTTTAACCGTATACTGGGAACTATATCCCCTGAAGGCGAAGCACTGCTACTTGGGCGGAGTGATAACCGCAGCACCTGAGACATCACGTTGGTTTTGTTGACAGAAGAAACAACGGCGCGTCTCAGGTGCTGCGGTTATCCCTCCGCCCAAGTAGCAGTGCTTCGCCTTCAGAGAATATAGTTCCCAGTATTTATACTGTTAAAATATGTCTGTGTCTCATGTGACTTTGTTTTTTGTACACTCTGTGACTATACAAATCACAACATGTAAATAGGAAAATGTTTGCGATATTTTGTCACTTATTTGGATTAGTATGCTAGCTGCAACCATTTACATCCAGTCTTTGTGCTAAGCTAGGCTAGCGGTGGGTGCGTCAAACAGACTTAAAGCACGCACGGAGATGAAAAAGGTATGTATGGACTTATCTAACTCTGGGGGATAAGGTGAATAGGCTAAAGTCCCAAAAAGTCGGAGTGTTCCTTTAAAATAAAATACAATAATATTTTTTTTTACAGTGGAATTATAAATTAAAATAGTTATATATATATATATATATATATATATATAATATATATATAATATATATAATATTTTATATTTTTCAATAATAATAGTTAAAAAATATTTATTATTATTATTATTTATTGTCATATTATATATAATTACACGATTTTGATTACACGCATATGATACAAACAGGCACAGCAAACATGTAGTTCAGTAAATCAGATTTTAAATTGTAATCACATTTTTATCAGACAATTCACAATTTTTCTCCCAAAACGTGTCTGGAGCCCTGAGTATGTTCATTGTACACTGAAACCTTTTGGAGATAATTGTTTTCTAGTGGTTGTTTTCATTGTGAAGTGTTCAGTTGTAGTTTAGGCTGTATTATAAATGAAATATTTATCTGCATAAGTGATATAAAGGTCCTCTCGTTATTTTTGAGAACACTTGAGTCTATGATTCCTCATTCCCTCTCTTGTGCATGGTAATACAGTCTAAATGTTCAATCGCTTCACCCGTGACTGCAACTCTTGCTATTGCTCTGTGTAGGAAAGAGAGTAGCGCAACAGTTGCTGCATGTCTGCTGTCTGTAGTGTTCTCTCCGAGTGGGTGTAAGTACGTTTCTAACATGTGTCTCCTCGAGCGTGTGCCTTTGCACAGGCTTTTCTGAAGGAAGGACGGCGTGCACGGCTGCTGTGCAAGCTCAGACATGCCTGCGGCTAGGCAGTTGCTTTGAAAGGGTTTCCTGCGCACCGCTGAGGCCCCTGTGCTGTTAACAAAAACTCGTCCTGCCACAACTTAAATAGTCGGTGATGCTTTTTTTCCATTGAAATGCAAGAAGGAAAAAAGCTGAGGGAGGCGAGCACTGCAGCAGCCGTTCTCAGACGAGGTGTGAATCGCGCTGCTTACAGTTTGTGGCCTGTGTTTTATGGCACGTCTTGAAATTGGCCTGTCATTTGTTTAGCGAGCTGTTTCAAGTGTTTAAAGCTACATCTTTTTCATCTAGTGAACAAAAAATTATCTTGAGTCGATTATTTCCACTTTTCCAGTTTCACAGTTTGTCCTGTATGCACAAGGTGGATAAATGCACGTCGCAGAGCCCCAAATGGTGCACATTTATAGACAAAAAAAAAGCATCCCCTTTTGTTGAGGTGTATGATTCACACTTACATCAGCTGGTGTGGAATGCAAAGCAGTCTGTTTGAAGGTTGTGTGCTCCGAGCAGCTCGCGTAGGAGCAGACCAGCAGGGGAAGACCCGCGAATGCTGGCCGGGTTTCCTCCCCCTCATCCGTCTCTCCCCCTCCTCCCTTCTTCATTCTAGTCCTGTCAGTCACCCCTGGCAACAGTCTGAGGCAGCACTGCTGATGGGGAAACTCTTTCCAGAGCGGACAGCATTTGGCAATCCTTCTTACTGACCAGATGCACATTGTGTTTCCTTGGAAAAGCTGAAACGACTTGATTTGATTTGACTTAATCTAATAAAGTGCAGCTCATAACCAGCAAAACGAGCATTTCCCATTAGAACCATAAGAAAAAATGACAATTATCATTTTTGTCACAAACAATAGTGAAATCAATTATTCTTATTTGTAATTGTCTGATGATTGCCAATATGCAGAACCAATGTTTTTATTTCTATTGTATTATTTCTATTATTTGTTCTATTTTCTCTATTTTACATATTATTTCTATTTTAATCATTTCTAAATAATTAAACTACTAGGATAAACATGTATTATCATTATAACAATAATAATATCAACAACAATAATAATATTTATTTTAAGCCAAATATTTTGCAATTTAAGGGGGCGTTTACACAGCAGTTTTTAACTTACGTAAATGGGAAAAAAATTGTGTTTTGCCCGTTCATTTACACAACAACTGCGTTTTGGGGGCCTGGAAACTTTTGAAAACGGGTTTCAGTGTAAGTTGTGGAAAAAAAGACCGTTATCGTCTCCATGCAAACTACAAAAATGTGAATTTGTGAAAACGGTGACGCTATGTGGATGCGTATTACGTTTTCAGTCATGGGTTTCTTTGCAAAGTGACATCGCCAACTACTGGCCTGGCATGAATAATACAGCGTTTTTAGTCGGTTTCGCTGATCCGTTTGAATGGGGATGGTTTTGATAACGTTGTCGGCTGTAGACAAAAAAACCCGCAAAGGACATTTTTTTCAGTTTTTAGTTCATTGTCGTGTAATTGTACCCTAAATGTTTGCCAACTTTTCACTTGAATATGTTGTTGTGGGTGGATAATGTCTAAATAATAGAGCCCAATTTATCGGTAGATTGAATATTTATGTGTGAATATTGGATTAAGTGTGAATTATCTCTAAATACAAATTAGATTTCCTTAGTATCTAAGTATCTAGTGTCTAATATTTATAATTGTTAAAATCGCATTCATTTTAATACTATACTGTATTGTCTCCTTTATTTTATTTCTTGGAATATATATCATCTCAGATCATTTGAGTTATGAAAGAGCAACCTTTGAGCAATAAAATGAAAGGAATATATGAACTCTTGCAGATACAAAGCAGCAGTTTGACTTGACAGGAGGCAACAGCTTGTACAAACATCAGCACAAAGCTTTAAAAACGATTGTACCTAAATATAGTTTTAAAAGACATTGTTAAGGTAAATAACGTGAACCGCTAATCTTAGATCACTAGAACAGGTGTGTAAGCTCAGCATGTGAGAATCACACACTGTCTTGTCTATGTTGTGTTCTAAGTCCAGCTTTTCTGGTAAAGTGGGTTGGAAATGCAACTTAATGGGCGAGATAGTGAGAGGGGTTGGGCAAATTACTGTTGTAATTTAATTTGTTGGCCTTATGCAACAGTCGTTTACATTTTTGCATGTTTTCTCTTTAAACATGTTGACTTGTTAACAGAGGTTTGCATTGCTGTTGTACAACATTCTTATACTTTTTGTGAGCTCATATTTTAGTAGAATATTTGAACATTTAAAAATGTGTCACAATGCAGGACTATTTAAGTGCACTGCAAAAAAATCTGAAATGTGATTAAAACAACAGGGGGAAAAACGTATTCAGCATTAAATTCCCTTATTTAAATTGTAACTTAAAATATTGATGTTTAATTCAAAACAATTGTCAGCTACCTTACAAATACAGGAAGAGAAAAGCTTGCCACAATGCGCACAATACAAGGGAATCTCTCAGCAACACGAAACTTAACTACTACAAACACCCACTACTTCCTTAATGCTACTGACATTTCTGTAATGCTACTGACATTTTTACCTGCATCGTTTTAAATGGCATAGAGATCAAGATCTAAAGAGACCCATGACTCTCATGCACTTGTGGGGGCTGCCAAGTATAATATTAGAGTTGTAGAACAGTCAAAAAAGATCAAAGATATTTATTTTGTGATAAGGAGCAGCTGACTGTACATTATCCAGTGTATTATGCTGCTAATTACCCAATAACGATATAAACAGACATATTGATTTGAGTTAAAATTATTTTGAATATAAATAGTATATTTATTTTGGTTGTCTGGGACAAAGACTGATTATATAGATTAGCAGACATTATGAAACAAAATTACAAATTAAATCAAGTTTTCGAAATCCATTTAATCAATAATGATATTGGTAACCCTCGTCTATAATGAAAATATATATATATATATATATATATATATATATATATATATATCCACCTTAGCAAATGGAAACATTGGCATTGAATGTGCATCTTTATTGTATAAATGACTGGCAACTGTTTCTGAATATATGAAAACAATTTACGGTTCAAAAGAGTGATGTTATGGTTTATGTCTTGTTTTTGTGGGTGGTCTGTCTCAGAGACAGTGTACTTTGCCGAGCCACAAGGATCCCTACAGCCCGGTGTTTTAATGGACTAAGTGTTTGGTGAGCAGAGATTTGTCTCCCTCCATAAAACAGAGCTATGCATGCAAATAAGTGATGAGAAAGCCCAGAATCAAATTACCACGCTTCTGTGCTCAACCCAAACAATTAGAGATGCAGAGAGAGAGAGAGAGAGAGAGAGAGAGAGAATCCAAGACCTGCAGCCATCAGCTACAGTCTGACTGTTACAACTGGTGTGAAACAAGACCATCAGAAAATATCAAACATGACCATCCTGTTTGTGTTATGCGTACTGTCGTTTGGTTGAATATCATGAAAAACTATTTTCATGTGTCATATTTCAACCTACACTCATAATACTAAATATATATAAAGAAAATAAAGTATATTTTTGCTCCCAATAACAGTTTTTGCATTGTGACATTATGTTCATGACAATTAAACCCCCTTCTCCAAATTGTTTGTAGCCTATAAGAAAAAATCTCATTCTCGTTAATGCGATGTGGGGGAAATAGTTGCACCTTAACAATAAGGTTGCATTTGTTAACATTAGCTAGTTGAACTAACATGAACTAACAATGACAAATACTTCTAAAGCATTTATTAGCATGTTCATTTCAACATTTACTAATAAATTATTAAAACCTGAGCTAACATGAACTAACAATGAACAGTTGTATTTTAATCAGCTAAGGTTAACAAAGATTAATTAATAAATACTTTAGCAAACGTATTGCTTATTGTTAGTTAATATTACGGTAGTTCAGACGTTAACTAATGGAAAAATAATTGTATATTATTTACCTTAAATTACATTTGCAAGTATAATAACAAAGCTGATTTGAATTCATGCTGACTCTGATCTGAAATCTATTTTTCTTGGAAACATTTTTGTTAAGTCCCTCTGTGGTGAAAATCAAGCTTTTAATGTTGTTTATGTCTATGTGGTGTTTTTAATATGCTTTAAGACAAACCATATACAAATGCATAAGCCAACACCATTGATGAGTACCGTATTTTCTCTTTAAAATCTGCATTGAATCAAAGACAATCTCAAAACGTTTAAATATGTAGTTTTGGTGATTTTATGATTTATTTTAGGCGTTTTTTTAGGCGACAGGACTCGAACTCGGGTCGCCCGAAGCACAACGGCTCTACATGTCGGCGCACTTGCCCACGAGTCTATCGCCGCTGACCAAATATGAGTTTTAAGGGATAAAAAGATTGACTACAGGGGGACTTTAACTGTATTACAGTAATGAGAATGAGATTTTCCCACAGATTTTAAATAAGAATAAGAATTTAAAGGGAAAACTTCAACTGACAAAAAGTCAAAATACAAAATATTACCTTGACTTGACATTTCTCCATTTGAATGTAAATCTGCCATTAAAAATGTGATTTAGGAGGTATTATTGGACATTTTATTCAATTACATGACTAATGTACTTTTGTTTCACATGATTTACCTTTTTCAGAAGATTATGAGAGAAGGATAACTTCAGCTTAGAATGTTTACCTCAGGATGTTTGATTTAAATTAATATTTTAGCCACGAAACTCGCATTCTGATTTGTTCGTTCAATGTGATGTTCTCAGCTGATTGATTTTGCCTACTCATTACTATTTCCCTTTATAACACGAAACACCCAAACTAATGCATCTACATGCAATGCAAATTCTTATTAGCCCCCCGTCTCCCCAGCACCACCTGCCTAGATGTGCTACAGGGGTCTCCCTCTCTCTAGTAGCGGCAGCATATTTCCCTTAATTTTATGTTCTGATCATTCAGTACTTGCTCTGCAGCAGCGTACCAGTTCTGCCAATACCAAACCTATACATTCCACTTGCATTAATAAATGAGTTGTCATGACTGAACTATATATCAAGCGTATACATCAGTTCTGGCAGGTCACGTTAGTCAAGCTCGCATCAGCTGACTCTCAGCTGATCCACGTCTAACTATAGGAATATGATGCCTATCACTGTATACATATATAAGCTCCTTCAGTATTACCAGCTGCTATCGTGTTTCTCAGGAGTGAATTACCCTCCTCCATCACCAGCTCCTCCTCTTGTCCAGTCCCCTTGCATCAGAATAAATTCTCGAATTATGTTGTACTTTAAAATCTTGAATTAATTATATTTGCATACATTCAGGTTGGTTCTGTTCTGTTTACCCTAAAGCTGCTCTCCAGCTCTTATCCATGCTATAGGCTCCATGGATGCGCAGGGAGTTCTCGCCCAGAACTGAACCATACCGCCAATCCAAACTACATGCTAATTGTCAATCGTATTTGACAATAGTGGTCCTGAGAAAAATAAATAAATGTCAAATTGAAAATGTATATTTCCTTTTATCTTTCAGAAATGATTGATAAGCCTGTAGTGTGTATGTAAAATTGTCTGTCACCCACCAGCTAGCTTCCGCTGTTAACACGAAAAATGCATTGCTTCTGTTTTCCCAACTTTCTCTCTCTCACACACCCACCCATATATACACGGAATAGACCACACAAACAAAGTTCCTAGGCAACGACACTAACCTTTTGAGGGAATTAACTGAGAACGGTGTGACCCTTTGTTAGCTCACATCACATGAGAGGAGTGGGTGTATGGGCTTCATTCTCTCTGCCGTTTCTGTCGTAACGGAGTTTTGCAGCTCTTACATTCTAGGAAGAATATAAACTCCCATTAAAGTGGATTGTACCCTATTTCAGGCTGACAAACTTTCATTAAGGGTTAGGTTAAGGAACTCCTCCTGATGTTCGGACTAGAGCTTTGCATATGTTTGTTTGTTTGTTGGCTTTAAATATGTGGCTGGTTTTCTTTGTTCAGGATCACTATTATGAAACTTTTACTTCGACTACTATTGTTAGTTCCAAAAAAAGATCTGTAGACGTAACACTAGGTCACCCATTTATTCTCACTGTTTGGCTTCTGTAAAAAAGTTTGAAGAAACCTTAATGAATGTGCATAGGAAGAAAAACTTTAGCCTGGCACTAGCATGCTAATCTCCCTGGACAGGCTTTTTCCTTAATGAGAGTGCTGATCCATTTTCCATTACAGATGAGAGCCAGAAACATAGTGTTTGTGTACAATACACACACAAAAAGAGAGATATTGCGTGTCTCATTTAGCCTTAGGTCCTTAGCTATGTAAACACTTTCATTTTCATTGAACATTTTGTATGTTGAGAATAGTCGTACATCAACAAATAAAATAATATAAGACTCTAACTTTTGTATGTATCATACACAAAAACATAAGATTAATCTTTTAATTGGGAACACAACTTTTTTGGTAGTCGAGACCATGAGCGGTTGTGCGTTTGATGTTTTCTGTTCACATCGTTTTTTTTTTTTTTTGAGCATGTCACAGTGACTATGTAAATTAGGGATTTTATGTGACATGCTCATTTACATAGCCAGGCTGGTATACATTATAGTCAAAAAAACTGTCAGAACAATGTTCATATTATTAATGTATAGATAATATTGCACATTTATAAATAAAATATAAATTAAAATAAATAAATATATAAGTTTGGGGTCTGTAAGATTTTTTTGAATGTTTTTGAAAGAAGAAGTATCTTGTGCTCACCCAGGCTGCATTCATTTGAAACAGTAATATTGTGAAATATTATTACAATTTAAAATAATTGTTTTCTATTTTTATATATTTTAAAATGTAATACTGTGATGTGTGATGCAAAGCTGAATTTTCAGCATCATTACTCCAGTCTTCATGTGATCCTTCAGAAATCATTTTGATATGCTGATTTGGTGCTCAAGTAACATTTATTATTATTATGAATGTTGAAAACATTGTTGTTGTGCTGCTTAATATTTGTAATATTTTTTGTTTAAACAGCATTTATTTAGAATATAAATATTTCTGTAAAAAAGTCTTTACTGTCACTTATGATGAATTTAAGTTTTTTCTTTTTTCTTTAAAAATGCATTATATACTTTTTTTATAATATCCAAAATTAAATCTAAATTCTTGTATAGTGTGACTGTACAGGGCTTTTCTCTGTTCATGCATGGATAAAATCAAGATGTCTTTATTTATCATCACTATAAATTCCTTACAAAATAGAAAAAAAAAGAAGGGCAAATTATTTTGACACATTTACAGTCTTTGCTCAGCCGTAAAAAGAAAAAGTATCATTTTGGACACCAGAAAGTCAAAAGGTGAACTTTGAATTGTTACTTTCTTTTATAAAATGGTTCACCATGTTCATGGAGATTTTTTAGTATCATAAGGTGTGTAACATTATTAATGCAACAATGTTATGAAGCTGACAGCAATGTGCATGCTTTGCATTTCCATAATTGTGTCTACTCTAGGCGTAAAGATTTTCTTTTTGCTTTAAGTGCGTGAAAACTGTATCTAAAGTAAAGATGGATTTGGCTTTTAATCTGTCTGTTTGCCTCTCACCAACCGTTCTCTTTCCCTCTCTCAGTGTTATTCAGAGGCTCTGGCGTGATGTCAAACCCGGGCGATTCAGATGATAGAGAGCTGAGGCCCATAGACTTCATCCAGCTTCAGCAGTACATTGACTGTGAGTCTGTGATGCCCACACATCCCTCCCACTCTCACTAATTGCTCGGCATCATTACAAACCATGAGTCACTCTCAGTTCTTAAGTGCAAAATGACACTGTATTCTAAGGGTCAAAAAAACATGCCAGTCGTGTGCATCCAAGACGTCTGTGAGCCCGGTTTACTTACAGTTTTTCATTTGCTTCAATATTTTACACATGCAACTAGTAGTGGAAAAGACTGATTTGATTTGATTTGATTGACACCATTCAAATATTTATAATGTCACTAAAATAAATGATGTGATTATTAAAAAGAAAATGTGCAAAAATTCACTTTGATAAAAATGAACATTACATTTCTTACTAACATCTCTAACTTAAAAAGGCCATATTATGCTCTTTTACAAAGTCTTGATTTTGTTTTTGGGGTCTACTGGAATAGTTTTAATGCTTGAATGTTCAAAAAATCATTTTTTTTTTTACATATTTTACATTGTTGCAGCACCTCTCATTCCAGTCTGTCCGTAACGCTCTGTTTTGTACTGATCTCTATGAAGCCCCTCCTTCCGAAAAGCACAATGTGATCTGATTGGTCGGGTGCACCAGTGTGTTGTGAATGTGATTGGTCAAGCACTTCAAGTTGGTTTCGTAAATGTCACGCCCCTTACCATAACCACTACTAAGGCTCTGTCCCAAATGGCACATTTCATGTACTTTCGGTCTTGTGGACTTACAATGGCTGCCGCGTGCACGTGTCGGTTAAGCCATTTGCATTTTAGGTTTCAGCCTTTGCGGTCGATATGCGCCCTCGATGCACACTTTTGTCGAGCACGTACTGATGCGAGCTCCGCAACAGACTTCTAGACGACCGTCAAAGCGGCATTACGTCACCAAAGTGTGAACTCGTAGGAAGACCGGCCGCGAGTGTTTAGGGTGCCATGTGGGACAGGGCCTAACGCAACTCAATAAGGCCTTTTTTTCATATACCTTGGACAGTAATTATTTAAATGAGGGATATTGTGACATATATGTCCCCAGAAGAAAACTCAAGATAATAGAGGCGTTACAAGGAGTACAATTCAGTATTAATAATATTCAGCAGTTACCTATTATTAATAATGTTAAAGGCTCATTGCTACTATGCAGTACGTTTTCATGTAGCCTAGGCCTTAATATATTGGATAAAATATTAAATCACTGATATTTTGGTTTGAGTGATGTGACTAGCTTCTACAAAGAAAAACTAGCAATTTACTAATAAATAAAAGCAGGGCTGCCAACTCTCACGCAATTGACACTTTTCGCACACTCTCACGTCACACGTACATTTTCTCACGCGGAGAAAGTGAAGCAAATAGGACACTGAGACCGAAAGACAAGACAGAGCAAGTTACTTTTGATATGAAAGAAATTCTCAGCTCTCAAATTTTTTACATTTTATTACGAAATGCAAACAATAAATACCGTTTTGGCGCTTGTAAATGTGACGTGACAGATCGCTGTAGTGCCTTAGTTCAAGCGTCACGTGAACCGATCATCTCTAACTCTTTACTACTAATTAATAAACATGAATTAACAATAGGTATGTTGAAAGATACAGTACAACTTACCGAAATGTATATGCCTCATACATAATATCGATCAATCAGTGTTATTCAACCTTGGAAAGAAGTCAGTAAAACAGCTGGAGAACAATTAGGCCTATGTCACATAACGTTATTTACCTCAGGAAAGCCTTTTAATGACCATAGCACGTTAGTTGGCTAGAATAATTAGCTATAGAGAGATTTAGCTAAATATGTTCTCATTATATTACTTATTTATTATAGTTTTACTTATTTTACTTTTACTTTATATATCATTCAAATATTATAGCGTTGTTGTTATTATAATAAAAACCTTACTATATTTCATTTGAGTTACTATTTTTAACTGTTAATAATAATACAAGCTGGGCTCTCAAATGTTTACAGCATTAGGTAAGATGTTTTTTTTCTTGAGAAAAATGATCAAGATTGGTATTATAAATACCTAGTAATTTATCCAAATGAATCTATATTGAATCAAGATCGGAATCAAATCACAAGTATTGAATAGAATTTAAATCAAGAAATTTGTGTCAAGCAATAAAAAAACAGTAGCCTATCTGTCATTGTAGCCTACCATGTAAACATTGTACATGTTGTCACTAAACTAAATAAAATGATGTTCAGTTACCAAATGTTTTGATAATCACAATACACTTATTGTGGTTCAAGGTTGTTATTTTTTTTACATCCTCCTTTCCACAATTCTCACTCAAAGCTTAACTCAAAAACTTGGCAAAACTTGGCCCTCATAAAAAGTGTTTTTGTACCTCGTTTGGTAGTATGTGGAGCTAGCAATGCCATGGTCATGGGTTGTATTCCCAGAGAACTCAATATATATACAAACTATAATATATTTTTATTAAAAATTGTGCATTTAAAAAATGTGCATGAAAGAAATATTTTGACAGCATTTTTTGAATGGCGATCAATCTAGTTGTTGCCGTCATGGCCTGTAGTTACAGCATCTGACCAGCATGGGCACAGGCGCATGCTAAGCAGCCAAACTTTGATTGCTCCATCCATGCGTCTCATGCGTGATTGAGGGATTTTAATAGAGTACAGTGTTGTAGGTATTTGCCTAAGTATGTACTGAGTTTCTGCTTAGCTTATTTGTCATGCAGAGTTGATGCAGATACAGTTCATTAAAAGGTGTGATTTCTGTGGTTCATTGTGCCAAAATGTCATCCTGTCAATTTTTTTTCTCTTTCTCTCCATCTCTGCAACCTCCCACTCACCCTTTCTATCTCTCTGCAGACTGCAGTCTAAAAGTAAAAGATGTGTTAAAGGAATTCAATGCAGATGGCAGGTTAGCCAAGTACAGACATGGAGAGGTGAGTGAACTGGCTGCCAGGGGCCAACTGTCAGCACTCTGCTTTTACAGCATCTTAGTCCAATTACCCATGAACAGATCCATCCATCTCTGTAATGTGAATCACTTCACGTCTGGTTAAGCATATCAGAACTCATCCGCTGGACGATTCAACATGTACCTGCTCAGTCATTGAGTGTTGTGTTTACCTCAGTACTGATTTTAGTGGCGTTTCCACACACAAAACTTGTGATGATTTTAAGGTGTTGTGGGTGGTTGCCAGGACATTATTTTTCTGCAGTTCTCAGTGATTTTTTACAGTGTTGCTCTGTGTTTATTAAGGTATCTGTGTGGCCAGAGTCAAATTAGCTCATTATACTATTGTAGGGATTTTTCACCCGTTTTTTTTTTTCGTTTCAACAATTTGGACGATTTAAATAAAATTAGGAATTTCTAAGGCCTTTAAAGGGGGGGTTGATTATGATTTAACTTTTCTAACTTTAGTTAGTGTGTAATTGTTGCTGTTTCATCTCAATTTTTGGCCATATAGATAACAGCATCTGTGCCAAATTGCATATTTTTGCTTAGTTTTGGCCTTTGAATAAAACAGTTTTTTTCTTCCATGAGCTCCATATTCTCCCTATATCATACTATATTGGCCATAAAAGCCTGATGTATCAAATATGATACACGCACATACAACACATATGCACACTTTCTAATTTATTTACTTTAACTGTTCATCCTTGTCCAGAGCATGAAAAGCTATGCGCCCTAACTCTAAGTTTAATGGTTCTAATGACATTTGTAATATATAAACAACAGGAAGTGCAGTGTAAAACGGGAAGACTTTGCTCAGAAGTTGTGGAATTGTAGCTCTAAAAGATTTGCTATTCAGACATGCTCATATATTAGATTTGCTCAGTATACCTGATCTGTGCACTAGTTTTTCAGCTGACTGTGTGCTGACTTGGCTTTCAAACACTTTAAATCAATGTATAAGAGTTCCGTTTCAGTAAATTATGTGTTTGTCTCATTCTGAGCTTTATATCTTGCTTGTTTTGGGGGACTAAAACAAAGTAAACACTGAATTATGTCATGGAAATCTTATGTACTCTATGTCAAAATGGGAAGAGTATTTGTTTTCCTTTTTTTCTCTCCAGATAGAACAGCTGCATCCCGAGGCATTTTAAGTTTGAATACATCTTACTGTTTTTTTTTTCTGTGTTACTAGAACTAGGCCAGGAACAGCAGGCACTGTTAGTAGAACTAGGATTAGGTTTGTAGTGCAGAATCTAATTGGATCTCAATGACATCCCCTTGAGAGAGTTACAGATCATTTTATAACTTTATAAGTTTCCAATAATGTGAAGTTGAACCTTCTGAATGATCACCAAAACATACATTATTAAAAAGCCCAATGATTTATGTGTGTGAATTGTTTGTTTATATTTGTGTATGTGTTCTGCATAAAAGCCTTTAATGTAGCACACTCATCTTTTATTGTTCATAATGATTTATCTTATTCATATTCTCAGTGCATTGATGAGGAAGGTTTCCGGCTCTTCCTGAAGACATATTTGGAGGTGGAGGACTTCCCTACAAATCTGTGCCAGCGGCTATTCAAATCCTTCCAGAACTCAGAGTCGGCAAAATCTGATGAAAAAAGTGGGTCATGTATAAGCTTGTATATGTACATATGGATATACGCTACCGTTCAAAAAATTTGGGGTCAGTTATTTTTTGCAATAACTTTTATTCAGCGAGGCTGGACTGGCCATCTGTCCAGGGTGCTTTCCCCTGCCTCTGGTCTGAGAAACTGGGATATGCTCCAGCCCTATGACCTTAGAAGGTCATGAGAGAGAGAGAGAGCGAGAGAGAGAGAGAGAGAGAGAGAGAGAGATATTCAGCAAGGATGCATTCAATTAAAGAAAAGAAAAAATAACTATATTTATAATGTTTTAAATTCAAACTTTTTTTTAAACTTTCTATTTATCAAATAATTCTGGAAAAAAAATCACAGTTTACACAAAAATATTAAGCAGTTTCTTGAGCAGCTAATCAGCATTTTAGAATGATTTCTGAAGGATATAGTGACACTGAAGACTGGAGTAAATATGCTGAAATGTCAGTTTGATAAATTTAAATATACTCAAAAATAGAAAACAGTTATTTGAAATTGTTATCATATTTCACAATATTACTCTTTTTAGTGTATTTTTGATCAAATAAATGCACGCTTGGTAAAAATAAGAAAATCTTACTGACACCAAACTTTTTAATGATACGGTACGTGTATAGACAAATATGTAAGTGAATCAACAGAATTGGTTGCATTACTGGGAATCATGTTTATTTATTTGAACCCTTTTTATCATATTTGGATTTTTAAATGAATTTGTAATGCTATTAGTTCATTTTGAAAAATGAACTGTCATATCAGGAATTATTCTTGGTGACACTTTATTTTAAGGTGACGTAGGTACACATTACTACATGTACTTACTATAGTAATAACAGTCAATTATGCAGAATTAAAAGTAACTAACCCTAAACCAAATCTTAACCCTAATCATAGCTCTATAACAAGTACATGTAGTTAATTAGTATTACTTGTACTAAGTACAATGTAACTATGTCACCTTTAAATAAAGTAAAACCTTTTAACTCTATAAAAATAATGATTTATTTTAACAACGCTTAAAAAGCCCTGTTTAAAATAATTAAACCAATGAAATAAACTATTTCTAGCACTGTGAATATATATATATATCTTTTTGTTTCTCTCTAAGGGGAAGTCTTTCTGAAGGATGTATCCTGTTATTTCTCTCTCCTGGAAGATGGGCAGCCCAGGGACAAACTTGAATGTAAATCTCAATTTTGTTTTGCCCCTTCAAATATTTAATGATTGTTGACAACTTTACAATACGTGCCCATGTTTTTCCCTTCACAGTTGCCTTTAGACTCTATGACAGAGATGGCAACGGTGTTCTGGACAGTTCGGTGGGTGGTCTTACCCTGAAATATAATCCACTTTCAATTCCTCATTATGTAACTAAATCATCATGCTCAAATTACATCTTTTGGTAATATCTGTAACCAGTCATGTTTCCGTGAAACAGGAAGTGGACCGCATTATTGCCCAGATGATGCATGCAGCAGATTACCTTGGTTGGGATGTGTCTGAACTGAGGCCTGTGAGTTGTATTTTATTTGTGTGTGTGTGTGTAACATTTGCCAAGAAGAAGTGAAATGCCTATGACTTTTTCCATCTTAACCACACCCTGTTGAAGAGACATTCCTCCCTCATATAGCATGAATCAACTTGTCATAGAGCAAAATGAATATTTAGTTACATCATGTACATGTTACAACAGAAATGCACATTGTGATTCTTCTCAGGTGCTGAAGGAAATGATGACAGCGATTGACGCAGATAGCAGTGGAACGGTGTCATTACAGGAATGGGTGGAGGGGGGGATGAATAACGTCCCGCTACTGGTTTTACTGGGACTGAAGGTAGGAAAACACAAGTACAGATTCTCAAACAGTTTCAGATGCAAAGTCATAGAGCTGCGGTGCTATTTTTGGAGTGTACAAGCCTATTCCTCAGATTACACTGCTCAGAAGGAGTGGCAAAAGGGAACAGAGAAAACAATGTAAAAATTTAGTTGAGGTTTGTATTTATTGCGCTCTTTCTATCCGAGGACACATCCGATTCTGTTGTGTCTCTCAGCCTCACAATAGCGTAACAAAGGCCTGCTGACTCTGCACTGGTTTCAGCAACAGTGAGTCAGTGACACTTCTAACACATGCTTGCTTGCTTGCTTGCACGCACGCACACACACTTATACGCACGACCACATGAACATTAGCAGTATTTTTCATTTTATATTTCATTTGATTTACATTTTTATTATTTAAATTTTAATTTATTTGATTCATTTTATTTTATTTATTTTATTATTATGTTTCATTTTATTTATCATCATATTAAAATGATTTCTAAAGGATCATGTTTAATTAATTTGTTTCAACCCTGGTGCATTTAAAACTTTAGGAATTTGTCAGTGATAAACCCATATTGATTTTTCTATTAATCTAAATATTGCAGCACATGCCGGTGGTGGTTCCCGACCAGAAAAAGCACAAACATACTAGCAGAGATCTATGCAAAACAGAAATCCCTTGCATCTCATTAGCACGCCGTGCATTGGATCCACTTTACATAACATCTCACTAAAATAAGCATGCATCTAAAGAAGGCATATATTCAGAATATCCCTGACATGCATCTTTCCACACAAGCCACTTGACAGCTTTAAAATGCAAGTTCAAACTGGCATCCAGCAAGTAACACCAGAGCAGTACCTGGCTTCACACTTCACACCAAGACTCCTCTGTCTGTACAGAGTTAACTGCCATGGCTTAATACATCTTAATATAATTTAAAAAAAATGTTCAACCCTTAAATTCTAAGCTAATGTCACTTTCACACTAGAAATGAATATAAGTGTAATTCACAGTTAAACCACATGCACAGTCAATGTGGAAGTTACGATTACGAGAAATTTGTTGTTAAGACCAACGGTCACAGTCAGCAACTCACAGATCACATAGATTATTTTATTCACAGAAGAGCTAACATGAATTTAGTCATCCTAAACTCATATTCCCGACTGTCTTGCGTTTGTGATCCAGAGCTTAACCGTGTATCAAAGCCAGGGACTTCCCCGTGTGCTATTTCTACCTGCCCAAGCAACACACAAGGGCTAAGCCGAGCCATTGGGCACAGTTACAGCTTGGCTGTGTGGGCTACAGTTTCTGACCTCCTGTTCAGCCGCCTGAAAATCCCGCCTGAGTCATACAAACCAATAATATTATGAATTATTAATAATTCTCTGATGTGACTGCATGAGTCAGTGTCCTTAGCCCACCCTAACCACCTCCAGCTGGCTGTTGAATTGCCAGTAGGTGTAAGATAAGGAAGCAATGTGAAATAAACAAGACGAGTCACTGAAAATGATAAAAAAAACACTTTCCACTGATTACCGTATTTTATTTACGGTTATGTCGTCATCTGTTCCTTTAATAGATGACTACTCTTCATCAAAAAACACCAAAAAGCATCAGAGTAGTTCATGTGACTCATATGCTTTAATTCAAGTCACAAGATAGCATTGAGTAAGGATTTACAAAATGTTCCATCCAGAGTAAGCTACGACTAGTTCATCGAGTTGAACTCAAGAACCAAATCTGTGAATAAACGAGCAGATTCTTTTCATTGAACCAAATGATCCAAATGATTTCATTTTCACAAATCAAACAGATTAGTTCATGAATCCCAAATTGTTCATGAATCGTGACTTACAGTGAAATTTAGCAGAAAGCAGATTTCTGTTGGTCAAAGTGGCGAACCTGCATGTTGCGAAATCTGAGTGGGGAAAACTTTCGCCCTCACGTGAAATTCTCAAGTCAATCGTACAGATTCCTATTGAAATGACTGGATTTCGCTCATGAAACTTCACTGACTATGACAATGTGTTAATATTATCACACCTTTATTGACTCGTTCACAGCAATTCTCAGGTTAACAGTTCACTGAAGGGGGATAATACCGTATCATTGAATAATTACTTTAATTTGGAAGACCTGGAAAAAGTTATATGGAATACTTTTATAGTGTTTTTGTTGTCATTTTTTTAACTATCATTGTTAGACTTTTAAAGTGTGATTTTCTTTATATATATATTTTTTAATAAATATCAACATTTTTGCTCCTCAGAAGAAAGTCAGTCATGCAGGTTTGAAATGACATGAGAGTGAGTGAATTAAGACAGAATTTTGGGGTAAACTTTTCCTTGTCATGGGGCTATATATGTCAGAGCTGTTTCTTTACCTTTTTTTACCTTGTATCTACAGTAACACTCTGGTTAGAGGCACATTAAAGAATGTAAAGCATTAGCCTCATAAAAACATATTTGATTTAGATAATCAAGAAAAACATAACCTGTTCCCTAACATGACATTTTTCCGCTTTCCCAAGATGACCCAGAGAGACGGCCAGCACCTGTGGAGGATGAAACATTTCAACAAGCCTGTGTACTGCAACGTCTGTCAGAATATGTTGCTGGGGCTCCGCAAACAGGGTCTCTGCTGCACCTGTGAGTGGAAGTCTGGGTAATTTGCAAGAAAGGTTCACAGATTGTTTTGCAAATGTAATCAATATTTCCAGACTGCCAATAAAATGTTGAATTGTAACAACTAAAATGCTAAAATTGTCAAGATACAGTCCAGAAATCCAATGTGTATTGTGGTTTATAAACCTAGTGAATCATGTTTAGTTCTGGTCAGTTTGGTATGACAACCATTTGCTATCATACACAGGCTGCAAATACACAGTCCATGGCCGGTGTGCCAATAAAAACCCGGCTCCTTGCACCCGCACATATGTGATGTCAAAGAAAGAGACAGGGGTAAGTACACCTTTTTTCTTTTCTTTTCTTTTTCTAATTTAACTTCAAACCAATACTGTTAAACATCCAAGGAGTGTATGACATAATAACTGTAAATAACATAAAAAGTAAAATGCATACAACAGTTAAAAAATGCATAACAGTATATTGGATCTGTGTATTAGCTCTTAAAGTGACGGCAGCCTAATATTCCTGCTGCTGTCTGTGTTTTTAATGTTAATAAAACAACAAAAGACAAAGAACAGTCACCCTTTGCTCTTGACTGAATAACTGTTTATAACTTTAATCTATGTTTCATGGCTGGTGACTTTTCTTAAGTCACCGGCTTATTTTTTAAGTCACCGTTTTTTTCAACTGAACATTATCCAGGTCCTGTAATGAGGCAGCCTCACTAAGGTCCTTTTATTGTAAATCCGAAATATTGGGCCTAGTGGAGAAGGGACCCTCCTCAAGCATCTCCTATAAGCTTCTTTCTTCTGTACTGCCATCAAGTGGACACTGGAAATGTAAACAGCACATGTGCATCTCATTTGTTTGTATGCAGATTGCGACGCATGACTGGGTGAGTGGAAACTGTGATTCTGGGAAGTGTGACCGGTGTCAGAAGAAGATCAAGAGTTTGCATGGCCTTACTGGGAAACGCTGTGTCTGGTGTCACTCATTGGTGAGATTGGGACTTTCTGAAAAGCTACTAGACATTATACAGTTACTGAAAACGATAGGTTAAAAAAATAAAAAATAAAAAACACTGTTTATAAAATATATCTAAAAGTAGGATGTGCGTCCTAATAAAGCAGGTCAGTTTGTCATATTCACTCTGACTCTAATTTTTCATTACTTTTTACTGTCCTAATTTAGAGACATGATGAGTGTGCAACCCAGGAACCCTTCGAATGTGATTGTGGCCCTTTCAGAGATCATATCTTACCACCATGGGCAATTTATCCAGTCTTCAAGGTAATACAAACAAAAGTCTCTCTGGAAGAAAATTCCATGGATGCAAGTTGCAGGATTTGCAACTGTACTATACAACAAAATACACTCATTTACTACTTATTTAATTAGTTTAATGCTAGGCCAGTGGTTTTCAACCAGGGGCAGGGGCCCACGTGGGGCCCTCAACAAACATCCAAGGGGGCTTGGGGTTTGTCCGTCCTCGGACCACTGTTGGTAAATTCTTACCACTGCTGACCAGGAGCAAACCACAAGCCTTGCCATTTTTTAGATACTCTGACCCAGTTCAAAGGGCAAATAAAAGGTAGAGAACCACTAGACTGTTTTTACCTAAGCGAATTCCAAGACTTCCAAAAATGGATTAAAAATATGTTCCTGGTTTAGATAATAAATATTGCCTGCAAAGCTCCGTGGCTGCACAAAAGCACAACAGCACCATTTGATTATACTAAAAACTACATGAAGAACGTTAAAAGATTAAAGATCGGCTTACATAGAAAACATTAAACACAGATTATTTGTGATTCTCCATTGTACCTTTTGTTCTTTGTTTCCTCACATAGGAGAGGCAAAACTGCGTAAAGAACAGCTGCACATTTTCAGGTGATGACAGTGACCACAACACTACACCTGATGGACAGGTACTACAGGTAAGACACACAATGGACAGTCTTTTGTGTTTCTGTTATCAAACCATGCAGAGACAAGAGGTACTGAATGATGGCAGTGAAACTAAAACACAGCTTCCTGTCCCCAAACAGATAAACCCAATTGCTGACACTCATCCTCTTTTGGTGTTTGTGAATCCTAAAAGCGGCGGTAAACAGGGAGAGAGGTGAGAATACTTCCATCCATCCATTCATCCATCCATCCATCCATCCATCCATCCATCGTTATCTAATTGCCTATGTATGTTAGATATGTGTATTTCACTATTTTTAATCACTAAATATGTGTTTTTACAGAATCCTTCGGAAATTCCAATACTTGTTGAATCCTCGGCAGGTTTATAACCTTTCCAATGGTGGGCCAAGTCCAGGGTAAGGAATTCACTACTATTTTTAGCATACATAAATATTTATTTGTGCCCCTGCATCCGCTTGGTTGAACTTGTGGAAAACAAAACTATTAAAAATGGACTAAAGATGAAAAATGCATGATATCATCCACATTTTAGTTTTATAGATGTGGATGGTCTTAAATTGACTGAAGCTTGTAGAAGCTCAATGATTTTCTGTTTCCAAACCAGGTTATGTTTCTTCAGAAATCTGCAGAACTTTAGAATATTAGTTTGTGGAGGTGATGGCACAGTGGGCTGGATCCTGGACGCTATAGGTTGGTTCAAACATACTTCCTGTGACACTCACAGTGACTTTGTTATGCTCTCATTTCACTTTCAACCAACTGTTCTTTTCAATTCCACAAAGATAAAGCCAACCTGCCAGTGCGCCCCCCAGTGGCCGTGCTTCCTCTTGGGACAGGAAATGATCTTGCACGCTGTCTTCGATGGGGAGGAGGTGAGGACAGAAGCTGAACTTGAAACTTGAACATATGCCTATATGTCTTCGTGTCTCTCACGGTTATGACGCTGTAGGTTATGACGGGGTGGATCTGGGCCGGATCCTGAAGGACATTGAGGGCAGTTCTGTGGTGCAGATGGATCGCTGGAGCATACAGGTTACCCTGGAGGACAGTCAGGAGAGAGGTGATCCTGTTCCCTACGAAATCATCAACAACTATTTCTCCATTGGAGTGGTAAGACACATACAGTACAGCATTCATCTGAAATAGTCTAATACATTACCTGTTAGGTAGTTTCAGGACCCTCATTTTCGTTCTGTGCTTTTCCTGCCAATATAATTATATTTGTATAAAAAAAAAAAAAAGTTTATCATTCTCTGTGTTGGCTGTGTGTGGAACAGGATGCTTCCATTGCTCACCGCTTCCACACCATGAGGGAGAAACATCCACAGAAGTTTAACAGCAGGTGAGCATGTCACACACTAAACCTATTTCTTTACAATATTTTCTTAAAAATAATATTAATAATATACACAAAATCCATCACCTAATTTTAGTATTATGATATACGAAAATAACTCAGTCTTGGCCTTTTATAATTATGCTGTGTTTGTAAACATGGCGTATGTCTAATGTCCATTAAAATGCACATTGGTTCTGAACTGTGGATCTGATGTAAATTTGTAAAAAAAAAAAAATTCATATTTTTCAAAGTTCATATCACTTACAAAAATTATATATGTGTGTGTGTGTGTATTAATGCCTTTATTCAGCAAGGGCACATTCAGATTAATCAAAAGTGACAGCAAAAAACATTACATTGTTAAAAAAATGTAATTAAAAAAAATGCTGCTCTGTTGAACTTTCTTTTCATCAAGGAATCCTAAAAAAATATTTCACAGTTTCCACAAAAATATTAAGTAGCACATAATTTTCAACATTAATAATAAATATTTCTTGAGCACCAAATCAGCATACTAGAATAATTTCTAAAGGATTATATGACATGATGCTGAATATTCAACTTTGTTATCACAGGAATACATTTAATTTAAAACTATATTCAAATAGAAAACAGTTATTTAACATTGTTATCATATTTCACAATATTACTGTTTTACTTATAGCATAAGAGACTTCTGTCAAAAACATAAAAAAATCTTACTGACACATGTAATAGTGTATACATGTAATAGCCTGATTTATTACTTTGTTCTTTTTTTTTATTTTTAAGAAGTTTGCCTTAGCAGCATCCAATTTAATGACCATTTTTGATTTGATATGACCAAAAAACATAAACCATAAAAAAAAAAACTCTTTTGGTCTGCATGAGTTTGTGGCTTCCTCTTCATGCATATATATCTTTCTTTCAGGATGAAGAACAAACTGTGGTATTTTGAATTTGCCACGTCTGAGACAATCTCAGCATCTTGTAAAAAACTCAAGGAGTGTCTCACCATTGAGGTAAGAAAAAAAGAAGAAGATCACACTCCCATGAGAGTTCAAAGAGGTTATTGATCATTCTCTTCCCTTGTGCTGAAAGCCCATCAAAAAGAATCATCTAAAAAGCATGAGCACTGTAAGGGCATTAGAGTGATAACACCTGTTATTAACCTGCTTTTGGTATTAGTCGTCTGTCAGAGCTCAAGCCAGGCCCATTTTAATCTACCAGATCAGGGGCATTCATTCAGAATATGAAGCAAATGCAATTCATTACTTAAAAATCTGCTTATGCACATATTCGCCTTGAAATCATTTTTAAAATGGGAAAAGTAACGGAACTGACCCCAGCGCCTCTGTCTGGCCTTATCCAGTGTTGCGGGACCCAGTTGGATCTCAGTTGTCTTTCTCTGGAGGGAATTGCCGTCCTCAACATTCCCAGCATGCATGGTGGCTCCAACCTGTGGGGTGAAGCCAAAAAAAGTGAAAGAGCGGACCAGGACTTGCCTGAGGTCATAGTAGACCCTGAAGTCTTAAAAGTGAGCCCGCAAGGTACGTTTCATTATATACAGGGAGAAACCTATAAAGCCCCTATTATGCTATTATAAAAATTCCTAATTTTTTATTGGATGTCTCCTACAACATGCATCCAAGGTCAAAAAACACTTTAATTTTCTTATAATATACACTGCAGCATCGCATCTTTTAACCTTCTTTCCGAGAGCCTACTCTACTCTACTCTGATTGGTTAGACGACCCAGACTGATGTGATTGGTGTACAGCGTGTCGGAAACGAAACACTCATTACCATATCTGAATTTCAGCTCCGGAGGCTTTCTCAGCACTCGTATACACAATGATACGAACAGTAATGATTTGGTTTTGCGAACAATGTGGATTTGCTTTCACAGCGCAGGAAAAAAAGTGACTTCACAACATGTTGACAACACTAACCGAACTCTTCCAGGCCTCAGCTACAACTGAAGACCATAGGCTGGCATTATGCTGCAAAATCGTTGTAAACCTACCTTAGTTTGTGCAGGAAGTAAGACTGGAATGACTTTCTTTTGGGTGTCAATAACTCCATTTATTGTGCATTTTGATCTTTGAAACTTCACAGACCTTTTACATTCACAAGCAGCTTACATGACACGAATGAATGGTCATTTCCGAAAAAGCATAATAGGGGCACTGATATGTAGGTTATCCAAAACACTCAAACAGACTGTCTCCAAACAGACATGAGCGATAAACGTGTGGAGTTGGTGGGATTGGAAGGAGCCATTGAGATGGGACAGATATACACAGGGCTGAAGAGCGCAGTCCGGCTTGCCAAAACTTCTCAGATTACCATCAGGTGAGACAAACAGTTACCGCCAAATGTCATCTATGGATGTCTGTGTAAACAAGTCAAGACGTGCTCAGACACGTTCACTGTCAGTCTGCATTCCCTGCATTTACATACTCATTTGCATTTTATTCTCAAGTAAAATGTTCAATTTACATCCCATTAATTCTTTTGTCATTTTTCATTGTTAACCATTCTTGAGTCTTAAGATGTGAATGTGTGTTTAGTCACCCCAAGCAATTGCGCATTATATCATTCACTCATTATTTTTGTTTCTAAAAATTTTACCCAAGTGTTTTATTCAAAAATGCCCACTCATTTATAGGACAAAGAAGCCTTTGCCAATGCAGATAGATGGAGAACCGTGGATGCAGCCACCTTGTACAGTAAGTGTCTACACCACTTTCAAAATACTGCCTTTCTACACAAGAGTCGTTCCAATCTGTTCACTATAAAGATTTATTCAGATTCATACACTGATTTGTTCAGTGACCCTTTCTGCAGATTACATTGTAAGTGGTGAGAAGTGTCTTTTGTGTTTTATGAGTGAGTCATTTGATTCATTCACTCATCCAAAATTCATAAAATGTGCGTTTCTACAAAACTAATAAGCGACATAAACTGTTTAAGCATCATGAGTGTTGTTTCCAAATTATTAAAAAATACAACTATAATTTAATAACCTAAATTTAAGATTTTTAGTGAAGGAGAACTATAAGGATTAGTTCAAAAATACTGAATCCTTCAACTATGAAACATCACTAAAGGCTCGGTTTAAATTTAAGTGACAAATAGTCATCCTAAATGAAACAAAGGATATTTGACTTGTATTTAACCTTTAGTTTGGACAAGTAGAAACATCTCAGCATTAAATGAGATTTAACTTATTGTGTTATTTTAATCTTTTTTATTTTATTTCCTCAGATTCACATCACACATAAGAACCAAGCTAGTATGATGATGGGCCCTCAAGCCAAATCTGGCTTTTTCAACCTGAAATAGAGACCTTCGGGGATGATCCATATCGCTTCAAAACTGTGTGTGCATTAACAAGGACTCTGAAGCCAGTGAAAGTTTAAAGCGATAATGTAAATATTGCAACAAATGTTTACTAAGGTTTTAGCTCTTACTCAAATCCTTGTGTTTTAGGAGATTGTCCTTACATGAGATACAAACTTCTCACTTGCTATCTTAATATCAATTATGCTCTCTTTAAAGAAATGTAGTGCTCTTAAACAGTAGGTCATGCATTCATTTTTGCTGTGATATACATATATAATATGCACAGGTCATTCCAAGTACATATGTTGAATATTTGTTTATGTAGATATACATAAAAATATGCATCACTCCAAAGCATCCAGTGAAGGAAGCTTTGATGCACAGTGACTTTGCTGTAAGATTAGAAACAGATCTGCATTAACTCTGCACTGTGCTTTTTGTTTTTCCTTTCTCAGCTAAGCCTAAATCTTCTGTTGCTACTGCAGTTACTAATCATGAATGTCAAGATTAATCCAAGGTGCCAGTGTGCTCTTTGCCAGAACAATGACTAGATTTAGCAAATCAAAATCTGAAGAGCTTGATTAGACATCTAATTTATTTGCTGTTAAATTGTACACCTAAAATAGTAGGTGTAATATTTAGATAATATATTAAAACAAAGTCCATGGTATGTTAAGTAATTTTATTAGGTTTCATTGTATCAAGAATGTATTGTGTACTGTTTTTGCAACATTTCATACATTTAAATAGTGATAGTTCTCTGTTCTATTCTATTTTCTTCTGATAACTCAATGGACAACATCCTAAAGGTTTTAGATTGCACACATGAATGGCCCTCTGGCAAGCTTTATAATTCTATGTTGTTCCTGAGAATGTAGAGGATCTATTAATTTTGTGAATTTGTCTGAATAAACATTTCAATGTTATATCTCTTCTTTTTTCTTCATTTGCCACAACGTTCATAAGATGTTTTACCGCATATAAGCACTAGAGGGCGCCATCAGTTTAAACATTTTTACACCAGCCTGATCAAGCATCGGGTTCAAGTTCACTTTCTTATAGGCCTACCATTTTTGGGCTACTAAAACAAGTTTTTTTATGTACAGGCCTACACCAAAATACTCAACTGAAACGAGAAAACTATCATACTTAATTATCTTATAATTTCATAAAATAACCAAAATATTATATTAATATCAATATTAAAATGTTCAAATCATTTTTAGTAAAATATTGCTTAATTATTTTTGGTTGGCCTTTATTAATTCAAGGTTCACCAATTTCAATAAACTTTCACTAACTCTGCCTGGCATTATATATCTGATTGCTGTGAGCATGTTGTGAGTGCTCTTTAGAGTCGAAGCTTTTTAATGAATCGGTTCACAACCGCGTAGGCCTGCGTCATGTTATCCGGACTGAATCGACCAGAGTGGTAGCCTGGGAAAACCCAGACCACTCTCAGTTGTAACTGAGGTAGGGTCTGGCAAAGCTCCATAGACAATTCATTTCCACAGGGGCGTCACCAACGAACGTCGGATAGATCTAAAACCAATCAGAGCGATGAATGACATGACGTATGCAGAGCGACGGAGAAACATCTCGAGACTCTCAGCAATTCTCTGTTTGTGTTAACGAAAATGACTATTTTAAATCGCTTGAAACAGACGCGAAACCTGATTCGAACGAGTGATGTTTTGATGTTCCACGGCGGCATCCATGTCTGTAATGTACAAAATCTGCGTCACCGTCTCTGCTCTGTCGTCATCGTGTAAAACGTTTCTGATTGGTGCCGCGATTTCGGCGGATTGGAAATGGGTTTCAATGGGCTCTTTGCCAGACCCACTTGCAGAGCAAATCTAAATTTGCCGGAAGTGGTCTGGGTTTTCCCAGGCTACCAGAGTGGTTCTTCTCGGTCAACAACTCAATGGAGTCAAGAGCCTCTCTTACAAACATGTGCGATTCGAATGAACCGATTGCGAGCTTTTGAAGGGAACCGAGTTAAATGATGTGGCTAAATGTTTACTTTAATATCCAGACACAAACATTTTACAAATAAAATTGACTGGAAATATGTTTATTGTGTACGTATTATTATCAACTCGCATACAAAACCACAGAGTTGGTTCTAATAAATAGCTGTCAAACTAAAATGCAATCGTAAATAATACTACTCTACTTCTGCCTGCTAAACCATTTCAAGTAGTCATGGCTGAAGTGCATGTCCCCGCCCCCTTTTAAGATAGCAGGGTCCCTCCCCCTTTTCCTTCACATGTGCTTTTCATAACTCGACGAGTCTGTCCGTAGATGCTGTTGCTGTTGCTGCTGCTGAGCTAGAGCTGGGGATTATTGCACAAGTCAAAAGTGTAGGCTGGTGCCGAGTGGGTGTCTCCTCACCCACACTCAGTACTTTTCATTTCTCGCTCTTCTTTCATCCACTGTTACTTGCTTATTGAGTGACACGCGGACTATGAAAAATATGACTTTCCGACGCGTAAAGAAGCTGAACTCAAACGAGCCGGACAGCGGGTCGTTGTGTCATGACAGTGGAGACATCTACTTTACCTCCTCCAAATCGGACAGCTGTACTGTGGACCGTGGACCCTCAAAGTCCACTGAGGTGTATAATTATAAGACCCTCGCTTACTCTGGGGGGACCCTACCAAGGAACTTTAAAAAGGTTAGAGCATTTCATTTTATTTTCGAGATTCGAAACGCTGTATTTGAGTCCTTAAAAGTGTTTACATGTACATTGGCAGATTACACACAAGTGATCAGTTTATGACATTTATCTATCTTTTAATTCTCAACTGGAAAAAAACTTTTTAGTCCAGCCTTAGATTGATTTTCCGGGTTTAGTCAGCCTCCCTATGGTCAAATTGGTATTTTGGGTGGTTCTAGAGTTCTGGACACTTTTTAGCTGGTTAGACAAGTTAAGACTGTTTGTTAAGAAAATCCTGCTAAATCATTGTAAACTATGTTATTATGATTTTAGCTGGGTTAAGCTGGTCTGGCCAAACAAGACCAGCACACCAGTTTTTTTTTTTTTTTTCAGCAAGGTTGAGCTGTAGTTTCCACTAATAATGAACACTTATATCGGAGTGAAAACTTTATTATAAGTAATATTACACTTGTTAGTCTCTTTTATATCCTGCCCTCTATGCATGAACATCTTGAATGTATTGTATGATGTTGTCTGGCCTTAATTAAGCTCAGAGACAACAGCCCTATGAGTTTGTTTTATTAGAAGCAGCAGTGTGCATGCGCCACTCAAGTTTGATTAGTTTAAAGGCACACAAGTTGAGCTCTACCTCTCTTATTGACTTTATATGCCATCATCATTGGCTGAACATTAGCTAGAACTGCACATTTTGGATGTGTCCCTTATTAACACACCTGATTCATATCATCAGCACATTGTTTGGTGCTCTGAACTGGGTATGAGACATTCAAAATGTCAAATGCTGGAGTGCTAACCACCACTGTTGAAGGGGAGTAGTTCAAGCAATGATGTCCTTGTTTGAGTTTGGTCCTGAATGGTTCAAGCAGTTGTCACACTTTGCTTGGCATGTAAAGAATTTCTAGACCTGCGCTCATTCACACCTGTCCCATCAGTGTGCATCTGTGACCATCAGCATGTGACGGTTCCTTTGAAGAACCTCGTTTGCATGTATGCATATGAGCAGTCATGCGAATCTTTAGGAGTGTTACTACTTTTTTATTTCTGCATGACTGATTCATTAGGGTTCATACAACAGATCACTCATATCATGCCATAAAAAGTAGAGATTGCAATGACACCACCACTGTGCATTCAGCAGGAAACACTAGTATTCTGTGGTAAAGAACTAACTTATTTGATTCATTGTTTGCAAAAATTAGCTCAAGGTCAAAGCTTGTCTACTTAGGTAGCAACCATTCATTCTCAAGTGAGAAATGTGTAGCATTTTAAGCCAACAGTGACCCAAACAAGAGGAAAATATTGTCACGTGAATGATTTTATATTAAACATTTATTAATAATTATAATTTATTGTTATTATTATTATTTCAAATTAGAACTTGATTTTTTTTAACTACAACACATTTGCATATCTGAACATGTATTCCCACTATATTATTATATTTTATTAATAATAATAATTATATTATTAATAATTATAAATAATGCGCATTTGATTTTCACTTATTTGAAAATGTTTCACTTGTATTTTTATTATTATTATTATTAATGCAAATTAGATTTTCATTTACATATCTGAAAATGTTTCACCTGTATTTTATTATTATTATTATTATTATTATTAATAATGGAAATTATATTAATTTACATATCTGAACATGTTTCCCAGTATTGCTGTTGTTGTTACGCCAATTTGTAATAGTATAGGACTATAGGTATAGATGTATCTAGTATAAAGTCTCCCACACTTCCTTCCAAATCCAAAGAGAGTCATTAATCTGCTGCTCACCTCTACACTGTACTCGGCTTTGGCAAAAAGCAGTTGCTCTCCTGGGCTTTGACCATGCAGAAGTGAGCCTGCTTGGTTTTGGCCCTTGGGTTTAGACACACTGAAGTGTGTTTCATGGTCACTCATGGTGTAAAGTGTTTCCCAGTGCTTTTGGACCACCCACACGCAGGTCTTCTCTCTTGAGGAACTGTAAACAGCTCGTATGTGTCCCTGCTGAATTTTGGGCCTGCTCTTTAACAGTCCACCTCCTGTGTGGCCAGCCAAGCCGTTTTACGGTACCTGACCAAGTGTCCGGGGCAGAGAAGCCCCCTCAGGATTGTCTGTGACCTTTGTGGTGTGGAACTGAATTTACTGCAGAATTGAAAAAGCTTGAGTAAACAGGGTCAGTGTGGTTTTGTTGTTGACCATGTAATGAAATGGCTTTTGAAATTCAAATAGCTCTGATGATCTTGATATCTCCAAGTATATGTCTGGTGGCAATCAAAACAACATCTATAGTGTAGTAGCCTATGTGTTATGGCTCTGATATTCTTAAAGTGATAGTTCACCCAAAAATGACTGACAATTGTCATCATTTTTTCTCCCTTTCAAACCTGTATGGCTCTCTTTCTTATTCAAATTCAAAAACTTTATTGTCTATCCCCACAGGGGTAGAAAATTGTCTTTAGACAAAGGCTCAACAAACAATACAAAAAAAACACAACATGTAACATCAGTTTTAAAACCTACTACATTAAAAACTATGGAATCCCATTTAAAATACCAATAGCAGTTGGAATAAATGTCTTCTTATATTTGGTCTTTTTCACCTAAGGTACTTTATACCGTCTGCCAGAATAAAGTAACTGATATCATGTGGAACATAAAAGAAGATATTTTAAAAATGTTTCTGTTTTGTTTTTGTCCATGCATTGAAAGTCAATGAGTCCAATACTTTGTCATTCAGGTTTGGAATGACAGGAGGGGCGAGTAAATGAGGAGTTTTTTTTTTATTGTTGGTTGGGTGAACTATCCATTAGACTATGTTGCTGTGTTTTAGATTAATTGTGTGGTATGACAGCAATTTTTCAATTGCCTTTTTAAGGTCAAAAACAACAGCTCCTTTACAGCTGCTTGACTCAAACTAGCCAGCAACATTTAAATGTTGTATTTTAATTTGCAGAAATTAGTCCTAAACAAGGCTTACTCACAGTGGAGTACTACACGGCAAGATTTGGATTGTAGGGCAGGGTAGGTTTATGAACAGCTCTCTGTATCGTGACTCCTACACTTAGTGTAAACGCCGGGCCACAACAGGGTATTGTGCGACGGAGAGCTTTGCTTCTCCCTCCAACTGCCCCCGAGGGACCCTCTTAGTTACATGGAAATAAATGAAGTCATTGAGGGGACCCTACGACAATTCTCAAAGAGTACGAAAATAAAGAAAGGCAACGTTTTACTAGCTTAGGAGGGTTCTTGCACAAAGTGCACTTTGTGGAAAGCTGAAGTTGTTGGGGTTGAGGTAGAGCCCGATTGAATGGGCGTCTGTAAGAGCGGGCGTGATATGAATGAATACTTGTATCCGTTGTGCGTTTTGCGTTGGATTTTCAAAGTTATCAGCCGGAACATCAGGGCAGTTATTGTAGAACGTGCCAGAACTTGTATTCGCCAATCTGGTTACATCTTAGATCATCCTTGTGATAATTTCCTAGACATTTACTGTAAGTAAACCTGTAGTCTGGAGATAAAATAAGATCGGAGCATGAACCAGAGAAAGCCGAGACAGGAACGGTTCAGAGAAGACAGATATGCATTTCAGGTTACGTCTGCGATTGTCATCCGAGCTGTTAAACAACATATGTGTGAAATGAACACATTGAGCACAACCTGAAGACCTGTTGATCAAGGGGGATTTCAAGTGCACAAGGGCAGATCTTCCAAAAGTCACAGACACTCATTTTCTTTCTCTTGTCTTTCTATCTTTCCTCCTCATCAATCTGTCATTGGTGAACAGAACGGTGGGCTGCAAAAATGGAAGCCCCTCTCACAGTCTCCAGAACCACAAAGGTAAGATCTGCTTTTCTTCCACCTACACAGATTTGATTGGCGTATGCATGCGTCATCGCGTTATTTCCCTAAAATACGCTCGATTTATTTAGACAGTTATGAGAACGTCAGACCATAGTCATTCACGCCTTTTACAAGGTGTCATTCTGTCATAGAATAAAAATAACCCCCTTTGAACAAACGCAATCATAGATTTATATAAAATGGCCTGTTTGTGGACTGAATGAAGGAAATGAGCCCTGAATGAATCTGTGAATAAAAAGGGAGTGTGTGTGTTGGATCGGCCAGATGGTCAGATATGACCTTCACTGTATGTATGTGTCTCTCTCTTTATTGTAGAGTATATGCAATGCATATACATAATTCATGAGTGCCTAATAATGTATGAGTGCTTTCAGAAAAACAGGGTCTTGTCAAAGTCTTGTCATGTCTTTATGATTTACACGTTTGAATCCTGAGATTGCTTAATTGTCTAGACTAGTATTATCAACACAGAAGTCCTCTCTAGTTTAAAGTGCACCTCTGTAATAATTCATGTCCTGAGGTGGTTGTTATTATTGAGAATCAAAACACACTGTACACTTATGAAACTGAAAGTATACTGAAAACAAAGTTTGAGAGTGAGCTGTTCAGATGTCACACTTAGAATTTGGTGCTTTTTTAATTTTTATTTCTTTTTCACACATTTCCTATTACGCCATAAAGACGTATCCTCCAAAATAGCAGAATCATTGGGTTGATTATGCATTTCCTCTGTGATCTTTCATCATCCTTGTTCCTGTAAGCATTGACAGTTAGTCAAGGTCATGGATTGAGACTAAACCAGTCAGACCGTCTCTGCACAGCAGCCCTTTCCTCTGCTCATATTAATAGAATCATTTTGCTGAATTTCCTTCCAGGAAAACGGTGATCCTAGAGAAGAAAGAGGAGGAGGCCTTTGGCTTTGAGATCCAGGTAAGAGGGATTTAGACACTCTGTATGCAAGACATATTATCTGAATTCGTTCATAGCATCTGATCTGGTGAAAAATAATGTAAAATCTTTCTAAAGTGATCTAGGGTATGTTTACATGACAACGATGTACTAAAAACGGTAACACTTTATTTTACAGTGTTAAATGTTACATGTACTTACCATAGGGATAACAGTAAATTATGCATAATTACATGCAACTAACCCTCAACCTAATCCTGCCCTAACCCTATATGAAGTGCATGTAGTTGCTTAATATACTCAGTACTTAAATATATAATTACACTGTAACAATGACACCTTAAAATAAAGTGTAACCGTTTTTCCTTTGCATTTTTTTGCATACCAACGACAAGGTTGTCAAAACGATCCTCATTCACATGGATCCACCAAAACGATTAAGAGCGCTGTATTCATGCCAGGCCAGTATTTGGCGACGTCACTTTGTAAAGAAAATCTACATGTCTATAGACTGAGCGCTTTATACGCATGCGTATGATGTTTTCACAAGTTCACTTTTTTTGTAGCTTACACAGAGATGATAACGGTATCGTTTTTTAAAAACGTGCACTTTGAAACCCATTTTCACAAGTTAGAATTTTCAGGCCCCCAAAATGCCATTGTCGTGTAAATGAGTGGCCAATATCATGCATACGTTTTCTATTTTTAGTTGAAAACAGTGTCGTGTAAACACCCCCTTAGCTTGTACATGTGGGTGGGCTGCTCGGGATTAAATAAAAGCAAGACCTTGGGTGAAGGATCTCTTCATTGTTAAGTTGCTGTTATATTCAGCTTCAAGGTCTCACTTGCGATTAAACTTCAGTGGATGGCACCTCATTTCAACAGAAACAAGTATTAGCTAAGGTTTCTCCACATATAATCCAGTTAGTTTTGACAGAAAAAAAAAGAGGTTGTCTTGTAATTTATTCCTCACAATACTCACTTTATCAAAGCCTGATTCCTCAATGTGGAAACGATTATGAACTCTGTATTAGTAATTATTTATTCTGCTTCAAAGCAGTATGTCATTTGTTGTGACATGTGCCAGATAGCTAGTTTATATTTAGCAATGTGTAATAGTTCAGATGCAGGATGGAGGACCCCTCCTTTCCTGCCTTGTCCTCTAGTACAGGATATGACATCAAGTTTCTGTCACATGATAGGTCGACATATCAAGAAATTAATTGTTTTCTGGGATGGCGTGCTGTAGACAACATTGTTTGAGTCTCTTAGCATTGGGGATACGGTTGGCCGTATCTACTATGTAAATATGTATGTACTTTGCATCTCCTGAGGCGCTTGGTGTCTCAGAGATTCGTGTAAGCATTTGGAGTGTGTGGGAAGAGGAAGGAAGCAGACTATTCCAAACATTTGAAAACGCTTTATAAATGATTCACTTTTCAGAGATGGGCACATTTGCATTTTTTCTCCTAAATGAGTGATTATTGGGAGTTTTTTTCCCCCTCTAGAGTTCAGACCTGAATTTAACATGATAGTGGCTTTTCTTAAAGGGACAGTTCACCCAAAAATTATGTTTTCAAAATGTACTCCCCATCATGATATTTGAAACCTGCATTACCTTATTTCTTCTGTAATATATTAAATAAGTTATTTATAGCAGAATGAGAATGTCAAAAAGGCTCTTTTCCATACAATTAAATGAATGGTGACTGGCTGTCAAGCAAGAATATCGGCTGAAATTTCAGTAAACGTTTCTCACACAAATTTATTGCATGGGTTTAGAAGACTTGAAATATAGCGCGCAAGTCATATGGACCACTTTTATGGTGCCTTTTTGAACAATAACAGCCCCAGTCCCCATTCACTTTCATTGTAATGGTAAGCAGCAGTGTGAGCCCTCTTTAAAACATAATCTTTTGTGCTCTGTTGAAGAAAGTAAGTCATAGGGGTTTGTACCATCCAGAGGGTGAGTAAATGATGTCAGAATGTTAGTTTTTGGGTGAACCATCCCTTTAAAACAATCTTTATGAAGTCATCATAAGTTTAGTCAGATTCACCTTTCTTTTGACAAAATGAGGTTTAACAGTGTCCTCCGCTCACTAAGCTGTTAACCTCAACAACAGCTTTGGGTTTCAGTTGAGGAAATGAACACCAACATCAGTCATCCTCCAAGGCGTTGAGGCGTTCCTACGCAGGCGTTCCTACGCAGTTTACACACTTAAATAATTGTCATTCATTGTGAAAGTGAACATCGTGAGAGCGCCTTATAGCCACAGCGTGTCTCTTTGGTGACTGGTGAAAATGTTGCACGCTACAAAAAAACATTATGGCTCTACTCGCGTCAGGAAATGAACAGCAAATTGAGACGCTCATTTGAATCTACACGTCAGTAAACCAAAGATGCACTGATACCAAAGGCACCAACATGCAAATGACCCTTCCAAATAGTAGCAGCATATCAGCGCGTGCGTCTTGAACTGAGCTACTGATTACGGTTATGGTGGAAGCTGATGTTTTGCATATCGTCTCTTCCTGCTCTGTTTTAAACTCTTGCTGTGTAGAGTTGCATTGTATCCTTTACTAGAATTTGTAGTGCAATTCTCTAAAATATCTCACACCACTATGATATGTTATAGCCACTTAACATCCTTCACAGTTTACACCAGGTGCTAGTCCACTGAAGTTGACTTGAGTAGTTTTATGGCAGAATAGATAAACTATATAAGATCTTAATGGTGCAAACTACATTTTATTGCTACTGCTAAACATTTATTTTAACATAATTTACAGTTTAAAACAATGTTATCCATCCATTTTGAAAACCACTTGTCCTATGTAGGATCGTGGGTATATTATATTTTATTGTGTTATTTTGTATGTTATCCATTATCTAATTTGCAAACCGCTTTGTCTATGTACGACTCTATTCTATTCTATTATTATTATCCATCCATTATGCAAACCGCTTGTGCTTGGCCAGTTTATATTATATTATATTATATTATATTATATTATATTATATTATATTATATTATTAAACGTAGCCTAGTAAATGTAAATTGCTCTACTTTGGAAAACTTTCCTTTATGACTGAATATCATTTTCACTCTGAAATGCCCCACATTACAGTAAAACAGAAGTACAATTTTTACTCCAAGAAAGCACTCTGTATCTCTTGCTAACGCTCAGAAAAGGTCATCAAATATAAAATGTTGATTAGCCAAAAAAATGTGTTCGCCTCAGTCAGATGGCTTGGAGTTGTCCTGCATACAGTTCAAACATTGAAATGACAACAAAACACAGGTGTTCCAAATGCCCTAGTTTCGGTGTGGCTTGTTTATCAAAGATGTTTGCATGTGTGTAAACAACCTGAAGCCGTTCCTAACGCTCAGCTTCCTTTAAGCCATTGTCTGTCAGTCAGTCTTTGTGACGCCGTGCAGGTCAACATTCTAGTCATTGAGCACATGATGGTGTTAAGCCACTGTGGAAATGCTATCAGACCTGATTTAGCAATGCTACGTCGAACAATGAGTCCTAGTATTGAAGAAAATGGCACACCTTTACTAGCTAGACTATGACTCATTTTGTTTACTTTAGTATAATCTGAATGCATATCTATAAATAACATTACTCTTTGTACAAGAGACTGCATTGTTTACCACCCTTTTTTTGTGTGTGTGCCTGCAGACATACGGACTGCATCACCAGAGTGAGAACTCCGTGGAGATGTGCACCTTTGTTTGCAAAGTTCACGAAGACAGTCCTGCCCAACTTGCTGGCCTTAAAGTCGGTAAGTGTGCTCACATTAACACCACCCTCAATGTTTGCTCATTCAGTCCCGCTCTAAACCAGCATTTGACACAGACGCTAGAATATTCCGAGTAGTCCTCGGGGTCAAAGGGAGTACATTTCAAAGCAATAACAAGGATCACTTTCCTTCATCCACCTCTTGAACATCCTGTTTTGTAGTAAAATGAGTCTGTGTGAACGGGAGTAATATTTCAGAAGGCTTGCTTTCTGACTCTTGGATCTCATCAATCTGTCAACAGCAGAACAGTTGAGTGACAGCCCTACTGTTTAAGCAAGAGCAAATATCACAGGTCAGCGCCCACGTAGACAGTTGATGGATTTTTACTCTTTCAAACTGTAAAACAAAATACAGTCAAGTCACTGTGGTTTTTTGTGGGTTGCATGTTTATAGACAAGCTCTATTTTAATCTGCTAGTTTTTTTTCTTGAACATTTCTGTTTCCTTTTTGTTTGAGCTCTTATTGTACTTGGCATAAATCTTTCATCCTGATATAAATTAAATAGAGCTGTTGAATTTTTCATGATTTCATTTTGGAATATATAAAAGTATTTTACTTTAAAGTAAAAGTATTTATATATATATATATATAAACACACACACACAGGTGAAACTCGAAAAAATGTAATATCGTTCAAAAGTTCATTTATTTCAGTAATTCAACTTAAAAGGTGAAACTAATATATTAAATAGACTCATTACATGCAAAGTGAGATATTTCAAGCCTTTATTTGTTATAATTTTGATGATAATGGCTTACAGCTTATGAAAACCCCAAATTCAAAATTAGAATATTGTGAAAAGGTTTTCATAGCTGTAAGCCATAATCATCAGAATTATAACAAAGATATCATATTGTTGTTTTGATCACTTTAATGCATCCTTACATAATACAATCCTTGCTTTGAACAGTAGATCTGCGGTTAGCGTTAAATAAACTAATTTTGCTCATGTTAAATTAATTATATCTCAAAGGCTACAACAGTGGTTCGTCATGCATGTAAACTTGCATTTTTGTGGTAGTTTAATCCTTCTAGAACCTTGTAAGCAACTTTATTTAGAACGTTGACAAGTAAAACAAGATGGTTTTCTAAAAATACATCTTTGTCTTTGTCCTATAATGTCACATTCAGGCTTTTATGAATTGTTACCTCTTGAAATTGAATATGCAGAATTTGCATTCTTTTCTATCATCTCTGGAAAAAAAACACTTCTGCATCTAAAATATCAATTTGCTCTGTCCTAGGATCAGTTGATCTTCTCCTAGTCCAAAATATAACAATTATGATTCATAGATAAACTGATGTCAGATCAGTAGTAAACAGGAACTCCTCCTCAGAGTTGCTGTGCGTGTGTGTTGGTTTCGCTTCCTGCATTCCCTGCATGCCTTGCGCTATTGTCGCCGTTGGCCTGTCTCTCAAAAGCACATGACCTCATCGTTCTAAGACAAGAAAACCCAAAACTCTCCTAGGACAAAAGAAATTGTTTCATTACATATTGATGTGTAAAGTCTATTTGTCATGCGAGAAGAAAAAGTAAACAAGAAGATAGTAATGTATTCCAGTGGAACACAAAAGGAGGTGTTTAGCAGAATGGTTACGCTGCTCTTTTCTGTACAATGAAAGTGAATGTGACGTCAAGTTTTTAAAGGGTTAAAATAAAACGCCATAACAGTAGTCATTCAACTTGTGCACTATTTTAAGTGTTCAGAAGCCGTACAATAGCTTTCTGTGAGTAAACCGACTAAAACTGAACGTGTTCACTGAAAATGTTTCCTCTGAACTCTTGCGTAGCACTTGTGGTCACCATTCACCTTTATTGTGTTGAAATTGGACATTCTGCAATAAGTGTCTTCTTTTGTGTTCCTTAGAAGAAAGTCAGTCAATACAGGTTTCAAAATACATGAGCGTGAGTAAATAATCGTGACAGAATTTACCTTGTTGGTTGAAGTATCACTCTAAGGCAGCACAGCTCACGAAATGTTAGTATACAGTTTCCAATCAAATCAGTTCTCAGTTGAACACTCTTCTCTGGGCTTTGTAGGAGACACGATTGCCAGCGTGAACGACACTTCTGTGGAAGGCTTTCGCCATAAAGAAATCGTCCAGCTCATTAAATCATCAGGCAACGACATTAGGTATGTAGATGTTCCGTGTTTTTCCATTTCTGATAAGCAAAAGTCACATTTCACCCCAAAATAGAATGGTTTTAAAAGTTTAAATTGAAACTAAATTGTTTTAAGTGTGCCTGTGGTCTTTTCTGATTAGCTTGAAGAAATAGATCTGCTATTACTTGATTGGAACCACACTTTCCTTCCCCCCCGTTTATTTTCTGTTTAATAAAAGATGAAAGGCCTGTGAAAATGAACCTCCATTTATAAAGTGTAGATGTGAACCACATGAATGCATAGCAGTTAATGCCTTCCCTCTCCACGGCTTTTAACTCAATTATTTCCACTTTTAAACATGGGGTTATGCTGTAAATGAGAGTTTACAGCAGTCCAGTAAAAAGAGGTGCCCGCTTCATATCCATATCACCAATGAAATCATATACATTTGGGGGAAGGGGAGTTTTAAATGACCACTAAGCTCATATTCAGACACGTTGTGGTCTGAAGTCTGTTTTAAAGAGCTATTTGACTTTAATTGGTTTGTTTATTAGATTGAAGGTTTGAAGACTTGTAACTCTGCACAGTATAGGAAGTGACTTTGTCATGCAACACTGTGTTATTTTGTTCCTGTGTCTAGGCTAGAAACTGTCTACAGCAACTCGATTAGAAAAGCAGAATTGGAAGCCCGACTGCAGTATCTAAAGGTAAGTCCCATGCATGTCACGTATCAAGCAGCGTGTCGTCTCGTATACCGAGACGTTTACAAGTGTTGTAATGTAAGCCCAGCTTTAACACAGCTGCCCCGGCCTGGCACCAAACACTAGTGCCTATCACACCTGTTTCCTCTCACACCCCACCTGTTCCAATGACAGTCCAGTCTTAATCCGCACATACCGCAGTACAGCTGAACAGAAGCACGGTTTTACATTCCTCAGGATGTTCTCATATGTGTAAGAAGATGCCTAGGCTATAAAGTTTAACTACAATAAGAATACGGTTTCATTTTGGTACTCGCTCCTGCAGTTTTTGAGAGTAGCTGAATCACGGTGATGGTGAACATTGGTTATATATGTGTTCGTGTCATATTTGCTACACAGCTCTGTTGACATTCACAGTTGTATATGAGGCATGCACAAGCTCTCTTTTATAAATATTGTAATATTAACTGAGCTGATTATGTTACTAGACGGGTAGAGTTTTGCAATCGTTGGTTGGAGAACTTTAAACCAACATGTTTTGCCACAAAGACCTTTGTCATTGTTGAAAGAAAAACATTTATTTAAATGCAAACTAAAAAAAACTAATTTAAAATCAACCAGTGGAGTAGTAGACCGAAATGTCTAATATCTACCAATTAAACAAATGGCTAATGGTAAAATAATATTGGCACTATTGGGAGAATCAGACATATAAAATGTTTAATTTTGAATGCTAATTTACTTTTTTTACATTTTGAGTACATGTGCCATCATGTTACACTCACGCTTCAGTGTTTGCTTCAGAGTTATTGTTAACTGGAACGATTAAAATTTTTAATCGATATAAAGCTAAAATAAAACCTTTTATTTCAGTTAGTTGCCAAGGCAACATTTCTAATTTCCATTCATTTGAAGTATTAAAATGACAAACTGTAAATAAAAAATTATTAAATCTTATTAAAAATAAAATGGCACCGTCACATTACAAAATTACTATAAATGAAAATGTAAAAGCCGATTCAAAACCATAATAAAACCTATAATAGTATACTTAAATTTAATATATAAAAAAAACTAATTTAAACCCTGTTACATGTAATCTTTTGCAAACCTTAAAATGAACATTAATTTTTCACACCGTACATTATAATGTTGTGCTGCTTAAATTTACTTGTCTTGTATCATTTAAAACAATTGATTTTAGTTTTTATTTATTTAAACAAAATAGTATAGAATTATAATTAGCCATTTAACAGTTATCTTCCATAACATGAAAATAATGATCTGCTCCTGACTTTGAATATCGGTGCATCCCTGTAAAATACCTTCCATGAGTTTTTTTTATTTTTATTCAGTAGAATAAAGGATCGAAAAACCAATCGAAACCACAATCGTTACAAAAGGTAAAAAATCATGACATCTTTTCATTCATTACTTCAACAAATTAACTTTACGAAAAGAACTATGATTACAAAAATGGAGCCAGACAAAAAAAAGAACTATGATTAAAAAAAATGGAGCCAAGCAACAAAGAACTCAGCATTTTGTTCAAATTTGATGGCTTGCTGATTCGAGAAGTAGCGAGAGAGAACTGAGAGCTAAGTCTGACCTCACTGACCACACACTTCCCTGTTCTCTATGAAGATGATGATGGGAAAAAAGTAAATGAACAGACCAGCTAAATGACACGTGGAATGACTCTTACTGTGTCTTTTGTCTCTCCAGCAAACCCTGCATGAGAAATGGGATGAATACAGATCTCTAATGGTGCAAGAACAGCGGCTTGTGCATGGTGAGTTTTAGCACATGATAGCAATCTTGCTAACCCAAGCCTTTGAATAAGCCACCAGTTGCTTATGAGGTTGTTTTGATAGCGTGTAAAGGTTGGACATATGACATCTGAGCACTTCTGCATGTATTTATGTCCCACACAACACTTCCTGTAAGCACAAGTTTGCATTAGACACTTAAAGAGTATGATAAATTAAGAGAAACATTTAGAAGCATATGCTAGTATTTTTCCGGTATGACTAAAGCTCAAACTAAATGCATTAGTATACCAACATAATACTGTACTAGTCTGCAGAATCTCTTAGACTAATTATAAAAAATTAAAACGGAGAGTAATTTTCCTTGCATGCAAGACACTACAGGCTAACTGTTTTTGTTTGTGCACTGGTCGATTTTGTGGGGGGGTTTTTCAGACTAATGGAAAGAAAACATGCAAAATACACTTTTATTTTATTGCAATTCATCTATTTGTGCACCAAGACAGAAATTGCCTGTCTTCTTTACTGAGGGGTTTATCAAATAATTTCCCTGATTTTCATTCCTAAAAACATAGAATATACTGTAAAAAAAATGTACTGATTTATTGAATGATAAAGAGATATCAAAAATCCCTTTGACTCTATAGGGCTGTTCACACTTCGAATTAACTTTATGCAAATAATTAACCCTGGGTCATCGTAAACCCTGTGGAAACAGAATCCTTGCTTCACGTTTCACATTGCTTATAAAGTACCTGGCGTTAACAATTGATCCTTGGTATTCTTTCGCTGCCGTTTCACACTGTTCATTCCTAATCCCCGTGTTGACGTGTCAGTGTCACTGATTAGACACAATACGTTTACATGACGGCTTTAGCATTGCGCATCCTCATATTATATATTGCCGAATGTACTATCAAGATTTTTTTTAATAAGAATAAATAAGTTTTTTACTATAAGAATGAAACGGTCTCATCTTCACTCCAATTGTGTTTCCAGTCACTATTTGACATTTTTGCGAGGGTTAGATTCAGATTTCTGTGCAAATTTTGTACATAAATTAAATAATGTCGTCTTTGTATATTTCAACATGACAATTTTTTTTACAATTCTTATTCTAATCGATCGTCACTTTTTTAAAACCCTGTTCAACTTGGGTGTCTTGCTTTAAACATTTCCAGAAGTTAATTTAGCTATCTGCTTTCTCTCTCACAGGCATCGTACTGAGTGACGTGGCTGTGTACGAGTCTCTGGAGTCAGCCGGCGTGTACGGTAGTCTGGGAGCTCCGAGCCCCGCGGCCATGCGCGCGTTACATGGCACCAGTAGCACGAGCAGCAGCGTGAGCCATCTCAGTGCCGCCACGGCTGAGGACGATCCACTCTACCAAACCTGCATCTACCAGGGGGAACGTGGCAACAACACCAGCAACGACGAGCTCGACACAAACCAAGAGAAGACTCAAAGCGGCCGTCCGCGGATGACCCGACCCGCCAGCGAGCTCTTCGCTACTGCCAAGACAACCCTGACCCGCAGCGCCAGCACACGCAGCTACATGAGGGGCCCGGCATCGTCCTCGGTGCCTAATGGAGAAAAACAGCAGAGTGGAGGGTTCAGCACACTGCAGCGTAAACCCAAACAGAAGAGCTTCAGGCGGAGGCTGTTGAAGTACATTCCCGGACTAAACCGACCCCTGGAAGAGGAGGAAAGCAAACTGTGAGAAACTAAAACAGACTAAAATTCAAAGACTCACTTAGCCAAAGACTAAATGTTTAAAATGTGAAATGCATCCAAAAAAGCAAACTGAAGACCAAAATGGGAGGCCAAAACAAACCAAAGAATATTGTGATAAAAAAAAATCGAGAGCCTCGTTCCTTTCCAATGTTTGGACCGATTAGAATTTTTTTTTTTTTTTGAGTGTGCCAAAAGGCAACTTAAATTTTTGTCTAAAACGCTGAGTAGATGTGGATGCGTTTCTATTTGTTGCTGGAATATGGTTTAAAGTTCTATAACCAGTAATATAACAGTTAAGACAAAAAATATGGTGAAAATGTTGACTTAAAAAAAAAAAAAATTTGTCTTCATTACTTTGTCAACTTCTTAAACGTTATTAACATTGTTTAACTTTATTTTCTGGTGCACATTTTTCATCTAAATCAAGAAGTAAATGTTTGTACATATTTTGTTAATGTTTAAGTTATTTATTTAATGTTTTTTTTTTTTTTTTGTGAAGTTTTTTTTTTTTTTTGTTATTTGAAGATGTACAAAATGAAGGATTTTTCTTATTTGATCATTTATATTTGAAAATACTTTGGCCCTGAAGGATATTTAATAAATGCCTGTTGGCAGGTATGTGTAAATAACTTTTCTATTTTTTGAAAAATAAAAGGATTTTCCCTTATAATTTCTCTAGTATGCTTTTTTTCTCCCCTCACTTTTGTATTAAGAGGTTATTTTCCCCAGAAGTCCACTTGACAAATTCCCTCCCATTTGAGCACAAGTGTTCTTATTGTGTTGGACGTCTTTGATTTCTTCCTAAAATATTTTTCTTTGCACTTACGATACCGGCAGCTCACACAAAAGACTACAGCCTAATGTGCTTTCCTAACCTCAAAAACAACAGCTTCCTCTGGGGCAGAGACTGTGTGTTTTGTAGTATGAAGGGGCTGGTTACATTCCTCTAATGCTTGGCTCTGTGAGACCTTCAGTGATGTCAAACAAATTCATTGTAGGGTCGCTGTTAGGAATATGCATTGGAATGTGCATCTAAGAGTGACCCCAGGATTCCAGACCACAAGCCTTGATTCTCTTCCTTTAGGTCCGAGCTGAACCCTTGCCCTCTGCCTGCACACACAAACACGTTCCCCCATGGTGCTTTGACAAGACACAAACCGCATCATCATCCCAGTGTATCACCTGACCTTCCAGGTCACAAAATACCCCCCCTTCTATTTTCTATGGCTCTCTTTACGTTGTTTCCCTTTTGTCTGCCTTCACAGCCGGTCCCCGTTACGTCAGAGCCTCTTTGGATGGTCGCCGGTGTCAGTACTGTGTAACTCCCTGTGTCTTGACTAGCTATTGTTTCGTCTTCAGTAATAGAGACGGATGTGTGGGTAACTTGTCAGCTTAAGACATAATTGGGTTTTTGAGCAGATTTTGAAGGCTGAAGTCATTTTAAGTCGTGACGATTGTTTAAAAAAAGTGAATGCATAATTAGTTTGAAGACAAGGGGACCTAAAGCAAAGCCATGAATGGACCATTTAATGGTTGGGCAAAACAATAGGCTGACAGTGGGTTGCATGTAATTAGCATAGCAAGAGAGATGGGAGCTTGGTACAGAAAGGACATTAGAGTTTGTTTATACGCGTATTTATATTTTAGTGATGTTTCCTAAAGTAAGCATCTGTATTATTGCTTTTACTTGGTTTTGTTCTAAACCACTATCAAAAAATGTAAACATTGAGGTGTAACTTGTTTTGCACCATGCGTGCTCTGGACTGATACTTAACATTAGCCTAATTAAAAAATCTTATACAGTATTTGCATTAAAGAGGCGACCCGAGGCACATATACTGGCCAGAATATCAATGTCAGAGAGATTTGATAGTGGACTTTTACATGGGCCACCAAGCAACCACCAAACAAACGCAGAAGGACGTGCTAAAAACCATTTAAGCAACCACATAGCAGCGCTCAACCAACCACACCACCCTCACCCTCACAACATTGCGATAAGTTTTGCATAGAAATTTACCCGGGAGTGTATGTGTGTAAAATGTGTGCAAATTTTTTTTGATTCAAATTCGCAAAATTAATCTGAATTAACTCAACCTACACGTAGGCCTACGCGAAAACGAGCAAGAATGAGACCGATTAATTTATGCAGAAGGCCCTTATATGGATATGTTTGGACTTGTTTTATGCAAATTACTACCTGCAGGCACGCGCCCCCTCATTTTGAGCTCATCAACGAGAGTGGGAAATGTGCGTTGGCCACTGTTGTGATGATTCCGTGGAAGTTACCAAAACGTAAGTCTGTCCACATAAATACGCAATTTGTTTGCAGTCATTAATGAATGAGGCCAATAGTCTTCGTGTATGTGGGTGTTAACATGGGAAAGTCGGTAAACAGTACCAAAAGTCAAGAGGCGATTAGCACCAACAACATATTTGAGATAGGCCTAATGGAGAGAACGTTTTGGAGAAAGTCCGTTCAGTTTGTGCACAACGTCTTTTGTCCACAGACTAGGTAGGCCTACAACTGAACTGACATCCTTAATTCTGTTTCCAGCATTCACACAAAACAGTCTGTGTCTGTGGTCTATGTGCATGTTTGTAGTTAGAGCGTGTTATATAATAACTTGAGAAATAGGCCAGAATGCATTGAGCTTATCTTATGCATTGAATTATCCTGGTGAACTTAATTTATTTTTTTATATGTCATTGGAGTTTCAATTAAATCTGTTTGAACTTAAACTACATCGCCTAATATGTAGACTTCAAATAAATTGAGAAGGTTTTGCTTTTTCCCAAATTGTAAAGGGAACACAACTATTGGTCCTGATTTTTAAAGCATAAAATTGCTATAAATAAGAAATGGAAGTCTGTCTGCCAACATCACTTTATGCAGCCATGTTTTTTCATTACTATTTTGTTGTCTTATCAACGATTAGCCTACTCTCACGTTTTGTGAGTTTGAATTTAACAGCTCATATATTCACTGTATGCATCAGCTTTTTTTCACACTGATATTATAAGAGGAAAGCTTAATTCTTTATGGGCGAAATGGACCCTTGATCAGTGTGATGTGATATGAATGTCCGTTATGACAGGAAGTAAATGAGATGAGGGTGTTTGGTTGAAACCCAGACTGTCTCTTTTAGAGCTTCTTGTTTGGGGCTTACTGTGTCTCAAGGGTGTAGGCTACAGATTTGTGTTACAACATCCCTCCAAACGGCCAATATCTGCATGTATAGTAAATATATGATTACATAAGAGCAGAGAGGATTTTCTAATCCCCATCCATTGTCACTACTTTTGTTTGTAAAATTTATTTGACCCTGTGTAAAATGACTATCACAAAATAAGTAGGCTATAATCTATTTTTCATTTTTGAAAAAAAAACAAAAAAAGATTATCGCAATTATAGAATGCCGATATTACAAATAATATTACACATTAATTGAGAAACAGTAACAATCATTCAATCTTTTAGCTGACAAAAAGTGCAAAAGAATATTGTTGCAGCCCACCAGTGTGTCTTGTTGCTTGTTGCTAAGGAAGTTGAATGGATTGATGAATGTGGCATCTTGGCGTGCTCACATGAACATGAGAGAGTACAGATACTCAAGTCACATGTGCAGACAGGATGTGGCAGAGAGATTGCGAAGGAAATGCATCACAATGCAAAGCTGTCTGGTGAAAAAAGAGACTGTAACTCTTTCCAGAGAAAGAAAAGTTTTTGTTATCTAGTAGTCCCATTTGAAGGGGATTCCACCTGAAAAGTTCCCGATATTAAATCAAGACATATTTAGTCAGTAGTACATCACTTGAATCTTTTTTTTTTTTTTACCTCAGTAATTACCAACAATGTCCTTGGTGTTTTTTCCCAGTTTATTTCAGTAAACCTATGCTGATCCTTCTATTGCATTTATATAATGGAATGTCATCTAATTTAATAAAGTTAAATACTTGGTGAATAAGTCACCATAAAATAAAAATTGACAATTCTTATATTTATGGAATATTGCAGTATTTATTATAAATAATTTATCTGTGTACATCCTTTTTTACATGTGCCCTTGTTATCTTTAATCAAAATAACTTCCCTGTTGCATCATCATCATCATCATCATCATCATCTCTTCTCTTCTCTGATGATGTGTTCACTGGCATGAGGGCGGGACAACCTGTCACTCACATAACATCACAGCAATAGCAAACCACAACCATACAATAAATTCAATAAAATCTTTTTCGGCAGCACTTGATCCAGTGATAACACTTTCTCTATCTATTAAAAAAAAAAAAGACAAAAATACATTATTTTTTTTACATGATTGAACTGATGTCATAGCACTTACATATTGGTGTCCTACTGTTAGTTTAACTGCTTCTATTGTTCTCATTTGTAAGTCGCTTTGGATAAAAGCGCCTGCTAAATGAATAAATGTAAATTCCAGATGGACAAGGAATAAAAGTTCGCAACTTCTGTTTAATGCCAACTTTGTACAAAAAAATTATAATAATAATACTAATTAATACAACACAGTGACAACATATTTAAATCAGTGGATCTCAACCTTTTTGACATCAAGTCAAAATACCTTACTCACCTGTTGAGTAATAAAAACTGCACCTCAGTTCTCGCCATCTCTGAAAAGCCAATCCAATGATGATTCTCGTTTTATAATGAGCTCTGTCATGTTCTCTTTGTGCAAGCAGACTCTCCTCTGTTTGCCTTCTTTTTTATTTTTACAAGTGATTCCCCGGAGGTTTGAGATTGTCATTCTCACACCATAAATGCATCAAAGTAGCCAGAGCAACTTTTCTCAATTTATGGATATGACGATTGACGAGAGATGCACGGACGAGTCACACAATATGCAATTCTGCACAAAAAGCATCCCGCACTGTCTAAAATATAAACACTTATAATAGGCTTACTGTCACGTTTTGGTTTTGTTCATGTCTTGTCATGTGATTCCCTGTTTATCATGTGATCCTGCCATGTGTCTTGTCATTGGTCTGATCATTGTTCACAGGTGTCCCTTGTCTTGTCATTAGTCTTGTGTGTATTTAGCCCTCATATATGCCATGTGTCTTTGACAAGTATAACTGTAATCTCTGTTGTTAAGCGTCATGTTTATGTTTTTGAGTTTGAGGTCATGTCATGTTTTAGTTTTATGTTTGATCTTGTTATTTTTAATAAACTGCACTTGGGTTCTTATCAACACTTGCCTCCAGTGGATCACTATTACACTTACCTGAATCAGGGTAAGATAAAAACACGTTTTGGAAGAAGGATTTATGGTGTATTTAAATTTGGTTTATTTTGAACAAAAAAAAGTTACATAGTGCACCTTTAAGTTATCTTGATGCCCCCTGGTGGGTTCAGCCCCCTGGTTGAGAAACACTGATTTAACACTATCATGGCAGCAGGTTTGGCAAAGCCAAGCATTACTGGCATTTTCTTTCAAATATGTCCAAATGTAGTTGCTAATGCTAACTGAAATGAAACTGCATTAATTCATTGTCAGTTTGCAAAAGTAAATGTGTGTGAGATCACTGAGCACATTAACCTGTAAAGTAGGTGTTGTTGAAAGCCTCTGTCATGCCTGAGAACTCAAAAACAACATAAAGCATTTTCCTAACTGCTATCCAAGCTCTGCACCGACTCACTCTTTCCACACACGGTGAGGGTACTACTTCCAGCTTATTGCCTAGTTGAGACAATATCCCCTCTGTCTACAGGCTTTAATATGACTTTGCCTTCCATGGCAGGTGAGTAAATAATGGCCTCATAACAAATGAACACATTCAAAACAAGCATCTGTGCAGCTTTGTTATTTATGCCAATAGAGAATAGACCATCTCTGTTTTTTTTGTTTTGTAAATGTTGGTGTATTTAATTCATTGCTTGATTGGTAATGTTTGTCATACACTTCGCAAGCGGTTATTCAGGTTAACACATGTACAGTACACATTAATTCCAGTGCCTCAGGCTGTAACTGATGTGTAAATGTTTGTTAATGAGTGTTACTCCCATCTCTCCAGCCTCTCTGTCTGTCTTTCCTCTTGGAACAGTGAAGCAAAAGGGTCAGTTAGACTATAACTTGTCCACTGATAGCAGAGATTAAGAACTGGAGAAGTATAGACAGCTGCACTTCAGCCGCTCTCAGTGGAGAAATTAAGCGCAACCTGCTAACAAAATGGGAAGCTCTTCCATTCACATTAAACCCTATGGCTGTGAGCCAATACATTTATTAGGAGTGTGTGTCTGTGTGTGTACACTGTACAGGTGAAATAACTGAAGCCAGGATATGGAGGCCGTTGTCAAGCATTTAAACAGAAGACTATCTAAATTGCACTCCATCCTGTATTTTGGCCACAGTCTTAGTTCCTCATTTTCAGTGGTTTTATGATGACAGACCCTCTCTGATAGTGGTTATCAGCATAGACGTCAGTTCTCGAGTGGACGCCATCTGCCCGCCATTACAACCGTTTTTCCTCTCATCTCGTGACTAATGTTTGTCTGGTGCTGGTAAATCCGTGTGCACCTGGTTAAATGATTATATTGATTGCCATGGCCGCCTTTGAGACAGGAAAACCATCTGACCAGTGGTTATATAATAATTATCTGGCCTATTATGTGGAAAATATGTGTGTAAATACTTGGGTTACGTAGATGAAAAATGGGAATTTCACAACAATTCTTACAGCTCTTTATAGAAAGTCCCAAAAGAAATGACAGGAAGTGAAAGCAGGTTGTTGCAGGAAGCTAGAGTCTATTTGACATAACAAGCACTGATAAATTGGTTACTTCAGTTAAGTAAACTTAAGTAAAGATTTCCTCATTAAATACTTGAGGTCAAATTGCAAACGTAAAAGAGCAGCAAATATTACTGTTCTTTGATTTATTTCAATGTACACAGGTTGCAGTTTTGGAGGGAGTTAATATAAGGCCAATATGACAAGGATATTATGCTTTCTGATTTTCCATGGCATTCTTGGCATATTAATAGTTAGAGTATAGTATGCTAGCTATTCCAAATTCAACAAAACGGTCCAAAATTATTTGCTTGCAAATGTCTTGTAAAATGTGTGAATTATGGTGTTGGGGGGATCTGAGCCCCTAATAAAACAAAATTAAATATATTTAAACAGCTTTTAAATGCAAACATTTCAGTAACCACAACCGTTGAAAGTTTTTAGAAATGTGCTTTTAAATACAGTTTTGTTTGTTCAATATCAACACATAATGTACTTCTGTCATTATTATGACTTTATAATATATTTACATGCCATAAATACCTCACGTAAACTTTCAGTTTTTTGTTTAAAAGTCTTTAAGATAGTAGACTGTTAACTAACTGTGAGAAGGGTGCCAAAAACAATTTGGATACGCAGATTAACAGATTGCACACTGAAAATTAAATAAAATATTATAGAAAGTCTGGTAACACTTTAGTTTATGGTCCAATTCTCCCTATTAACAAATTTCTTATTAGCCTGCGTATTATCAGATATTGGCTGTTTATAAAGCACATATTAATGCCTTATTCTGCTTCACCATATTCTGCATCCCTTAATCCTACTTAATACCTAAAGTTAACAACTTCCTTACTAATTATTAATAAACAATAATTAGGAGTTTATTGAGGCAAAAGTTGTAGTTAATAGTTGATGAGAATTGTACCCTAATCTAAAGTGTGACCGAAAGTCTATAGAATTGACATATTGGTAGACATTGCACATAATGTGGGTTTATTTTTGTGACTGTCCTGTGTATTGTTTCTCTCTAAGAGATCAAAGATGCATATCTCCCCGCGGAGATCAGAGGGTAGACACTGTGTACTTGTGCACGTCTGTTTGTGCCTCGTGATTCGTGAATGCTGCGGTCTCTACTTAGTTATTAAAAGAAACGAACGCACGCATTAGTAGTAAAAGCTTTCCATCTCAACACTAAAAGGAAATGTCTTTGCTAAAACTCAGGCACACACTAAAGAAAGGATACTTCAACATAATATGGCCTTGCCTTGCAGTGAATGGATTTTAGAACTGTACACTGAGAGATTATTTTATGCTTTGCTGTTACTACTGTTGTCCAAAAACACCACAAGTGGAACATAATGTCCAGCCAGGTCTCACTAACTGAATGTTGTTGTTGTGTGTGTGTGTGTTTGAACAGCTTGGCTCCGCTGGTCCGTTCTGTGACACTGGTGAGCGTGTTTATCAGGGGGTCGGGATGTGTTGATTCATCAGGGTTTTCCTAGAGGCCAAGCCATCGTTTGAGAGGAAGAGAGCTGAAAGCACGGAACTTGGAGATACTGTACATCGTTCCCGCTTGTTTCCCAGTGTAAATTCCAGATGAAGTAGGTCATCTTGACCAGCTGCCTTTAATCACACTACTTACTGAACTATCACTGTGACCCAATGTTAATGAACAGATGCTTCAACCAGACAATCAGAAACGGAAAATTGTTATAAAAATTGTAAAAAAAAATAATAATACTTTATTTGGAATGTTCATGTTCAAGGATCCGCAGTTGATAAGATGGATGAAAATCCCATGGACTTAAATTGAAGAAACTAATATTATTTAGAAAGTTTTAATGACTAGATATTTGATGACCATGAATCACAGAAAGTTAATTTTTTTTAAGAAATTAATACTTTTATTCAACAAGGACACTTAAAAATTAATAAAAAGTTACAGTAAAGACAATTTTCTTGAGCAGAAAATCAGCATATTAGAATGATTTCGGAAGGATCATGTGACACTGAAGACTGCAATGATGCTGAAAATTCAGCTTTGTTATCATAGGAATAAATTACTTTTTAAAATATATTAAAATAGTATTACAATTTAAAATGACTGTATTCTATTTTATAAAATTACTGTTTTAATGTATTTCTGATCAAATAAATGCAGCCTTGTTGAGCATAAGAGACACAAAAGGTCTCCCCACATACTTTGACCCACTGACTGTCTCATGTGACAGTTGGTCATACATGGATTAAAAAGAGACAAATATGCATATTTGCATGACTTCTGAGGTCAGGATATTTATGAAGAGCAAGAGCATACGGTCATATAAGGCTATAGAGATGTACTAATATCAGAAATTAGAAGTGAATCCCCTCTAAAAATCCCTGTTTGGTTTTTCAAAAATCAGTGACAATGTTATTAGTCAGTCAGTGTGTGCGATATGAAAAGTATAAATGATGAGGCTGAATTTCAAAAGTAATTATGACGACAACGAAAGAGGCAGATGGACGGATGCGAGCAGCAGCGTCGCGCTGTTATCACGTAGGCGTAGGGTTCTATGGAGCAAGAGGAAGCTCTGTGGTTTCTGATTGGTTGCCTCAAGTTTTCCGTTTGCTGACAGATCTCCATGATCTCTGCAGCCAGTCTGATTTAGACATGGAGCGGTTTGTCACCTCAGCATTGGTTAGTTACTCAATGTCTTGAGGCCTGGGAGGACATTTTTGAGTAGGTACATACTGTAGGGCTAAAACATTCTGTCATTCAGTCTGACTCTAATTATAGATGAAAATAAGTCTCTTATGAAACACAAAAAGATTGAATAAGTTCCCTATCCTTCCCCCATTTCTTCTTCCACTATTAAAATCTACTTGGCGACGGCAACCCTGAGTGAATCAAGGAAACTCTGAGACGGTATCACTGTTGTGCTGTTCCTTGGAGCATCAACATGAGTATTGGACTATGCAAGACAAAAACAGAGAAATGTATAAAGACGGCTTGAATCTACATGAATGAGTCATAGATGGCGTTGATCCTGGTTTGGAGCGAAATCAGACGCCACGGTAGAGGTGTTGGCTGAGGCAGCGTCCCTCTTAGCACTTGCCGCCTCTCCTTTTCCTGGCTGAGCCTTTAGCTGGAGCCTCAGCGCAGCTTCCTGACCGTTTTCCTGTTCAGCTCTGGGAATGCAAACAACGTGCACCCCCACCCTTCACTGCTTCCCTGCATTTGGAAGTCCATAGTGACACCAAGTGTCCCATATTAAAAGTTAACCATGTAAAGCCTATTGTGTCATATTTGATACACAAATTTCTAAGGCCTCTAAATGATCGACGTGATCAAATTGTCGCTGTACACAATCTACTGCATGCTTTGCCTTCTGAAAGTTTACACTTTTTTATTTATTTGAGAAACAATGTCTAAAAGTAACTTTAGAGTTAACATAAGAATAGCCTTTTTGTTAGTAATATTATTAGTAATATTTTAACATGAACATGCTGGATTGAAGCAATATAGATTTATTTGAAATATGTTGAAATTTGTGTATCAAATTTGATACATCAGGCTTTTGAGGAACGTTTATTTCTACATCACCTAATCATTTTATTGCATTGACATATATGTTTTAAATATCATCTTAAGACAGGTTATTATGTTGATTCTCCTGAAACATGATGAGCTCCATATTCTCCTATATCATACTATATGAGCTATAAATGCCTGATGTGTCAAATATGACAGGCTACTCAACAGGCTACTATAACAATAAAGATAGTTTAGTTCTAAAAATTGATCTAAATTTAATAGAAAAGGAGAGTCCATAACGACAACGGCACCGAGAAACGATATCGTTGGAATTTTATTTTAGCTGATGAATGATACAAACATTGACAGCCAATCAGAATCCACCCTGCTTTAAAAAGCGTCAGACAACAAAACTGTAGCACGTTTAGAATAAACAGAACAACGTCGTCCGCTGCTGTGAATGCTAATATAGTTATTGTTACAGTTGTCATTTGTGTGAATGGGTTTCTGACTATTATTTCATATTCCAGGCTTTACATGGTTAAACTAAGTGTAAACTAGTATCTTATGTCAAATTTAAATATAAACTAGACTTTCTCAAGTAAATGTGAAGTAGCTCCCACAATGCTAGAGTGTTTTGGTTGGTCGCAGATCATTGCTATGCACTTTATAAAGTGTTCAAGCAGTCATTTTTCAGGTGGTTGATTCAGACAAAAAGCCGTCAAAAGAGTCAGAATGATATTCTGTCCCCTATAAAGGGCTCAGGTCACTTCTTAAATGTCAGACTACTACTTCAGGCTGAAATCTTTAGTCCGATCACAAAAGTGTAGCTCATTCTTTTTGGAAGTTTGGATAGCAAGCACCACTAATAAGAAAAAAAACACTAGTAAAGTAGTCCAAAGAAACTGAAAAAGGTGCATGTAGATGTCTTATGGTTCATTCAAACCCAAGTTGGAAAGTTTGGAATTTAATTACGACGTCACTTTAGAGCATTTCTACAAAATGATGAATAAAGAATGAGCATCGGGTGTTTTCGTTTCCCTATTGGGAAGTATGAATATCCAAGTGAAAGGACTTCTTGAAGGTAAAAAAAAATAAATGTAGGGCGTGTTTGATTTTGTCCATTGAGAATTAAAGGTGCAGTAAGCGACTTCTGAGAATCATTGTTGAACACGGTTGATATTTGAAATCAACCCAAACAAATACACCCCTCCCTTCATTGCTCTGCCCCCAAAATGCACGAACATGCAATGCAAGAGTGGATGTCTCTTTATCATAGCAGAAGCAAAGCAAAAAAAGTTTTTTGCGAAAAATAAAGAAAAGATGACGAACAAACAACAAGGAAGAACAAGAAATGAACATGCAGTACAGAACTTTTATTTTATATTTTACAGAACATAAGCAAGAGTTCATTGTTAGTCACCAGCAGCACACTCAAAACCAATGTTACTCACTTATGGAGGAGAAAAAATACAAAGTTGTTACAAGGGGGAGAAATGACTGTTTTGGATTAAAGATTACGGGGTCTCATAAAAAAAAAATATATATATAAAATTATGCTTGCACAACATTATTTATTATAAACACAGAAATATTGCCAATTTTGAGGTTTTACTTGTTTACTTTACATTGTTTAGTCATTGAGGAAATCATTCGAGTCAAATGAGAAAAGAGAGATCAGAATGAAATCTCACACACTCGGACAGCCGTTACACATGTTAGAGAGTGGGTACCAGCCCAGGGAATGTGAGAGTGGGCACAATCAAAAGAGGTCTTTCAGAGGGACAATGATGTTGGTGTTCGAGACAGAAAACAGGCAACAGCAAGAATCAAGAAGTCTTACTCTTAGTTTCATACAGAAAATGCCAAGTATTATTAAAAGGTTAAAGATCTCTTCATGGTCGTGACGTATTTAAGAAATGCAATCTGGAACAATGGCCTTCTCTTCAACAATGAGCAGTGTTGTTGAGAGGCTTTGCTAATTTCCACATTTCAATAGGAGAAACAGTTGATCTATGTTCTCTAGGACTCATTCAGCATAGGCCAGCAATAATTTATGGCTGTAGGATTGTAAAGCATGTTGCATGTAAGACCTGCCTATAAGGAAATATAGTCTATACTCAATTATTGAAATAGTTGTAACCGGCTTGAAAGAATTTAACATTATATATAAAAAAAATTAAAGAAGACACAAAGAGGACATAAAATCACAGATATATTGCAACGGAGTCAGTAGACAGCACTGTAAACTTGAACAGAATTGTGGAGTGAATTTCACGCACTTGATCACAGACTGCCCTCTAGTGGAGCAAATCAAGCAGTTACAACACTTGAGTCTAGCTAAAATTGTCATTATATATTTTTTAATTATATTATATGGAAGAGCCCAAGACAATCTGATAAACTTTCAATTTTGTGTTCCACCGGGAAAAAAAGAACGTCATAGTCGAGTTGGGTTAGTAAATCACATAATTATGGTTTACTTGAAGTGTGATCTCAGAGTTTGCAGGCATACAATGCTTGAAAACATGAAAATGACATGGAAAGTTCTTCATCATAGCTAAAGTGCTTCTCTACATTTGCTGTTTGTGTATGCATTCACTCTTTCAAATCATATGACGGTATGCTGAATATGGTTCTGTTTATAGTGTTTGTACAGTTTCCAGCTCCTATCTTTCCACTCAGATGCACCCTGAAGCGATGCTAAGGGAGTATTAGCAGCAGTAGCTGTGTAACTTGAGGACTAGTTCTTCTCCCACAGCTTCACACAGCTGAGACGCCTGACCTTGTGCTGCCCCGAGCAGAAATTCAACACAGCAAAATAAACCAGTGTTTATGGGAAATTTAGCCAGATGAACACTACCTAACTAAGAGCCAAGCTCTTAACACTATTCCAACATGGCAGTGTGTGTCCTCATGTAGCACTGGTCATCCGCAGATGGATAGATAATTAACCTAGGGGTAATTTTAGGTTACATAAAAGTGCATAAATATTCAACTATTGTATGTATTGATGAATTTGATGTGTAATGAGGACAAATAAAGGGAAACACTGCTGCTAATAACCTATAAAGCTGAATTTTAGTTGGAAAAAATGTCTTCGCAGAATCCTCCTTTGAAGAATAAAGTTCAAAAGAGCAGCATTTATTTGAAATTGAAATATTTTAAAAAAAATTACCACGTTTTTGAAAGGTAGTGACTAGCTACCAATGGACATAAATGTTGTTTTAATTAAGTTTGAAGCCTTGACACAGTTTTGTCAAACTTGGCTGTAGTCTCTCTCTCTCTCTCTCTCTCTCTCTCTCTCTCTCTCTCTCTCTCTCTCTCTCTCTCTCTCTCTCTCTCTCTCTCTCTCTCTCTCTATCTCTCTCGCACACACACACACACACACACACACACACACACACACACAATCTTTCTCTCTCTCTATTTCCAGATGTGGTTTGGTTTCAGCCAGTAGGACATTTCCAGGCGCTAGAAAACTATAGGGTTTCAAAAAGGGCACACCGGGGTCTAATATGGTTATAAATTCACACCAACGCTGCTAAACCACGTGCTAAATGTCCACACGAATCAAGTGTCAAAGGCTTTGGAAAGACACCCTTCTCATTTGAGAGCTGTGTGTGAGAATTATGTGCATCCATGAGCTGTTGGCTATCCTTTACTTGATGACAGACCAGATATCACAGCACTACAATCGACATAATTTCGCCTGATCCAAACAATGTTTTTTAATGAACTTATTGCACAAGTCACCAGCAGAGGGCGCATAAGATCTATAACGGCTGATTAGATGAGGCCTATATAGAAAATGTCTATACACAAATCTGGATTTTTCGCTATGACTTTAATAGAATATCTTTACTTAAATAAAACATAATTGTTCTGAATTATTTATATCCCAATTAACCTAAAAAATATTTAATGTCATTGTTTACTTCGCCAAGTTCCCCTTACCCAAATTGCACTGTGTTTATGTCATCTTGGTGTCTCATGGGCAATGATAGTGTCTTCAGCCGAACCCGGAATTCACAGTGGACTACAGAGCTGAGACTCAGTATCTTGTGGTCCCCTAACGAACTCACTGGTGTAATTTATGTAGTCTATATTTAAATATGGCCTCCTATCTATTTTCTGGAGCGCCAGGAGTGGAACTGGATAAGGTGAATGGTGAATTAAGACTGCTGGAGGAATGCCTGAACTCTAGGAAGCACCACAGCAAAGGGGTTTCCAACACAATAATGCTGGACCAGTTCAAAGTGTAGCCTACACTTGAGACAAAATTTGGTTCAGTGGGGTTCTTGACTCACTTTTAACAAATCCTTCTTTACGCCCAAAAGGTTCGTCATCATTAAATGTCTTAAATGATTGTATAATACTTTCATGTTTAATGAGTTTTCCCCCTCACATTTTTCTAGGCATAAAGTATGTTTTTGAGCGGTTGAAAAATGTATTAAAACAAAACGAATTAAAACTAATCCATAAAATTATCCCATTTCGGAACCCCTAGCCTAGAATATAGGCCTATACCAAGCACCAGACAGAACCCTTAATGGTTCTTTATAGAACCCTTTCCTCTAAGAATAGTTTCTGTAGAATGGAAGTAAATTAAGACTTAGAGCTGACAAATGCCCCCCCAAAAAAGCAAAAGTTGTGCATGTGATCTGTGATATACAACTTCTGAAGCCATTTGGTAAATTTGGATGAGGAAAGAACAAAAACTTTAGCTGTTTCTAAAAATTGTCCCTACCAATGGGCTGTCAGTCAGTGAGTTGAGCGCAAGAAGATTCATATGCGCTGTGTCCGAAATCACAAATTGTATAGGCACATTGGTTTGAAACTTAGCCTACTTCTCGACTGCATGCGCATAACGTTGACGGGTCGAGTGGCAGGCGCATATATCAGTGACGGGTCGAGTGGCAGCTACCCCTAGCGGTGACGGGTTGAGTGGCAGCTCCCCCTGCCACGCAGAGATTTTACCCCTACTGCCATATCTTGCAATATGCAAGACACTGTTCATGAATTTTATTGGCAATGATTTTTTCCAGGGTAGGTATAGGCTTGGGACCCATACAACACACGCATTCACACCTACGGACAATTGAGCCTCTCCAATTCACCTGTTTTTGGATTGTGGGGGAAACTGGAGCACCCGGAGGAAACCCAAACAGAGACAGGGAGAACATGCAAACTCCACACAGAAAGTACTCCTGGCTCGGCAGGGACTCGAAAAGGGGCCCTTCTTGCTGTGAATGTGTAGTATGGAAGAAATTTGGACGTATACATCCCTCATGTCGTCACTGTCATGTGATCTGGTGTCACTTGTGTCACTTCACCGCCATTCACAAATCACAAATTGCCATGGCCTCATGGGATAGTAAATACCAGACTGTAGGTAAATACGCACTTTCTGAATCTCAGCGGAAGTGTCATCCAAGCATACTGTTTTCGAATACCATTCGGACATACTCTGTTGTCATACTGTTTTTCGATACTATGTAGAAGAGAAGTATCCGATTTCGGATGCAGCAATGTTTTTTTGACTGAAGTTTTATGAACAATTACTTGTGCTGGAATTAGACTTAATTTCTCTCACAAATTTGCCATTCAGAGCTAGTGCGGATGACAAGATTTTCTGTAAATAAAGACGTAGGCCTACTGAATATTGTTTGTAAAAAAGACTTGAACAATAATGCAAGAGCAACACATATCCTCATTAAAAGGTTGAAATAAAAATACAGTGATCAAGTTGGTGGTTCACATTTGATAGCTTTAGCTTGGAGGTATAAGGCAGCTGTCTGGCTTCAGCTAAGCCTTTTGGGACTTGTGCTCACAGTCAATATCCTGACAAGGGCAAGTTTCAGATCCAGCCAAAGTCAAGAGACCTTATCTTAGCACATTTGCATATCATTACATAATCAGTGTGCTAAGCTACAGTTCACTCGAGACAACTATTCAGGGGATGATATGCAGTTGATTTGATTCAAAAGCCAGGCTGTGTTCAAGGCTCTCCAAGCATGCTGGATTGTGGAGAGCCACATGATTCTGTTACTGACATACAGACAGGGAGAGCTCGCTCATGTCCTGCAAGCTAACAGCTGTACGTAAATCACTTTGATTCAACAACAGGTGCCCGAATGAATGCAGAAACCGGGTATACGTGCTATATGTTTCAATGAACAGTGCGCGATGTTCCGTTGTGCATAATGTTACTCAAATGAAATGAAATGGTATGTGCTCATCCAAAAAAAGCAGATGCATGACCAGAAACATCCAAGACCTTCAAAAAATGAACAGTGCACTGGCACAATTCTCTCAAACTCAATTTTAATAATAATAAACAAATAATGTTATACATTTTAAAATGTAATTTATTCCTGTGATGCAAAGGTGAATTTTCAGCATCATTACTCCAGTCTTCAGTGTCACAGGATCCTTCAGAAATCATTCTAATATGCTTATATGCTGCTCAAGAAATATTTATTATTAATTTTGAAAGAAGTTTTGCTTCTTAATATTTTTGTGATAAACAGGATAAATGTTTAATAGATTTTTTTGTAACAAAGTCTTTACTGTCATTTTTTGATCAATGTAATGAATCCTTGCTAAACTAAAATATTGATTTCTTGGTAACACTTTACAATAAGGTCTCATTTGTTAGCATTATATTTTTTACCTCAAACTTTTGGACAAAATATGTGTGTATATGGGCCTATCAAAATTATTCAACAAAAATGATTGAAATAGCTCAACACAACAAATGTTTCAAGTGGTTTCCCCAAAGTCAACTGAAAATGCGACTTTTAATGACTTCTGCAGTCTCAAAATTATTCAACCCCCTGAATAGAATTCCTCACGACAGCACAGATCTACAAAACAGGTGTTGTCTCAAGCACACCTGATGCAGTTAATCAAGGGCTTCATTAGTTGCACCAGGTGTGCTTGAGTTAGAACACATGAAATACCTGTGCTAGCTAGGTTTGTTGAGTGTCACGTTTTGACTGGATGTTAGAAATATGGTCAAAAGAATGGTCCAAAAGGTTAAGAGAAGATGTCATCGCCCTTCACAAAAAAGGAACAGGATACAAAAAGATAGCGAAGGCACTAAATGTTCGTATAGAGACACCGTTGGAAGCATAGTTCGCAAGTTCAAAGTTGAAGGAACAGTGTTACACTACCTGGACAGGGCAGAAATAGGAAGCGACAGTATCAACGACTGCAACCAGATTTCTGAGAAGGCAGGTTCATAAAAACCCTCGAGTGACTGCAAAAGACCTAAAGCAAGACTTGGTGGCAACAGACACTGAAGAATGAAGCATATGCTGATAAGAACACTCTACAGTTAAACATGGTGGTGGCTCGTGATACTGCTTTGCATCTTCTGGCACTGGAAACCTGCAGTATGTGAAAGAAGTATTGAAGTTTTAGGAAATCCTTAGAGAAATGTTGTCAGTGAGGAAGCTGAAGCTTGGGCGTCATTGGACCATCCAACAAGACAATGATCCCAAGTATACCTCAAATTCCACCAAGGCTTGGTTGCAGAAGAAGTCCTGGAAGATTCTACAGTGGCCATCACAGTCACCTGACCTGAACCCCAAATACAATCTGTGGTGGGATCTGAAGAAGGCGGTTGCAGCGCGTAAACCCAAGAATATTACAGAACTGGATGCTATTGCTCATGAGGAATGGTGTAAGATTCCTCAGAAACGCTGCCAGAAGCTGGTGTCTGGTTATACATCTCTTTTACAGCAGGTAATACAGCAAAGGGTGTTCTACTAAATACTAAAGATGCTAGCCATGAAGGGGTTAAATTATTTTGAGACTGCAGAAGTCATTAAAAATTGCATTTTCAGTTGAATTTGGGGAAACCACTTGAAACATTTGTTGTGTTGAGCTATTTCAATTACTTTTGTTTGATTTATTCATTGCAAACAACGTGAAGTCTGTCAATTTTGCCAATAAACCTGATTTGCAATGTGGGTTTAATCATTTTGATTACGTGTGTGCGTGCGTGTGTGTATAATTGGCTAAGCAAGGCCTCTGCTAAAAATGATTTCAATTTTGTCAACTAAAAAAAAAAATTTTAATCAAAAGAAATGAATAGTAGCCTACTTTTGGTAAAAACATAACATGGTTAAAGGTATGTGGACACCCTTTCATAATTAACAGGTTTGGGGTTTTCCACTATACACTCAAAGCTAACAGTTGCATGAACTCAAGTATATAATCTCATTAGACAAACATTTTCAGGAGAATGGAAGAGCTCAGACTTTCAACGTGGCACATTCATGTTGCAGAGCAGAAGAGCTTCCACAAAGGCCAAACCTGAACCCTACTGAACACCTTTGGGATGAATTGGAACGCAGACTGCAAGCCAGACCCATCACCCAACATCAGCGCCTGACTACACTGATGTCTTCTTGTGTCTCAATGCGTGCAAATCCCCACAGCCATGTTCCAACATCTAAAGGAAGGTCTTGCCAGAACAGTGGAAGTGGTGAGGGAGGACCAATCCCCTATTAATGTCCATGGTTTTGAAATCGAATGTTCAACACCAGGGTTGTGGTGTTTAAGATATCCATTCGCACTGCAGCTTTTTTGGTGACCTAGAAAAAGCTGGTCCCTCCTCAAGGTGACTGCCATGTTGAGATCACATGACCAGTAGGCCTATAGTGTCATTTTTTGACATATTTGTATAGTGGAGTGTGTATCTATAATTTGTTTAAGATATTTATTAAGTGTGGTTTATTTGTGTAAAACTATAATAATAATAATACGTTTATTTATATAGCGCCTATCCAGGGCTCAAGGACGCTTTACAATGAACAAGCAACAATAATGGCAATGGGCAATGATGACAAACAAAACAACAGTAGATGGGAGTAAAAGTACAGTAAAGGAGAATTATGTAGACGGGGCAGCATACAGCAGAATACAATTAGGCACAACGAAATGTAATACAATTTAAGAATGGTAGGTATAATAAGAAAATATTCAGTAAAAAACAATATATGAAAATAAGTGTGTTTTGAGCATAGTTTTAAATTCAGAAATAGTATTAACACAACAGAGTGACCGGGGGAGAAAGTTCCACAACTAATGTTTAGGTGGGCTACTGAGTGCACCTTTAAAACAGTATTGAATGTTTACGACTTTGCCAAACTATATGGAATCAATATAGTGACTTTCATGTCCTGTTGAGTTCTAAAATATACTCTTTTCTTGCTAATTTAAAATAGGTATGTTGTCTTTTTTTTTCTCGTAACACCTGTTCCGATCTGATCGCTTACTGCGTGTCAGCACAATGTTTTTCTCATGGTCTTGTGACCACTTCCTCGTCGTCTTTTTCCTATCCCGCCCCTCGTGACAAGTTCAGCTCAACCAAACCAATGTGCCAACAGCTCAGCAGCTGTAAGATAATTGAACTGTAACTGTCCCTCGGTACTCGTTTACCTTATCATCAGTTCGTAAAAGGTTTATTTTAAAAGTAATTAAGCTCGTGATCCAGCTTACGGCACGATGTAGCCTAAATGGACGCAGTAATGGAAAACTGTCGCGTCATTTAGCAACAAGCTCTTCTGCTGTATTCGGCTGGGCTTCCCCATATGGCAGCGCGCGCGGAAGGGATTCCTGCTACGTCAGCAAGCGCTTCATTGCGTCATTGGCGGAGCTTCCTCTTTTTGGTCTCAGTGACAGAGACAGACACATCCTTTCTTTTCTCCAACCGCATGATCAAAAGAGGAAAGGCGAATCTACACAAACATCGATGCGCGCGCGGCTCCCGGTCCTGTCTGCGCATCACAGGTGGAAGAAAGAAGGAGATTCCGCGGCTGCCTTTTCTCGTGAGCAAAAATCTTTGATCAGGAAAAAGATGCCAGCTCGTGATAATGGGGGAAATAAGCGGTAAAGCCAATTCTGAGTATAGCCTACAGACTGCGTGATGGAAATAGGCAAAAACACCAAGAATGTCAGGAAAGACCGATTAAAGAAAGACTTCACTTCGATAAAGTGTGTTTTAGGGTGAAACCTTCCTAGAGGATGTCATTAACCCTCAATATCATACGAGGAAATGATATATAAAAATGTGCTTATAGAATAATTTTTAACTAGCCTATATTATAATTGTAATTATAAATATTTTTTTGCATTTGCATAATAAATGTATAGCTCATGTGTAGCTCACACATCATGATCGAATGCTGTTTATTGTATTGCCTATAGGCTTCATTTTTTTATGGATATTTCTTATATTTATTTTGGTTTGAAAGTGTACTTGGACAATAGAATCAACCTTCAAGAGGAATAAAGATCACTGAAATAGATCCATGCTGTATATAAATAAACTAGGCTATTCTCTGTGTTCCAACGCTAGTCAACTTGCCACCCTGCCATGTTGGCCTGCTCTGAATTCCTCTGAAGACCCATTGTCCTTGTTTTTAAATACCTAAGCTGGATATGTGTCAGCGTAGCGGCCTGCATTTCATGTTACTTGGCCACCTACACTTGAATCAACCTATTCAGGAAGAATAGGTCATTCGCTCACTGCGTTTTACTGAAAGGTTATTGACAGAGAAAAATGGATTATGACACGGAAACTGTGCGTCTTAGGCGTGAAAGTATGGTGAGAAACTATGGTGAGAAACAACCGATATGGACATGGCGTCTATATATCACATTCAGAAACCGCAGGCAATTCTGGATCAGGACATGCTCTTTAAAATAGCAGCACAAGCATCTCACCTTCAGAAATTTGTGGCTGGCTGTTGATTGATTGTACCCAAAAGGTTGCCAACAAGACTCCCATTGTTTACTAATATGAAAAAGTACACCTGACCTACTACATGCATGGTTAGGATGTTTTTAGACTTGTCAATGTCTATGAGTTTTGGTTGTATCTGCAAGTTAAAGTGAAATGGAGGTAGGCCTATGGCACACATAAGGTTTAGATGTCTGTAGATATGGCAGACAGGACCATAACCATCATATATTCAATGTTTTTTTAATGTCAGATTCTTAAAATTTTACATTTGGTTCCCCCTTAGATTGAATATTTTGTTAAATTCTTACTCACTAAAATAACATTTGTGACTTGATGTTATGCTTGATTTTTATTCTTAGTTAAAAGGAAAACATTTAAGGTTAAAGGGATACTTCACCTCTGGAAAGATGAATGTGTATTTAAAATGGGTCATTTATGTAGTAGTAATGTGAAATTATTTTTAGACTGAGAAAAGCCAGAAAATGTATTTGTGGCTCATGTGGATGAAAGACAACAACTCCCAGAATGCACTTGCTTCGCTGCCCTATGAGGACACTCCCAAGCCACGCCGACCGGAAAGAACGCAGTTAAACAACAAGGCTACTAATGAGTCTCCGTGACAAGTCTGCCCGGGATTTCGAGATTGCCAAAAATGTCCGGGATTCGGCTTTTGCGTTCTACAGTCACCATTCATGATGTTTACTGTGGCGAGCAGGACGAGACTGACGGCCGCGGGAGAACGACGCGAGGCCGGTAGCGTGATTACTGATGAGCGGCACCTGTGAGAGGGAATTTTCTTAGCAATGTTAAAACGCACATTAACCCATCACTTGTTTAGCGTTCATGTAAACACTATATTCAGATTCACCAATCAGAATGAATTCAGTTACATTGAAGCAAAAGGTGTGCATACACAATGAATGGCGACAGCAGAAAGCAAAAGCCGAATCCCGGACATTTTGGACGATCTCGACGGCCGGACATGTCCGAGAAAAAGAGGATGGTAACCCCTACTACTCAGCTTTCTCCACAGAACAAGAGCCTGTTTGCTTAGCTTCCAAATAAAGATGGCTGACACTTTTTGTACATTCTGTGAGTGAGATCCCACCCTCTATGGGCGGGTTGAAAACATGCGGATCTAGCGCCTTCGACTGGCTGTAGTTTTTAGCCTCTGGTCAAAAAAGCCTCAGATGACGCGAAAATTATGATTTTTGCGTCATCTGAGGATTTGTTACAGACAAAAAATACATAAATCTCTTGCCTCAGGGGGTTATGAGGGAGGGAAGCACGGTAATTTGAAAATACAGGTTTTCTACTGATACAAAGCTTAATGCTAAAACCTGAAGTATCCCTTTAAGAATCAACGCATGGCATGCGTGGCATTTACTGGCACTGTCAATCCCTCACACACCCTGCATTGTAGAACTTCAGACAGCGCTGACTTCCGTTTTCATTTTTTCTTGACACACTTTCATGTTTTGACACGTTCAGCTTGTGCAGGTGTAGCCCTACCCTCTCCTCGTGGGCTCTTTGTGGTTTTCTTGGGGAGGAAAATGTCTTATTCAGTAGCATATAGAATTTAAGGGGGAAATTAAAACAAATTGTAAGTATATATAGTATAGATTTTACTAACAACATATATATAGGCAAATTCAAATTTGATTTATAAAAAAAAAGAAACCTTTACATTTTCCTCAATCCACTCAGTGAATCCTGTTTAAAAGAATAAACGTTGTATATGTGTGTTTCTTTTTACTCTTTCTGTTGCTCATCTTTGCTTATCTGCTAGTTATTTGTATCTTGTCCTCACTATTTTTAACTAAATTCAGCCAGTTGCACAGCAGTGCGCTGCTATAATTAGAACAATAAACGTGCGGATTGCTTGCGTCAATGGAATCCCGTGTGTGCGTCATGTCTCTTGACAACGAGCGCTCTGATTGGTCGGCAGCCGGAAAGATTTGCCGATGATCTCCGCCCCTGCATGGCCATATTTGCCAGTGGAACGCCTCGAGAGGATGCACCTCTGACGTAACGGCACAATAAAGTAGTCGCTTATATATCTGCTCGCTCACAGAAATATGAGAAAACCGTCTTGTCGTTGCCGGGGACGTTATACATGATTATCAATCAGTTGGAATACGGACACTGACAAGTCCCTCACCACAATACATTTTCAGGTACGTAAGTGTTCTTGCTTTTAATATTCGGAAGTCAGTTAGCCACTCTTTTTTATGCTTCTTTTAAATCCTATACTAACAGCAAATGTGTTTTTAGTAACCCAAAGTATGTTTATGTGTTGAAGAATTGAAATAATTAAGGCTGAGGTCTAATTTAATGTATTTTGAATGGTTTACTACATGGTGCGCACGAGTTATTCCGAAACTAACAGCACAGTGCGTATCCGCCACAGTTAAATGCGCAAAATGATTTGGCTTCTGGCATTTCAAATGTAAAACAATTTGGATATACATACGCATTGAGAAACCGTACGAAAGGAAAGACTAGACTAAGAGGGGGGTGTGTGTGGTACAGTGGTGCGCTTCTGCACGCGCAGTGTCACGATGCAACAGGTGCTCGCGCAACTTAGCTGCACACATTCTCCTTTACTTAGGAGACTGTACTTTGGCTATTTAAATAATACACATATATATTACACGGTTCACATCACACACCTTCATTTGGTGTACACACAATAATAATGAAAAGAAACGTGTCAAGCTAATCTCGTTTTACCAATATCATTTTGAGTCATCATGAATATAAAGAAGTTTTTTTTAGAATTAATCTCACCTGAACAAAACGAGTCATTTTATAAAGAGGTCAAAATATGTGACCTTTATAATAATAATAATGACATAAGGGGTCCTGTCTGTTTATTTGTTTACTTTAAAAAAAAAAGTTTTAACTTTACTTATTTATTTATTGTCAACAAAATGACTTCCTGCAAGTTGGTTATTCCACACCGACTCATTTGGCAGATGAACATTTGATCAACATTTCTTTTTCTTATTTTACAATTTCCAGACAGTTACACCACCTATGCATTTTGACTTTAAGAAACGCGTATCTATTGCATATGCATTGACTGGTTTATTCAATATATGAAATGTTTAGGGGTCAGATGATCATTAGGTGTCATGTTCTCACCTTGCTCTATGTGCAAGGTCATGGGTGTCTGTCAAACTGCTAAGCCATAATTATCTTTCTCATTTGCATAGTGCTTTAAAATACTTTCTGCAGAATGACTCTTTTAAAATACGTTTAACAACTGATATTGGCACATTTTAGAAATGTTTTAATTGCCAGTCTTAAGATTTAACGCATGTGGAGCAGTAATGTTAGAAATGTAATATGATTGTACATAAGCATTTCTTCAATGCACCCCCTCCCCCCTTATTTTATCTTATCATTTACGATATGGAACACTATGTCTGATTTAGCTGGGGAAATTTGAGTCTATCTAAAAAAGTTCCATATACATACACCACCCACACACATGCGCCCTCACAAACACACACGCCCTCTCAGTGAGGCAACCCACATGTCATGTTCGTCTGACGTTCTTAATGTGGTAACACAATAAGCATGGCTGCTCTTTCCAGCCAGACGGCTCTCTAAGTTTTCTCAGAAATCTCAAGGCACTTCAGAGAACTGAGTCTATACACCTTTTGGCCGGTGTAAGTCTGTCTAGGTATAAGTTAGAAAGCGGTGTTCAGCTCTCGAGGCATTTGACTTTTCCGCGGCAATATCTACGGTATTGAAAAGTAGATGTTGTGGTTCTGTTCTACAGAAATGACCTGTGTTCAAAGTCAACATGGAGTCCAGACCTATGAGAGCTCCCTCTTCAACTCAGAGTTTTTGAATCCTGACTTCACCTCCAGGTTGGCCATGGATGTGACTGACCAGCTGGACCAGCTCTCCGCACCCTCCCTGCCCAGCATCACCTCTCTGGTCGGAGGCTACGTTGGCGAGTTTGATACCTACTCATGCCAGATCGCAACAGGCGCTGCTTCTACCTTTGCTGGTGGCACCTCTGGGCAAGACTCGTTCAAGTTGGACGACCTCCAGGTGTACGGCTGTTACCCAGGCACATTCGCTTTGAGTTACCTAGATGAGACGTTGTCTTCTTCAGGTGGGTCAAACTGCTTTGGAAGTCCGGCTTCTGCGCCATCACCCTCTACCCCGGGGTTCCAGCACATGTCTGCCTGGGATAGCACATTTGGTCCCTGCTCCCCCGATGAGGGATGCTGGGGTTCAGAGAAGCCTCTGAACCAGACTGCCTCTTTCTTCACATTTGGGCACGTCACAGTCGACGAGCTTTCTCATCGTGGCTCGCTGCAGCCACAGCTTCCAGATCAGGATCCCTTTTCTCAGACCCAGCAACACGGTTCTCCAATTCCCTTTAGCCCACTCGGCCTGGAGCAGGGCAGCCGGGATGGCTCAGGACTGATGGATGGACAACTGTCTCCTAAAATAAGGAGCCCCACGGGAAACGAGGGACGCTGCGCAGTGTGTGGAGACAACGCTTCCTGTCAGCATTACGGAGTGCGAACCTGTGAAGGATGCAAAGGCTTTTTCAAGGTGAGAGAGAGTGATACAATTATTATTGCTAATCATGTCATGTTAACTCACCTCAGCATTTTGTACTTGGGTATTAAGCTCATTTTGATGACAAGCTTTAATGTTTTCTTTTTGTTTTTTTAGCGCACAGTACAGAAAAACGCCAAGTACGTTTGCCTCGCCAACAAGGACTGCCCAGTGGACAAAAGGCGGCGAAACAGGTGCCAGTTCTGCCGCTTCCAAAAGTGCCTAGGTGTGGGGATGGTGAAAGAAGGTGAGAATATATATATAGCCTATATATTTTTAATTTAAGTACCCACATACCATCAAAGCATTTTTAATAAGTGTACATATTTTCCCTCAAGTTGTGAGAACAGACAGCCTGAAAGGTAGAAGAGGTCGTCTTCCGTCCAAGCCAAAAGCTGTTCAGGACTCATTGTCTGTCTCTTCACCTGTGAACATCATTGCCTCTCTCGTCACTGCACATATGGACTCAAACCCTGCCAGTGGAACTCTAGACTATTCAAAGGTGAGGACAGAACAAGCTTCATAACAATCCGACAGCTTGCTTAGTGTTTTAACCCTCATAAATATGAAATACAATTATTGTCATATTTATGTACACTTGCCATGTTAATTCATACATTGTATTTTTGGTCATTGTCTAGTATCAGGAATCAGTATCTGGATTGTCTGAGAAGGAGGATGCCAATGACATACAGCAATTTTATGACCTGCTAACAGGGTCAATGGATGTGATCAGGAAGTGGGCTGGAAACATCCCTGGATTCAATGCCTTCTGTAAGGAGGACCAAGAGCTTCTTCTCGAGTCAGCATTTGTCGAGCTCTTCATTCTTCGGCTAGCTTACAGGTACAAATCAGTTCATATGACAATAAATTCAGTATTTTAATAGTATGTAAGGTGACTAAGAATTTATTTCTCATTTAGGTCAAACCCTGAGTCAGATAAACTTATTTTCTGCAACGGTGTGGTTTTGCACCGGACGCAGTGCGTACGAAGCTTTGGTGACTGGATTGACTCCATTATGGACTTCTCTCAGAGTTTACATCGCCTGAACTTGGATTTGTCGTCTTTTTCCTGTCTTGCCACACTGGTCATAATCACAGGTAAATTACGGTCTTTTAGTCTGTTTCTATTTTTTCTTCACAGCATATAGAAATATGCTTTATCCCAAAAAAAATCTCTAACCCTGATTGTGACCAACAGATCGTCACGGCCTGAAAGAGCCCAGACGGATCGAAGACCTCCAGAACCGCCTGGTCACGTGTCTCAGAGACCACGTCTCCACTAGTGCCCCTGAGGCCACCCGGCCCAACTACCTGTCCCGACTCCTGGGCAAGCTTCCGGAGCTGAGAACACTGTGCACCCAGGGCCTCCAGCGAATCTTCTATCTTAAACTGGAAGACTTGGTCCCACCTCCACCCATTGTGGATAAAATCTTCATGGACACATTGCCATTCTGAATGCGCCAAAGAGATTTTATAAATGGACAAACTGATGAAAGAAATGGATATGACATGTTTGGGGAACTCTTGATGGTTTGACTAGTCAAAGGACTGTATCGCTTACTGCTCTCTGCTTTCTTGGAATGGAATAAGAGAAAGATTACATTCTAATTGGGCCTGCATTTGGGAACCTTCATTGCATTGCCTTCAACATTGAACTCACTAACAGACACATAACGAGAAATATACATTTGGTGGAACATTTTGGTAACTCTAAACAGACTTTCACATCCTCATATAAATTGGTGGCTTTAGTTGGTAGCATTTCATGTCAATGGTGCAAATCAAATGCTCTAGATGTAACCTCTGACTGAAAGAAATGATATTCCCATCAGTATTATAGCAATGTTCAGAGGGCATATTCCAAATAGAAAGCAGTAAAACATCTTCCAACTTCAAGTTAGAAAGGCCATGGACCAAAACAGGGAGCAGAAACAGCATTTACTTGGATGTTTAAATGATCATACAAAGCCTTAAATATTCTCAAGTGCCCAAGCATTATCTCCCTTGAACATGTTCAAAAACATGCACCATAGTGCTTACACTGAAAAGAGAGATACACTGATACACTTGAGTACAGGACTGATGTGACTGCATTCGAGGACTGTGGTACACACTTTTCTAATATTTCTAAAAAGTGTATTTTAAGAGTCAGTAGTTTATATATATATATATATATATGACAGCTCATGAATATTTTCTAAAAGGTCACAAGCGATCCAGTGCAGCTACTGTAAATGTACCACGTACAGCCTCTTTCATGCAAATACTTTGAGTATTATTACAGATGCCTGACTTAGTTTAGTGTACCAGTCAAACCTTAGAGTAATTATATTTGTTTGTATGTATGTATTTTAAGGATGTATAGGTATGTCAAGCTCCTACAGACTGTAACTCTTTTTCTCACAATGACAAAATCAAGATCGGGCATTCTGAATTTTTTACATAAAATGAGAGGTATTGCTTATCTTTCATTGATTTTGTGCAACTCTCTACATAAAATAAAATTTTAACAAAAATCATCTTGGGTGCTTCTAAACATTTCTTTGCATTATGTGGTAGCCTTTGAAACAAAAATGGTTTATCGATGAAAGAGTTAAAGCAAGATTTGCATGGTTAAAGGGTTTCTATCATAATTTACTCACCCATACGCCATTCCAACCCATGCTTTTCTTTCTTCTACATGAAATATAAAACAAGCCTTTATTTCTAACTTTTTATATCTGAAGTCATTTCTCTGACAAACCGATAAAAGTTTATGTTGTCAGTGAGTCTGATTTGTGAAAATATCTGATTCAAAAGAATAATTCATGAATCATTCTAATGAACATGCCAAAGAAACCTAGTACAAGACTATGAATAATGACTTAAAATTCAGTCTGTTTTGCACACTAAGTTATCTCATGGAAAGAAGACTTCAAATAGAACACATTTTTTTTGTAATTTTGGGAGTGGCCAAATTGAACCACTGCGGTTCTACAGAAGATAGAAAGAAAGTCAGAGAACAACAAGTTTAGAATAACATGAGGAGAGTAAATTATTTTTATTTTTTTATTAACTATTGAATTATAATATAGCCCAAATAGCCAAATATCAACTAGCCATCAATAAATGAAAAACAAAACAAACAAAAAGAATAAGAATAAATTGCAAATATTTGATTTTACTATATAGGGTTTCAACATTGCTTTCATAACAGCTGTAATCTTAGTAATCATGATGTCATCTGGATTACTTCAAGGTGAAGAGCTTTCCCCCTTTAGAAAGAAGTTTTGGTTTTCAACATTCTACATATGAACAGTTAGTCTGCTAATCTGTGTCAGTGAATAATTCAGACCTGAAGGTCTGAGGTCACATCAGTGTGACGTCGATCTTGAACTATATTTAGAAGTGTTTTAGGCTTTTATTATCAGGCTATTTTTAACCATTATCACATATATTGCTTTATGAGGCCAACAATAGTAAAATTACTATTGCTCATATTTTGATTAAGGGATTTCAACATACCCCTGACTCTGAGGTAAAGAGTCAGAATTTAAACTATTCATTTGCAATGCAAAATTCTTTGCAATGTGCCACAGATGCGAATGATTTAAAGGTTTGCTGAGAAAAATTTCCAAGGAATCACAATTTTCAACATTGTTAAAAAAAAACATTTGATTTTAAGATTGATGTATTTGAAATGCATATAACATTTCCATCCATTAGATGACAGTTTTAACACAAACACACTAATAAACTTAACGTGATGCATATTTGTCAGACTTAAATCAATAAAACAGGTATGAAAGTTTTATGCTTTTTATTATTAACTATTTGCATATATTTTATTTTATTTAAATAATCATATTTTCAAAATACATCTATTTAAAGTGCCTAGAATCTGCATAAATCCGCTTGTTGTGAAAACAATTCAATTTGTTCAGTTAAAAGGTATGAGCATGGTTAAAATATGGCTACCTGTGGAAATATATAAACTTGGCAATTGTGTATTTAAAACACATTCAGTTATTACAGAAATATTACCATTTTCTTACCTTTTTCATTTGTATGTCTGACAAAATTGCATCACATTAAGTTTATTAATGTTAAAACTGTTTAATCCAAATGGATAGATATATTATATGCATTTCAAATACATAAATCTTCAATTTAGCCCTTTTTTTTTTAGTGTGGCGGATGATAAAGCAAGCAAAAAAAATTCCAGACTTGCATTGAATGAGGGACCTGGACCATATCTAATGACCAGGGTTTGTTAGCAACCATCGCAAAACCCCTATAACAGCCTATACCACATAGCAACACAATAAGAAGCACTTTGAAAATATTAATATAGCAACCCTCACAACAGACTACAGTGGAACACACTCTGTCTCTAAAAGGTATTTTTAAATCTTTTTGTGCGGTAGCTTCAAAACACTGAGCCTGTCTGAAGGCTGACTGTCACGTTACACACCACAAGGCTTGCAGGGTATCACATATCCCCTCCTCCCCAGCAGAGAACACCGAATTCTGTGGCCTAAATTTGGGACACTGTAATTTATTCTGACACATGCTTGCCAAGGTATGTGACTGATGGTACCACCAAGGAAAGTACAACTGAGCAGACAGAGTAAGTGCCAGGGACTTTGTGTGACACTTTCCTGTAGCAGCCCAGACCAACAGATGCATTCTGGGGCTTAAATTGAGAAGGATCCTCAACATTAGTGACCCTGGGCAGAAATGTTATGTAATATCCCAGGCCATTCTAAATATAACAATACACAATATCTGGGTGGTGGCAATGAAATTGGCCTGAAAGTGGCTTACAGTATGCCTCATAAAGTGAGTCATTACAGAAAGGGATATCCCAAGAAACAATGAGTTTTCTGACACCTGGCGATTGAAACACATTATATTATATAATTAGTTGCATAGTTTGTTGTTAAAACTCTCTTCTTCAGTAATCTATATGTCTGTATAAACCACTTGTCTGGAGCAAATGTTAATATTTTTGTAGAAATAAGATTTCACACAGCTCTTGTGAGCACCTTGCACAGACAGTGAGAGGAAAGAGGAAACCCTGTGGTAAATACATCTAGCTCATTATTGTGGCATGTAATTCAATCTGCTCCATTGTCAATTTGACAATGATGAATGAGGGGAAGAGACACATTTTTCTAGTTTATGTGGTATTATGAAATTAGTTCATTAAAACTAAAGACAGACAGACAGACAGACAGACAGACAGACAGACAGACAGACAGACAGACAGACAGACAGATAGATAGATAGATAGATAGATAGATAGATAGATAGATAGATAGATAGATAGATAGATAGATAGATAGATAGATAGATAGATAGATAGATAGACAGACAGACAGACAGACAGACAGACAGACAGACAGACAGACAGATATAAGACAGATAGACAGATATAAGACAAACAGACAGACAGACAGATATAAGACAAACAGACAGACAGACAGATATAAGACAAACAGACAGACAGACAGACAGATAGAAGACAGACAGATAGATAGATAGAAGACAGACAGACAGACAGATATAAGACAAACAGACAGACAGACAGACAGACAGACAGATAGATAGATAGATAGATAGATAGATAGATAGATAGATAGATAGATAGATAGATAGATATAGATAGATAGATAGACAGACAGATATAAGACAGATAGACAGATATAAGACAAACAGACAGACAGACAGACAGACAGATAGATAGATAGATAGATAGATAGACAGACAGACAGATATAAGACAGATAGACAGATATAAGACAAACAGACAGACAGACAGACAGATAGAAGACAGACAGATAGACAGACAGACAGACAGAAGATAGACAGATAGACAGACAGACAGACAGATATAGGACAAACAGACAGACAGACAGATAGAAGACAGACAGATAGACAGATATAAGACAAACAGACAGACAGACAGACAGATAGAAGACAGACAGATAGACAGACAAACAGACAGACAGACAGATAGACAGACAAACAGACGACAGACAGATAGACAGATAGACAGATATAAGACAAACAGACAGACAGACAGATAGACAGATAGAAGACAGACAGACAGATAGACAGATATAAGACAAACAGACAGAGAGACAGACAGACAGATAGAAGACAGACAAACAGACAGACAGATAGACAGATAGAAGACAGACAGACAGATAGACAGATATAAGACAAACAGACAGAGAGACAGACAGACAGACAGACAGATAGAAGACAGACAAACAGACAGACAGATAGAAGACAGACAGATAGACAGACAGAAGACAGACAGACAGACAGACAGACAGACAGACAGACAGAAGACAGACAGACAGACAGACAGAAGACAGACAGACAGACAGACAGAAGACAGACAGAAGACAGACAGACAGACAGACAGACAGACAGATAGAAGACAGACAGAAGACAGACAGACAGACAGACAGACAGACAGACAGACAGAAAGACCTATATAACTGTTATGAAATTATCTGGCAACCTTATAGGAACATCTGAAGGACATGGCAGCACCCTAATAAAAAATACCAGAGCTCATCCACAAGAAGTAATTGGATAAAGTCACTATCACTCCGATTACAGCAGTTATGTGGGCAGGGCAACATACAAAAATATCCACAGTTTCCATGTTTGGCTTACTCTGTTTAAGTTTTTTGGTGCAACATCAAAACAAGGTGTTGAAAAGCACATTTCCATGGTGACAATTTAACAACACTGCTTTAACTCCAAAGAATACAGTTAGTATATATATAGTATATAAACCTCCACAAATCTCCTGTACTGGTCACAGATAGCCTTGAGAACATGAGAATGCTGGGATATAAAACAAGACCGACAGGGGCGGCTCAAGTTTCGATGGAGAGCTGCAAGTTCTGGAAAAGATCCCAAAGGTTGTCCTAAGTTCTTCCACAGCCCAAGAACAAGGAGGCACAGAATGACCACATGCAAGACCCTAATAACCACATAACAGGTGTGAATATATAATATAGCCATTGATAGCATTTCAAATTGTGAGCTACGCTGTTTTGGTGCAAATAAATCTGACAAATCAACATCCAAGGACACTGTGTGTACAGTGCACTACCAAGTAACAAACATCTTTTTAAGTGCAAATCCTCCTCATGGATTTAGCCTAAAATATGCATTAGCAACTGTATTATTTGTAATATAATTCTTTTCCGATTCATTCCCAATGCCTGCAGCCTTTCTCACTTGGGGACAGACGGCAAGGCTATTTTTATAAACTGTGAGCCCATGTAGATTCAGTGAAAGAGTTGACAAAGTGTTGTTGACGAGTTGTCATGCAGCAAACAGGTGCAGTGGCCATATGATCGATAGTGAGCGGAGCATAAAGCAGAGGGAACATTTACTGTACACACTGAACTCATGACTCAGTCTGAACATGCTAAACCAATCCAGATTGAGCATCACACGGTATATCATGCAGTGTGAAAATGTGTTATGTTTCATCTATGCTAATATGGCCTTGTAGTTGTAAATTAGGGGTGTTGAGAGGGTGAGAGGGTGAGAGAGAGAGAGAGAGAGAGAGAGAGAGAGAATACTTATAATGGAGTACGATAGGATAGAAGGATAGAAGGATAGATGAATGTTGTATGACTCAAGTGTTAAAAATGAGGATATCTAGTCATTTCCATCCAGCACTCGTTTCAATTCAACACTCAATCGTTCCATTCGAATGAATGCTTGGACAGATAATAAAAGAAATCACAGAACAGCTCCCGGACATGAGCCTTCCCACTCAACAGAGAAAGCCTTATTCTCGAGAATAATCACAAGAATTCTTGATTCCAAACGCCACAATTCAGCTCTGACAAGACAAGTCTACACTATCAGTTCATTCTCCTGCCTGGAATATTCCTGCAAAATAGTGATCTCGGTGGGAGACTGAAGGAGAACATCAAGTGTTTATTAGTGTTTATATCAAATCAATTTACAAGCATGCAGTTTGCCACGCATTAGCAAAAAAATGCCATAAGGGTGACATAAAAATCCCTATAAAATATTGCTGGTGTTATTAAATGTTATGTTTTAAATTTGTTCAGTGTTTTTTTTATTTTAATAATAATATTTTTTTCTTATTAAAGGTACAATATGTAATATTTGTGCATTAAAATATCCCAAAATCACAAGGCCAGTGTTATATATTTTGTTAAGTTGATTACTTACAATATCCCAAATGTTTCCAACTATTTTTAAATCGTGAGAAAATTGTGATTTTAACCGAGGAAACGGGGCGTGTGAGCAGGGGTGAGCTGGGAGTCGCCAGGCAATGGTCATATCCGCGTTACCCTCGGTTTCCGCTCGTACTGCGTGGAGTCCTGGACAAATGCCGAAGTTGTTGTAGTTGTAGCGTCTATCAAGCAACAAACGTTAGCTTGTTTTGTGCAGGTGGTATGGAACACAATTATTCTTTACCGATTGCAGCTGGTTCTGTCGACAAAGACAAGTCCCATAAAAGTACGGGTCAATTTTATATATTCCAAATGTAGCATTTGGTAATAGTTATGTTAATGTAAGGAAAGTATTATTGCTTTAGGCTTGTGTTTAGTTTATTGACATTGTTTATCACGTCTGGTGTTTATGGCCATGTAAATAAATATAGCAAGTGTTATACATAAAGATTAATTTTCTTTTGGCAAATGATGATGTTCGAATGTACTTTTACAACAATTGTTTAGAACACGTAAAACTGCGCAGCGTTATCACAACAATGAATTCGACAAATACAGTAACATGATAACCAATTTAGTGTTAAACCTTACTTTTCTTGCGGTTAATTCATTTTAATGTTAACGCCCCCACATGCTGATTGGCTACAAGTGTGTTTTGCTGCTTGGTCCAATCCACTTTTAACAGCGTTTCACAGAAATCATGTTAATTAATAATAATATAATTATTAATAATATATAAATAAATAAAAATTATCTATAATACTGAGAATAATAAGTATAATAAAATCCACTTGGACAATCATGTGTTGACAAATTCAGAACTAGTCACTTTTACTAAATTGAGATCTTTCATCTTATTAAGGAAAATGTAATTCTTTAGTAAATGGCATACATGCATAACAAAAATAAATGTAAATAATAATGCTCAGCTGGTCACGTAGGGACCCCCTCTCAGAGCGGCATGACCCGCAGGGAATGCTTCAATGTGTACAGTGAGGACTGTTCACCCAGCAACGGCATTGTTAAAACACAGCTGTTAGAAAACCAGCTTGACCACGAGAGACAGTGAGAACAGAAAGGAATGTTGCACATTTCATGTGATGTATAGTCAAAATGTATCTGTTTGTATTAACATGGTTTTGTCAACCCACGATAGGCAGGGTCTTGTCTCGGGACTTATGAAACTGGCTGAGCAGGTTTATTCTTTTACAAAATGCAAATTAATGAAAAGTAAAACATAATTATAAAATAGTATTCGACCTGAACTGCTGTGTTTCCAATTTTTTTTTTTTTTTTTTTTAAGGAAGAAATAATAAATAATATTAATCTGCTTATTTTTAACTTTTTCCATTCATGTGAGTATTTTGTATCTTACGCAAACATGTGAACACATTCCAGCCTGCTAATACACATCTCTCCCAGTCCCACACACTACAGGCGTAGATTCCTCTCAGTGTACACGTTGTTCCCCAGAGGAATATTTTGGGCTTTCAGGAGGGTGTCATGGGTGGGGATTGCCGGTCCCTAACATTAGCCTTGAGTTTAAAAATAACCTCTCATCACATGAAATCAATAACAGCACTTAGATGCAACGGAGTGCGTGTTCGCGAAGTCATGCCCCTCTGGGATTATCACACTACTTGGCAAGTGTAAGTGACACCATCACTCTCACCTGGGCATGAGGAAAATCCTGCACCAAGGTAAAAACGGAAACAAGTTGCTGACAACATGGTGGTGTCTACTTAACAAGCCACCAATATTCCAGGTTCTCACTTCTAATATGTTGCAGAAAATCATTTTCCATTTTTTTCCACAGAATAATTCAGTACTGAATTTGCATTTCCTTCAGACTGAGTCTTATTCATTTCACTGGGGTTTTCCCCCTAACTTTTTTTCCATTATTAAAACAAGAGAGAAAAAGTGAGAAAAAGTAACACATTGCCATAGAAAGTAACAAAGCAACATAATTCAATACGTTTTTAGGGACTAGGGAGTAACGCAATATTGTAACATAGTTAAGTTTTTAGGGAGTAACGCAATATTATAATGCATTCCTTTTAAAGGTAACTTTACGCAACATGTTAATTAACCACTTTAGTTAACATAAACCAACAATTAACTATTCTAAAGCATATATAATTCTTAGTTAATGTTAATTTCAACCTTTACTAATACATTATTTAAATTATTAAAAGCGGTGTCTATTATTATTTATTGGGCCTGAACATGAACTAACAATGAACAGTTGCATTTTTATTAGCCTAACTAACATTAACAAAGATTGAAAAGTGCTGCCGGACTGTATTTAAGCACTCTTGGCACGACGCTCCGCCAATCTTTTTGAAGGATTGGAGCAAACTGTTGTATAATATGATTTAATGTCAAAAGGCTGTGTCATGTATCAGCGGAGATCATTAGCCTCTTCTCAGAGAGTAACTGTAAACCAGCAATTACATATGTTGCTCTAGAAAGCAAAAGGAGCATTTCTCGGCACTGCTGGCATGAGGATGTACCATCTACAGATTCAAGGCTGATGAAAGCAATGTAGTCATCAGTGCAATTAAAGTACAACATGATTGTTGTTTAAACATTAAAATAGTTCAAATAACAATGCTCTGTAAGAATAAGCATTATGTATGTGCTTGCGATGAACTTCAGATGTGCTTTATTGTACAGAGGAGAGACACAATCAAACAAACATTGTTTGATGTTTTCCATCAAGTATGCAGGGTAAAACAGCATACACTTGATAGTCACATTTGTGCATATACTTTTTGCTTTGTGCATATACTTTCCTGTATACTTTGGCATTCAAATAAGTTATGCTATTAGGGATTTAAATGCAATATAACATAAAAAAAACACAATGAAATCTATGTGCATATAATGCTACTCCTAAATGAAACTGCACAACAACAACAAAATCAAAAACAATTCTGAACCTGTGAACATTTGTATCTCCATGTTGTAAAAGTGTATGGCTAGACCAAAGCAGACAAAACCTGAAGGCCACACTTGCATTTACTATAGCTGCGCATAGCTAATTAGTTAAATTCTTATGTTGCTTTTTAATTGATTAAACTGATGTATGCAATGCTTGCTTAAACATTTTCTTGGATTTTCTAACATAAAAAAGCTCTTAAATTATTTCACAATCACAGTTGCTTAAGCTATACTGTGATTTTGTTATGACATGTTTTATGATAACTAAAATGAGTTTTCAAATTAAGCATTATAGGTGAACTGACACTGTTTGGAGTCTACACGCCTAGGTACAGGTGAAACTCGAAAAATGAGAATATCGTGCAAAAGTTCGTTTATTTCAGTAATTCAACTAAGGTGAAACTAATATATTATATAGACTCATTGCATGCAAAGTGAGATATTTCAAGCCTTTATTTGTTATAATGTTGATGATTATGGCTTACAGCTTATGAAAACCCCAAATTCAAAATTAGAATATTGTGAAAAGGTTTTCGCTGTGAGCCATAATCATCAAAATTATAACAAATAAAGGCTTGAAATATCTCACTTTGCATGCAATGAGTCTATATAATATATTAGGTTCACCTTTTAAGTTGAATTACAGAAATAAAATGAACTTTTGCACGATATTCTAATTTTTCGAGTTTCACCTGTACAGCCAGAGCCATATATCTCTATATGGCTCTGGGTACAGCCAATTACCCTGGTAAAGCAAGGTAATACTGCCATCTAGCGTTCCGATGTAGATACACACCAACTGAATTGAATACACTATCAATATGTGGCTACGTACATAACTAGCGAGATGGTTCTTAAACCACGAGTAAAACCCCACATTCATTAGTCTAGATGATTTTGTTTTTTTTAACAAACAATGTTCGACAGTGGATCGTCACTGCTGAATTGAAACAAGACCGTCTTAAACAAATGTCATTCACCACATCTCAAAACACTATCGCGAAAATATTGGTGGTGGAAATTATATTTCAATCATTTTTAGAACAAGTTGGCCGACTCGTTTCTTGCTAGGGCTAATTTCATAGCTAGCATCCTAAATACGCACAAATAAATAGCCTAGGCCTAACGATTTTCAAACTGTATGCAAACTAACAAATTAGGCTAACGTATCTAGATTCAAAATGACGCACGAAAAAAATATTCTGTTCACAACTGATATTTACTTATGTAACGTTATCTTGAATTTTCTTCACACATTTTATCTCAGGTGCCTAGGCTGCGTTCTTAACGACACTTCAGTAGAAATTGTGGTCATTACAAACTGCTAATTCATAGCAATATAATGCAGCTTTCGTTGGTTACTGTATTTAGTTTGAAAATGCTTTCAAAACATAGTTATTTGTAGCCTACTCACGTACTTTTAAGTTTTAAGACACCCCTCCCTCCATGGTCTGTGAGTTCAGAAGAAAGTGTGTGCGCGCGGCCGCGCCTCTCAGCGCGCGCTCAAAGGTGCACTGAAATAGCGGAGTGCGCGCTCTCCCAGACATCACTAAGATTGCTGCGGAGATGCTTGGATGTTGCATTCTATCATACAACACAAATAAATCAGACTATCTTCCACATACCGACGCCTTAACGACTGTTTGATACTTTTAAAATATGTCATCCATGGAAACGCACAAGTGACTTTGGCAAACCCTTTGGAAGTTTTAAAACATTAATAGCTACTCGTTGGACACGCCACAGAAAACTCGACATGAATGTTTCACACGGACTCCTGAACCGGACGATGTCTACAGCGAAGCATCCTTTGGAAAGCGTCCGAGGATGCTGCAACTTCTCGGTGATCACCACCAGCGACGGGTTCGGGTCACCGATTCAGGACGAGCGCGATCAGTTCATCATGCGTTTGGTGCAGATCGCGGTTCTCTGTGTGCTGTCACTGACTGTCATTTTCGGCATCTTTTTCCTAGGGTGCAATCTACTCATCAAGTCCGAGAGTCTGATCAACCTGCTCGTGGAGGACAGAAGACCTTCCAAAGACGCGGAAATTATTATGATTGCTGCATGAGTGGAATAGACTGTGTGCCGTGAATCACCAGTGACTTAACTGACACAAACTGGTCATCTTTAATGAAAGACACCTGTTGGTATGATTTCCATGCCAGTGCTGAACTAAATGGATTTTTATATAGGCCATTTCATCTTGGATCAGAACCTTTAACAATGACTTTTTTTTTCTTTTCTTTTTTAAGGTCAAACATATGTTGTGTTAAATATTTGTCTGCATATACACAAAACACATCACCTGAAACAACAAGACCAGACAAAGATAACCAAATTCATTAATCCAGGAATGACAATTGCAATGTTTTGTATCTGAATTATGTAACTCATAATTTGCATTGATTCAGTTGAAATAATTAGATCATTTGAATGGGTTAAAGAAAGATCATTGTGTGAACTTGCATGCAAAAAAATGGATTGAAATGAAATTAAACATGAATTTCATTCTGCATTCTAAAACATTATTTTAGTTTCTTAAGGATATTTTTGGAATTTTTCAAACGGAACCTTTGAAACAGGCAGAATCAAAACAATCCTAACCAATTCATTATATAACATATGTCTATCATGTTGAGCTGTCATCACTTTCAGGTTTTTGACAAATACATGATTATTTTAATTATATAACAGATCATTAAATATCTTTAATGAAAAACATCTGCTATCAGAATACATATATGAATATATTCAGCCTTTCTGCAGGTCCCTCGAACAGGTCCAACCATAAAGTGTCTTCAGCAGAGCAAGAATGTGAATCAAGTTCTATTAGAAAAAGAATGAAAAGAAATTAAAAGAAAAATGAGACAATAAATGAGTTAACATATGATGAAAACCCATTGTGCATCGATTCCTTTTGCCGTAGCGTGTAGCTGCATTACACCAGTTTGGTGCAAAGCTTTTAATACATTTCTTAGTAGCTGTGTAAAGCAATGCGTGTCCTCCCAAGATGTGCATGGGCCCTTCTCCGCATTGTAAAATATAGTGCAGCATAATTCAGTCGCCATGTAATTTGTTGTTACCATGCTAATGTTCTTGGTTACTGCATGATGCTATTTTTAAATGCACTAATATGGTTTAACACTATAAAAAGAGAATGGTTCAAAATATCACCTTTAAATGTATATTGTGCTAACTCACCAACTGCCTATACACATCAGTTTAAGCCTTAGGTAAATATAACCAGACGTACATTTTATTTTTAAGACGGCATTTTTTCAGTGCACCTTTCAGTCACTAAACTATACATTATGTAATTTAATCTGGCTCTCAGTATGCAAAGCAAATTAACAAACTGCAAAAACAGCAGGCTTGTTTTATTTGCATAAATATCATATATCGGTGTTCTTAAACCAAAACCTAAAAGTAGTATTTTTGGAAATGTTGCATAATTCTCTAAAATCAATCTGGTAAAACCCTGTCCTCTTTATTTGTACACACACTGCTCTATAAAAAGCATGACTTCGTTACAACATGGCCAAAGCCATTCAATGCAATACATGTGACAGCTCAGAATATGCCAGAGACGTTACTATAAAGACACTGCCTTAAAACAGATGGTGCTGAAATAGAGTACATGCATTTGAAGACATGGGGCCATAATCCAAATTAGAGATTAAGGCTGTGTGCTATATCACTGACCCCAATAGGACATTCAGCTCATAAGACCCCATCCGGACATATGCAACCGATCACTGCTGATTTTTTTAATCTAAGTGCTTTTAATGAAGCGTGTAATACACCTCTATACCATATACATTTAGGATATAATACCATAAAGAACTTTATTCAAGTTTATTCCGTTTTTCATATAAACAAGCCATGACAAGGAAAATAAATTACTACTTTTTTTTTTTACTTTTATTAAGAACATTTGTGGTTTAAAAAGAATCAGTTTCAAACTAATGAACTTTCTATTAATCAAAAAAAAAAAAAAAAAAAATCTCCCAAATATTAGGCAGAACTGTTTTCAACATTGATGAGAAATGATTCTTGAGCAACAAATCAGTAGCCTATATTAGAATGGTTTCTGAAGGATCATGTGACACTGAAGACTGAGTAATGAGGCTGAAAATTCAGCTTTGCCATTACAGGAATCAATAGCATTAAAAATAAAGAAATATATATATATATATATATATATATAGTGCCTTGATCTCTAATTAGGATCATGGCCCTTTTTCCTCCAATGCAGAGTATAAGAACACTAGACAAGCATGACCTTCAAGTTGGGACATCTTGCCAAATGCCACTCTTGACCAAGAAGAACAAAAAAGGTCGACATGAATATGCTAAAATTAATTTGAATACATCTGTGGTGTTTTGGAATAATGTTTTATGGAGTGATGTGACCAAACTAGAACTTTTTGGACCCATGGATCAGCGGTATGTCTGGTGCAAAAAAGGCAAAGCCTACGAGCAGAACAACGCATCTCTATGGTCAAACAGCATTGATGTAGCAGGAAGTGGAAATCTTGACTGTATGAAGAAAATCATGAATTCTTTAAAGTATCAAGCCATTTTGGCAAAGATGGTGATGCCGTCGGTGGACAGACTGAAGCATGATGATCAATGGACTTTCCTGCAGGACAGCCATCCCAAAGTATACACCCAAATCTTGGTTTAAGATTAACATCTTATTGAAAATATTTGGTGGAATTTGAAGAAAGCAGTGGTAACATGATAACCGAAGATTATCAGTTATCTGGAAGCTTTTTCAAGCGAAGAGGTATAGGAGGTTATAAAGGCCTTGAAGAACCTGGAGCGCAAGCCGGTCCCGGGAACACTTCCTATAACACCAATGTACTCGTTACATCATAAGAAGAATGGCATCTACATTAATGTTAGTCTCTCGGTTTATCCCAAAGTTTACTGTAGTCAGCCAGATCCGGGCCGTATCCAGATCAGATGGTGAAGCTGCGCCAGACACGACCACAACGCATGATAGTCAGCCGGATCCGTGCCGTATCCAGACCAGATGGAGGACCTGCACCAGACACGACCACAACGCATCCCTAAAGTGTCAGCAGAGATTGTCAACTAGACTCTCCCCTGTGAAGGCCTCATCGACACGACAGCCAGTGGCACTGATCCTCAACACACCCATCTCCATACCGGCATGATAACTCCGATCTTCAACCAGATGGAACTGGTAAATATTCTGATCCAATCTGACTTCTGAGCTGTAATGCTGCCTGAATCATAATACACTGTTCCTCCGTTGGCCAGAGGAGAACTGGCCCCCGACTGAGCCTGGTTTCTCCCAAGGTTTTTTTCTCCATCTCAATCCATTCTCACTTGGTGGTGTTTTAGTTTCTTGCCACCGTTGGCTTTGGCTTTTGACTTAATATTCAACAATATTACTGATCTTGATTGAACTAAGCTGAACGATGACAGCACTGTTTTCTCCTGAATGGCTATATACAAACTAAACAAATAACTTTTTCCAACTAAAAAAAATAAACCATCAAGGAACTTACTTTAAGCTGGACTATGGCGCCATTTTCTTCTAGATCTGCTGTACAGCAGAAACAAACAGTATTGTAAAAAGCGCTATATAAATAAAGGTGACATGATAAAAGATTGTGCACAAAATGTGACTTTTGGGGGTTGAATAATTTTGAACAAATGTTTAGAGCCAATTAGATTTTTTTCATTTCTCATCAACTTTACATTCTAAGAATCACTCAAATGTGTATTAATAAACTTCCTTTAATCGTTTACTGATGTCTTTGTTAAATTGTTTTTTTGGTTAAGTTGTTTAAAAACAAAACTATTGCAGATTTTTATATGGGCCTGTCTAGAATGAATATATATAATGGCTAAGTATCTTTATACACATCTGGTGTTAAAATGTTTTACATTTTTCAAGTTATGAAATAAAAAATATAAACTTTTCAGTCTGCATATCTTATTTTTCTCCTCAGAATATCACAAAGATCATGATGACGACGCTAAAAAGAGAGAATCTTGCTACGGTTCTCATGAATTTTCCTCAGAGAGGCTCTGAATGATTGATGCCGTGATTGCTTTATATTTCTTCAGCCCTTCTTTAAAGATAGAGGGAGAGCGAGTGCAAGCATAGATGAAAGGAATGGAAGAAAAGGTCACTCCCGGTGGTAGTGGCTGTCAGACAGCGGTACGGTCCTGAGAAGTGACGTGGCATTACGAACTGACAGAGCTATAGAAAGGCTATGGAACAGGGGAAATGTCAGAGTATAAAAGAAGGGAAAAAAACGTGAGGTCTCTACAATACATGTTAGCATTAAAAAAAGGGACTAGGTGGGTTGCAACCACCTTAACTGTTACGCAACAAGCGATTGTGTACAACTCAAGGTTTTATAGTGATTCTGCAGTACTAGTACACGGGAAGTCACCGTTTGTCACCAAACCTCACTGAGAAAAACAGAATATAAACATGCCCTAAACTACTTTGGAGTGAATCCAAAACCATTCACCATCTATGAAATCTCTTCTTTTTAAATCATTTCTGACAGCTTTAACTCCCAAAAGTAATCAGTATTTTCATTCATCGTTGACAGATGTTATACAAAATCAAGGGGCTGCTGAAAAGCCACAAGGGACAAGGTCTAAAAACAAAAAGCTTCTCTGGAGACAAACTGCGTAACTTTGGGAGTAAAACTTGCTGCATTTAATCACACCATCTCACCTCAGTTACCCCAAACTGACACTCAACATTCTCTATACAGATTTGGAAGAATTCTAGTCTATAGTTCTTTGGAGAAGTTTCTAGTGTCAATAATGTGTTCGCTCATATGAATGATTGAGTTTTCAGTCACAGAGCTGTTATATATGTAGCAAAATCTTAGGATGTGATAATTGTGGTAAAATAATGGGTGAGCTCATCGTTGATGCCTGCATGTTTACACACACACACTCATTTTTTCAATTTAATCAGTTCTGTTAAATAAGCCAAATTATTGTTACACAAAAGCATCTTCTCTTATCACTGAAAGCATTGGAGAAAAACAACATATTGGCCAGTAGTATTTAAAGATCTTAAAATAGACTTTAATTGAATAATGCTTTAGTATGGCATTAATCATACACCCACAGATGCTTTAATAACTGACATGAGATACCGTGATGTCCAGACAGTGAACCTGGCAGCGCTTTCTCATCCTTTTTAATTCAGTTTTGTCAAGACATCTTTGTTGGTATTGTTCTCTCTCCCTATGAATGCCTATCTCTGTTTTGCATGCACAAATGCAAATGCTTTAATAAGATCAAACTTAATACTACAGACCCACGAGGCCCAGGCTTTCGCTCAGCATTCGGGAGTAACAGCTGCAATACCTTTCCATCACAGTCAGGACAGAGCGACCCATCACTCCAGTGGTGTGTGAGGAACAGGAAGTGACAGACTATTTCCCCCCCATCCCTTCCTTTTTGTTCAGTCCAATGAGTCTAAATGTGATTGACAGCAAAAGGCATTTTAAGCCCAGCCACAGTTCTGCAAAGCGCAAATGTTTGTACAGCACACCGAATATTGCATAACAAGATTTTAATGACAATTGACAGCTTGAGTTACTGGCTGCGTATAATTATACATTTTATTTTCTGATGAAAGGCTAGCTATAGAGTTTTATGGATGTTTATATCAAAGTCATCTGAAGTAGACAAGCTTTGCTTTGAAATAATTCTGGGTTTTGTATTTGAGTGCAAAATGCACTTGCATTTCTTAATATGAATCTACCATTGCAAATCTTCCATACGTGGAAAAAATAACTTATTTTTATTTATAAAAATAAAAAAAGCAACTGTTGTTCTCTCCATTCACTATACATCTATATCCGATGCAGGCCTAAGTAACATTAACACAATATTACAGCAATATACTTTTTACAATATTTTTTTTTTTACTACAATCGACGAGATGCAAGATGGTGTGAGTTGTGTTTGTATGAAACAAGACACCGTGAGTCCTTGGAGTGATATTAGAGACACGCCAGTTTTAGTTACCTGGAAAAGCTCTATGTCATGATTGACCAATCAGAATCAAGTATTCCAGAAAGCTGTGTGATAAATGACAAAAAAACAATCATGTTAAATAGTAAGATAGGGCAACTTCTCTGAGTCTTAAGAAACAGTGATGTAATCAAATTCTTGCTGGATGTCCACCCACTCGCTCTCGATCTTGCTCTGCATGACTGTGCTTCCTATGGGTTTCTGTCATAAATGTCTTGCTGAACCTTTTCAAACATGCAGTCTAAAACTGCAGCACGTCGAGTCCTGCTGAGCGGCCCTTTCACAGTGCTTACGCAGATCGTGACCCAGACAGTGCTGAGACGTCGACCTAAGCTCTAAGTCCTTCAGTTATCAGATTGCATGCAAATAATGAACCTTTATTAAGTGTCCTTGACCAACTGATTTTACCATCTGTGCTTCAAGAACACTTACAAATATAGAGAGATCCATTTGAAGTAAATATTGAATGTTTAAAGTGCATGACATCGATTTAAGTGCATTAATGCTTTAAGTGTAACAGGAAACATAAGTTGCATCAGACAAATAGCTACAGTGAGGCCATGTTCATACTATTTTTGCAGTATGCAGTTTGTATCTGTACAAATAAAATATACAGATGATTTACATTTGCCAAAATATGCCAATTAACACCACACAGTACAATGTGCTTAAAACCTTCCTTGAATTAATAGAACAAATTTCATGACTTCATCAAACAACCAAAGATAATACTTTAAATAAAATCACACATTAAAGATATTCTACAAACTATGAGTAACTTTGCAACTACTGTACATGTCAACTAACTCTCAGTAGAGTAGTAGTAGACTGTAAGGTTAAAATTCGGTGTTAGGGATCGGGTAAGTAGATAGATAAGTTGACATGTAGTTGCAAAGTTCCTTATAGTCAGTAGAATGTCTGTTGGGTGACCATCAAAATACAGTCAGATATTAAGCAGACAGTCTACTTATACTCTAATGTAAGTTCGTTGACATGTAGGTGTAAAGTTATGTTATAGTTAGTAGAATGTCTAAAGTAGGCCATTGAAATAAAATATCAAATTTTAATGTAAAGTTTTTTGAGATGAGAACTGGATGCCACTTACTGAATTATACATGGAACGCAGTAATGTGACACTGCAGCATTCTACATTTCATTGCATGTGTTCAGTTTAGGCTTTGATAAATTATGGCATTAAATGTCACAATTATGACAAAGGTCAAAATCAAGACACCAAGTGATAATTATGACATGCCAAAATTGTCAGTCAAAACCATGACATTAAAAGTCTAAATTTTGACAGTCTTTTTTAAAGTATGTTCTGTGAAGTATGCAGTGAGAAAAAGTTTTCATAAAAAAATTACACTGAACTATGAAGTTCTACTAAATAACGATTACTGGTCCAGTAAACAGCATTCAAACGCTAATGTTAGGCGCTCTCTGATGTAACCATAAAACGCCGGCAGAACGGAAAGGCAAAGCATGGGCTGGTAGAATTGCTCTTTGGGGAAAATTAATTGAAGGACAGAATATATTTGCACCTCATGAATACTTTACAGCATTCCAGAGAAAGGGCAGTCATACAATAATGCTATATTTTGCGTCAGAAGATGCATTCATGTCCAATTTTATCATCTAGGAATAGCCTATTAATGACCCCCATAAAATCCAGACGAATGAGACAAAAACATTAGTTCTACATTATTGCATTATTTTTCTTTCAGCATAGCTGACAGGTTGAAGTGACCCATATAGTCAACTCCACACATAGCGGTCCCAATCTGCAGAGTGTCATTGATGCAATGCACAGGATAATGATGAACTGACACGCTCGTGTCAAAGCACACAACGCTGAGCAAATGGAGGCGTGTGAGAGACTACAGCATGACGCTGGGTAATTTCAGCATCTGTTGCAGGACAGAAAACCAGATGCAAATGAGGGGTCTTTATTGTCAGTCACGTTGCAGTGTGTCTTGCGTGTAATCGGATTAGCTTCTACTTTAGTTAGGGCTTAAGATTAAAGAATTGAGGAGAGGGGCAAGTTTCTTTCCCATATTAATGAGCTATGGGTGAAAAATGCTCTGGTCCCAAGTTATTTGTAGCATTTCCCAAATACCATTCATGAAACTATATTATAAAAATCATGTGAGAAATGTACTACTCAAAATTTGATTGAAATTCACGGTTCAAAAAGTTTGGGTCAGTGAGAACTCTTGAAAGTAATTAATATTTTTATTCTGGAATGCATTATATTTATATTGATCAAAGTTGACAGAAAACGTGGTACATTATAAATGTATACTAATTCAAATAAATCATTTTCTTTTAAACATTCTATTTATCAAAGAATTCTAAAAACAATGTATCATGTTTTCCACAAAAAATATACAGCAGCTCAACGGTTTTCAAATTTGATAAGAATCTTTTTTCATTTAGATTTCAATAAAAAGTTATTTTAAGTTGAAATATTGCATTATATTGCTGTTTTAACTGTATTTTTGATCAAATAAATACCAAGCATACCAAACTTTTAAATAGTAGTCAGTGTATTTGAAACAAAAACAGTGACCAAGTTTCAACATTGTAGCCTTTTACAGTTCATTTAAAAGGTCCTGCAGTGACATTTATGTACAAATATAATTATACAAGCATAAAAAAAAAAAGTTAATAAAACGTATAGGATATCATATTGCAGGAAATCAACCGAAGAATCACAAGAAAACTCCAGCTGCATTCTTAGCATTGTATTTCATTCGCTCACACCGAGATTGTAAACTGCTCCTTGGAGCAACAGTGCAGTTAAGGAAGCGCTACACAGCTGTGTTTAACTGGCACACAGATACAGAGACGCCAGAGGGGGCGAGCAATCAGTCCTGCCCACACAAACGCAAGCACACACACACACACTGTCATTTGTGCAAATGTCTGTTGTCAGTGCAGCTAGCAGGGGAGAGCTGGTGTGGCCAGCTGTCTGTGCGGGTTAAACGAGGCACGGGAGATGAGGAAGAGGGGGCAGACCTGTGGCCCTGCCACACTAACTCACGCTCCATTCATATTGACAGACACAGGGTTACACTAACCCATCGCCTCTGTGACTCAAACCAGCCACTGTAACGGAAAAAAGGGACAGGACGTTCACGCACTAATTAAAAACGCTCAAAGCGCACAGTGTGAGAGAACATCAGGATCTCACAAGTTTAAAAGAAATTGCAATAATGACTCATTACTGTAATACAAAGTGGATTCAATGGCTGCTAAAACGCACTTCCTTTTCAAAAGAATAAAGTTAATTTGACTTTAATACATTAGCTATCAAGAAGCCGCCATTGTTAATGTCTGATAATTGATTAATCTGACAACGAATTGTATTTTATCTGGATTTAAAAAACACAATATAAAATTGTTCAATATATTGCACAATGAGCTCCAAAGTGTTTAAATGTATTCTATACTTCCTGTGCAAGAGGTTTAAAACGTGGGTAACACTTAAGGTTTCATTTGTTAAGAACACTGAACAACTGCTCAACAAAACTTTTTAACCAGTTAATGTTGATTTCAGAATTTGACTTTTTTTAAACAAAGTTAGAACTTAGGAACAATTGTTTTATTAACTAGTATCAACAAAGGTTCATAAATACTGTACAAATATATTTCTCAATTTAGTTCATGTTCACTAATGCATCAACCAATGCTAACAAATGAGACCTTACAGTAAAGTTTCACCAAAATGTTAAAATTGTGGGGGTTTTACATTATCAAAACTGTAATTTACTAATTTACTGTTGACAAATTGCTAAGAATTACAATCCCATTAGCGTAACTGTTATTAATCACTCAGGTAACAATTTCAGTAAATATGGTTATATGTAAAGCTAAATAAATAATCAAATCCTTAAAAGTAATGATTTAATTTTTTATTTCAATCTCTGTTGCTTTAACTGCATGGTAAAAGAAATGCAATAGACAGATGTTTACACTTAAAGAAACCTTTAATGAATCATACAGGTCAATATTAAAGGTTACCACTGCTAGGAAATGCAAAAAAGTCTAAACAAATAGTCCAGAAATATTGATACTGATAGATTCTTCTCTGAAAGATGAAATACTGAAATGCTAGGTTTAATAAGGAGTGTCTCTGCACATGGACCGTAGCCGGTTACAGATGTGCATTAACTTTTAGAAAATAGGAAAAGGGAAATATTTTTTATTATTTCACAACACTTCAAAATTAAAAGCTTTAAAAGATAAGTAGACTATAAACAAGTTAAGCTAGAAATCACACAGCGCTTAAAGTATTCTAAAAAGTAAGATTTTCTGTTGAAGTCCGTCCAGTGGTGACATATCCTTAGTAAAAAAGAGGGAGGAAAGGTAATGTATGAATGACAATGTTTCCACACACAGAACTAAGAAAACAAAACAGAACTGTTAGAATCAGTCAAGAGAGCTGCCGCCATCTACTGGTGCATTTGGAATTCCAAGAGTTTCAAAAGCACACGAGTTGTGTCCCAAATTATGCACTATATACACAACCATCTATTGTATAAATGTTGCAAGGTTATTTTGTCATTCAGCATTGGAGTCTGATAGCCCCTTCACTACGTTATTAAACCTGCGATAGTTGAGTGCATGAAGCGTCCAACGTTCCACACTTGCAAATTCTTGTTCAAAATCACATTCTGTCTGAGTAGGTACCACATTTGAAATTTGAACTTGACAACCGTAAAAGTAAATAAAAAAAAGTATGTTCTATTTAATATGAATGAAATTCAGACATAGGACATCTCGCCATGTTACCCTCACGTGACCTACAAGCATCAGCTGAGTCTCTTCACAGTAGGGATGTGGATCTCCATAACTGTGTATCGCATCAGTCTCATCGATGCATAGCCAATGACACATTAAAGATGCATATGAAGCAGCTACTGATGCGATACACCCCGTGGCCTCATGGGATAGTAAAGTGTCAAGCAAATGCACACCTCAGAATCTCGCCGGTGGTAGTAGTAGGTCATCCAGGGACTTTTCGTCTAAAGTTTTTGAATATAATGCATTTGGACATACTACTCTGTTGGCGTACTGTTTTTCACATACTAATTAGTAGCAAAGCATTTCATTTCGGACGGAGAGTTGTTTTTTCGGTTAATTAAGTGCACCATCTGGGTATTTAAAGTGTACTTTCTCTTTTTGGAATTTTTAGTGTGAACACAGTACCCACACTATTTACAAAACAAGAAAAGTGCATAAGTATGCAAATTGTGATACACCTCTGGTTAAAATTTCAAGTGTTCAAGTGCTTACAGATTTTCCATGGCAGAGTCCGTGGTGCCCGTAGTCCATCGGATAAACTGATGGTGGTAGATGGCTCTGGCCTAACAAAAACATGAGCACAAATCTCCCATAATGCAATAATTACACATTTTGCTATTAAAAACACTTCTATACTGGCTTATTGTGTAGAGACAACTGGAAACAAACTATTTCTATGTTAATTTCTCAACAAAAAAACAATGCTCAGAAACTGCTTGTACACTTCAGTTTTTCTAGGATGGTCGCAAAAACGATTGGAAAAGCATTTTTTGCTAATTCCATTAGTGATGCAGAAATAACTGAACGCTTAAAATGATCAACATGTATATGCCCCTTTTTCAATTTGTACAGTACATGTGGTTAGTGTTATAGGAATCAAACTTAAATTCACACCATCTTGAATATATGTGCCATGACTAAAGATTTTCAAAACTCCACATAAACTGACTTCTGATGTATAAAAGTTATAAGAAAGAAAGAAAGAAAAAAAAAGCACAAGGACTCACTTGTTTTGAGCAAGCTGATTGTTGGATTCACCCCAGATAAACATGGCAGCATTATCATCGGTCTCTGCAGTCACATGCCCCCCAAAAAAAGGGAATCATCCAGAAAGTGGTGATTCATTCATTTGAACCAAAACCAAACACATAATTCAGAAACCATACATAGTAAATAAGGTAGAGTGGCAATGCCAAAGTAGTAGAGACCTAGAAGAAGAACACAAATGCATTAAAAAAAAAAAGTATGGTCACAGACCTGTTTCCCAGTCCTCATTAGGTGACGGGTTTTTGCAGATGTTAAGGGGCACCTGGAACTTCTCCAGGACCTCTATATTCCCTAGGAAGAAGAAAAAAGATTGACAAAACATGTATTAATGCATTTTCAATGCCAAGATCACAGATAAAATTAATTCATTTGAACGGGGATATATATGGATTATACACCTTTAGATTTCACCATTTCATTTCAGTTTAATGTATTAAATCATTAAAACAGCATGCACAATAATAAACTTTCCCAAAAAAAAGTCACATTGTATGACTATTTAAATGACCTGCCAGATATATAGCTTTAAAGCGAACATTTAGAACTCATTCAAGTTTAATTTGTAATATTTAAGTTACAAATCTTCTGTGACTACTTTAAAATGGACTACCAGATTTTTCAACAAGTGTAATTTAAAGGGATAAATTACCCAAAAAATAAATTACTCATGTGAAACCTAAATTCATTTTGTTCATCATATAAATCTGTCATGTCTCTTCAGAATATTTAGACTAAACCGCTCAATTCATATGGATTAGTTTTATAATCTCTTAATGAACTTTTTTAAGCGTCAAAGTGGTAGTTGCGTAGCGGTCAATAGAAAGCCTTACTGGTTTGGAATGACATGAGTGTCACATTCACACATGCAACACTAACCCTCTTCAGCGTTCAGAGACCTCTTGTCCTCGCAGTTTGTTATGTGATGAGACAACTCATGCTTGGGAATCAAGTGTCTAGCATTGAAGGGGCAGGTCTTCAGCTCACTGGCCAGTTTGGGGTGGTTCTGAAACAGATTAAGTAGACATAGTAAAGTTAAAACAAATCAAGGAAGCAGAATTTTCACAATTTAAATAAATGCATGAAACAAATGAACGTTTCCCCTGCCATTACCGACCTTCCTACACTTGAGAACATGAAAAGGGAAGCGAGAGGCTCTGATCTGGTGGTTTTTGTCATATGGGCACTGCACAATCTTGTTGGGGTCGGCATCATCAATGAGAGTGTCTTCACCATAATCTTTGGAAACAAGATGCACCATCAAAATGAAACAGAAATTGTACTTATTTGCTTCCAAAAGAAGCATATGATCAATATTGATGAATGTGACTTAACAGCATGTACATGGACAGCAGTAATCTAATTATTGACCTTATTCTGAATAAGACAATATTCTGATTAATGTGTTTACATGAGTCATTTTAGAATATTCCTTTCATGTTCCCGTTTTACATGTTATAACGATTGTCCTGCGTCATCCTGCCACGCCGGCCGCTGTACAGATTTAGATGTTTAAATTTTTTTTATTAATTATTTTACGAAAGCTTCAATTGCAGTTAATTATTTGTCATGCTATACGTGCAAATAGGCGAGTGCGGATACAAATTATGAAGGCATGCTCTCTTGTGTTCCCGTCAAAAGGTTGCCGTGCTTATGTCGTGTCGCCAAATGCGGCGAAAACTCACACATTTTAATAGTGTGACGATGTACATGCATATAATACACTTCGATAATGCGACTAAAATATGAATACTCAATATGTCTTAATTCTATTTGTGTTAACTTCGAGTATAACTTTCACCAGGATTGTTGTCCATGTAAACGTAGTGATATAGCAAGTCCAGCTATTAAATTACCGCTCTGTTCATTCCAGCTTTGCGGTTGATTTCCAGAGTTTACTCCAGACGGACCGACGCTACTTCCGAATCTAACAGTGGCCATGCTTGCTTCCTCTGGAGGTCTGGGTGGTTGTGGCCTTGTGTCTTTCGTTAGCTCTGATAAAAATGGCACCCTAAATGAAACACGCCAAATGTAAAATTAAACCAAATAAAACAACAGCAGCACACTGATGATCAGTAGAAAAGAGGCACGTGCTGAGCAGGACGGTCAGACCACTTGGGAAAAAGTCATGGAATTTCAAATAAAAACATTCGCAATAAAAATAAAAAAAATTCACAACTGGAAATACGTTCGCGGTCTAAAAGCTTACAACTTTTTTGCAGTCTTGAGGAATTGCGCGTGCACGTGCTCACCTGCTATCTGCTGCCTGCAATCAATTGAGATTGTCGATCCATTGCTTTTGACTGTAAATGTCACGAGATGCTCTACCTAAAAGCCTTAATTTGTTTCGTCATTATTTTATTATTCTCATAATTATGTAAAATAGTAATACTGTATTTCCAAATTCAGTCATGAAACAAACAAAAAATCTCCCTAAACGGGTTTATATAAAATTAAATTAAATAAAACAAAAAAAAAAATTTTTTCAACTGGTGAGTTATTTTTTTAAAGTCTTAAACACGCCACTGGTTTCAGACAAACATTATTACCTCATTAATCTGTAATACAGATGCTGGTTATTACTAGGCTATGTGTTATAAGTGATAAACCTCTTTAGTGTGCTTTTTTGCTCATCAGTTTTGAAATAAAGACTCATATCACACTCCGGTATCCAGTCAACGCAAAAAAAGGTGGTGCGCATTGGTTACTGTTTATGTGGTAATTGCAGCAGCCAATCACATTGCCGCGTCCGCATTCCATTCTCTGAAGACACGCCCACGTAGAACTGTCAGCTGCTCAGTCCAAGATGGCGCTGTCCTGTAGAGGGGTATGCCGCGGAGCTTCTTTGATCTTACTGTATGGAAAACAACCTGTCGGGGTCAAAGCAAGTCTCTGCACACCTAGATTGGCTTCCACAAAATCCAGGTACTATTTATAAGTTCATATAAATTATCATATCTAGGCATCGGTCATTTCTAGGCATATTCCCTTAGCTAGGAGAGTTTGCATGAATATTAATCGTTATAAAATGAGTCTGAATTTGATAAATAGTACTAGACAACATTAAGTATTTCTCATTGTCTATTCTCCCTTTAGTTTTTGTAGAAATAGAAAAAAAAATGCATTGGGTTAATCAGGAAATACAGTACATGCCCTGCCCTGTTGTGGCAGCAACACAGCATCTTTTATTGTCTATTTTTTAAATATTTATTTCTGTCTGTCTAGTAGTTTGTGGTTTGTTAGACACTACTCACCTTCACAAGCAAGACATGGGATTGGTCGAAGCATTGTGTCCAGGCTGAAGTGGGTCAATGAGAAGTATGAGAGATTCTTGCAGCGGCGCTTTCCTCGCTTTTATGCTCTCTATCACACTTTTATGAAAGGTATATTTAAAATTAGTACTGGATTATTAAACCTCAAACCATCTCCAGAAGATGTGCTATGATATAGGTTTTGTATTTTTGTATAAAGGGTTCCGGCTCCTGTTTCAAGATGCTCAAGAAGTGAGAAGAATCGTGACTCGCATGTTCAGTGACAGCGTAGAGCACCAGAATGTGCCTTACCGTGATATGGAGAAACTCAGGCAGGTGGGTTGAAGAACTGGAGCACACATTTACGGGATATATTGGTGTCATAAGTTTGATTAAAATGTAATTTTTTTGTGTGTTGCTTTCAGGTCCGCAGGGACTTAATCAAAGCCATTCCCTTGGTCATCATATCAATACCTCCTTTTGCCAACTATCTGGTCTTTATCCTTATGTGAGTATTTCTTATGCTACTACACTGCTGATTATTTTGTGTGTTTTTTTGCAATTATGAAGTATTTCTGTATCTTTGATACTGATTGATGAATATTGAGTATTAAATGTTTCTTTATTATCTGTCACTCTTCCATTCATTGATTCAATAATCCATTCATCCTCAGGGATGAGAAGAGTGTAAATCCAAGGGAAAAATGGATGTGTTTTAAAATAAATGTATTATCATTAATAAATACTCTTTTAATGTTACAGTACAATAGTATTGCAATATTATTTTTATTGATTTAATTTTTGTAATGTAATAAAATATTTTAATAATAAAAATAGTTTGTTGTTATAATTATTAAATACTCTACTCTTTATTTTACAGTATTATTGCAATAGCATGAATGAATGAATGAATGAAATTAAATGAATTAAACAAATGAATATTTGTAATAGTAATGTTAATTATTATAATACTTATTATTAAATATTCTGCTTTTTATTTTATAGTATTATTGCAGTGTAATATTTCTTTGTTGATTTAATTTTAATAATAATGAAAGACAATTATTTTGAATAATAATAACAATTGTTTTTATTATTGTTGTTGTTGTTTTATAACCATATTGAATGGAGGGTGATGTTTTGCTTCTGTTTTTCTCCACAATTCTGCCCTCTAGGTACTTCTATCCTCGCCAGCTCATGATCCGGCACTTCTGGACCCCACAGCAGCTGGTGGAGTTTCAGGGGGTGTACCACACCCAGAGAGCACAGCACCACTGGGCTATAGTAAAGGGGCTGGAGAGCACATCCACTTCTGTCCAAGACAGCCGACTTAAAAGCCGCCTCGTGGAGCTCTGCAGTAAGGTAGCCTGAGCTAATTCATGATATTACTTATGTGTATAATTATAGCCTTTTTTAGTTGTTTTATTCAGATGTTGACTTTTTTTATACGGTAAATATAAATATGTGTCTGCAGGTGCGACATGGAGTCCATCCTGTAGTGTCTGATGTCCACGCAGTGAGAACATTGTTCTCCGGACCTCCCTTAGGTATCAAGAAAATGTATGCAGATCAGATGGTGAGCTCCAAATAATCAGCCAGCTGCACAATGAATTGCATTTTAAAATTTATTTTCTAAATGTGTGTTATAAATCTTATTGTGAACAATTCATCTGTGCATGTTTCATTCATCCAGTCAACTGGACCTTCTGGTGAAAACGACAGACTTCTCTCTGGTGACATTTGCAAGACCTCCTCGGTCCTTTAGGGGGCGTTTAGACGACTCATTTTCAACTAAAAACGGAAAACTTTTCATGCGTTTTGGCCATTCAATTACGCGACAATAGTGTTTGTTGGGGCCTGAAAATGCAAGTTTAAAAAAAAAATACCATTATCATCTCCATGTAAACTACAAAAAACATGAATTTGTGAAAACGGTGACATCATGCAAATGCGTATTGTGTTCAGTCTATTGGCGCGTAGTGTTTCATTACAAGGCAACATCGACAAATACTGGCCTGTCATGCTTAATACAGCATTGTTTGTCGTTTTTTGCGGATCCGCGTGAACAGGGATCCTTTTAACAACGTTGTTGTCTGTACATAAAAAAATTTAAACGCAAAGGAAAATTTTCCGTTTTTAGTACATCGTTGTCATGTACATGTACCCTTAGTCCGCTTATACCCCTCCTCTGCTAGCTTACGTTCATCTGCCTTCAGTGCAACACCCACATCTCAAAATCCAATCAACAACGATGCATAGAACCTAGTCCCTACCTTTTTTCGATAATCCGTTACACTTAGATGTACGCCACATAATGGAAGAAAAGCTCTGTCACTACTTCCGTTTCATCATGACTTAAAAATGTCTTTAAAATGTAAAAAAAAAAAAAATCTAGTTGTCTAATAGACCTGAAATTGAATATTACATTGGCTCTTTGACAAATTGCTTTTGTTCCTTTTTCAAGTCTGCTAAATGCAAACATATAAATATATTTGCAGAGACACCTCTGTCCATTGCTGTTCCTGACGCCCCGCCTCCCGGGCTTCTGGATTGGTCGACGCTTGAACAGTCATGCCTTAGAACTCATGCAGCTTGACCGCAGCATTGTTCAATTAGGCTTGCATCAGTTAAACGACATAGAGCTCAGAGAGGTCAGAGGTCGCTCCTTATTTTGCCCATTACATTCTGTCAGCAGCCTTTATTTAGTGATTTTTGAAGGATAATGTGTCACTTTTACATCACGTAGGCGTGTTACGTGAGAGGGCTGAATCCAGAGCTTCTGAGTCCCGCACAGTGCCGGGAATGGCTCACACAGTGGTTGCAGTTCTCAACACACCTCAAAGGTACGTAGGCCATGAAATCAAGGCTATGTTCAGAAGAGAGTGCTAGCATACTACGCTTATATTGTGTTCATATATATTTATTATATTGCGTTCAACGTTTTACCAGCTGCTCACATCGTCCGATTATTGTTTCTATGTTAACACCACACAAAATGAATGTGTAATTTGAGTGCAGACAAAACCACAATAAAACAAGTAACAGTTGTTATGCAAATGCTTATTAATAAACATTAAAAGTTTAAGTTATCTATCTCTGTTCTTGCTACATCAAACTGTATTGTATTTTGTTCAATTATTTTTAGATTAATCTTGCATTTGTAAGACATTATCAACAGTCAATTAAAGGAATTATTAAACAGAAATTTACTAATAGTAATTAATTTACATTTATGCGGTGTGTATGCTGTGCACTGTATGTAAATTTGCTTTATGCAATAACGATTTGACAAAATGTCTAGTTTACAACAGTGCATTGCCCTGGATACTGTATCCCACAATGCAATGGAGTGTGATGAATTAATCATATTTTTAATGGGTCATTGTTAAATGGCATGAAAAATATTACGGAGTAAACCACTGTTTTGCTTTTGAAACTATTGACATGACAGTTGTGTCGCACATTCATTGTGGCATTGCATTTACTTCCTGTTTGATCAGAGTCAGAGACCTCCCTCTACCTGCACTGTATGGTACTGCTCACTGTAAACTATCCTAAACACCCACGTCACTGACCTCAAGAGGAAGCAGATGACTCCACCACCACACCCAAATGCACCATGGGAACAAAAGAACCTTGTATGCAAATTGAAGCAGCGCAACACACGCTTTATTATACCAGTCCTTTGGCTTAGTTATGCTACTTTTGTAACCAAGGGAATTTTATGTTTCTGAATAATTCTTTTTTAAATGTTGTGCTGTGCTTTAAAAAAAAATTTTGGGGAGATTTTGTTTACTTGAGTGAGAAACAGACAGGAGAAACATTGTCATTGAAAGATGCAATTGAGATTCTGGAATTTGTGGAATAATTTCATTAATTTTTCTTCCATAGAGACAGGGTGACAAATACACTGCAAAACAATACACTGACACTGTGAGAGAGGTTATAACCACGAGACAAAAAGCACACTGAACATGTGGCAAATGCATCCATTTGGAACTCGAGCTCATTGGTCTTGAGACATTCATTCTAAATATAGTTGTTCGTGGAGCACAATCATTAGTGATTTGTGTTTTGTGTACGTTTAAAATCAGCACTGAACCAAGGACAAGTATCACCTATCTTGTTCATTTTTCTGGTGTATTAGTAAGACAAACAATCACTATTGGGATGTTTAATATGCAGAGCAACCCAGTTTTTATGGTTTAAATCTGATGGCAAATCTGGAAAGAGGTTTACAAAGCCTGGATATAAAAGTGTATTATTTAATATGTTAAGCTAAGTTGTATAATGCAGCATATATTATTTTAATTAAGTTTATGTTAATATTTATTTTTCAGATCCCAAAATTACACTAAGATTATTGCACCTTGTTATTTGTTCTATCCAATAAGAAGTTGTTTGCTGTGTGCACTGGGCTGTTTGGTCAAAGCATTAAAGTTATGCTAAATATGTTTTGTCCAATTCTAAAATGATCTTCTTATTCAGCCTTTTAACAGGTGCCTTTTTATTTAAGAACACAGCTACAAACATGGTGCAATACATGCTGTTATCTTTTTACGTTGCCAAATGTGTTGTATTGTTTTGTATTTTATATATAAATAGAATGCTGTTTGGTTCAGTGTTAACATGTCACTGAAAAGTATGATAGTACATAGTCAAAGCAATGTAATAATATCAGAACTTTTATTAAAAGACTTCAAACTTAATGGTCTCTGTTTGCATCCCTCATCAACCTAGCATTGATTTACCAACTACAGTAGTAACAAATATTAGTAACTCATAATAAAATGAACAAATAGGACAAACTTGTTTAGAACATTTATTTATTTTATTTGACAATGTTATGTAAATGTATCACATTTGGGATATCAGTAATTCATTGTTGTCCTGTAACCCAAAGAAATGTCAATGTGGCAGTAAAGAGAATACCTAAGAATAAATCAGAGACTTAACAGACTAATCTACTGGATTAGTAATAGAAAACAATATCATAGATATTTCATTCTCAGTGAAAATGTGTATTGTCAACTTACACAGCAAGAGCGAAAATAAGTAGCATTTATATAATGGTAAAAAAAAAAAAAAACTTAAACAGTCTCTAAGAGCTTTAAGTGATGTGCTGTGACTGGATGTGATCACATGACCTCATAGCCTTTGCGGATGGCTTGCATCAGAATGCAGGCCAACACAATCCCCGTAATCTACAAAAAAACAAAACAAATGTATTAGTGTACGAAGAAGGGAAGTTTGCACTAACGTTCAGTGCATATAACAGGGAAAGGAATATTGCAGGTCTCACCTGCACAAACGCAACGACCAGAGCTCCCACAGCAAACCACAATATATTTTCCTTTACCACTGTCTCCAATTTGGGTTTACATCCCTGTATAAAACAAACACAAAGTCTTAGTCTCTAATCTCTCACATATTCTGTCCAATAAACAATTTAAACGCGTTATTAAAAAATATATATATAACTTCGTTTTCAGCTTTGACAACAGCAAGTCTAATTTTTGTAGATTTTGTGAACATGCCACAGTACAGAAGAGTCAGGTAGCCAAAATCCAGTGCACTATTTCAACGATAAAGAACAAAGAGTTTCTTACTTCTGTGTAGATTATTGTGCCATTACCCAAAGCTCCAATACCACAGCCCTTGGTGACATTTTTACAGCAGGAGTCTGGGACTGTTATGTGAGAGGTGCTGAAGTTCACCCAATCAGCAGAAGAGTTTCCTCCACAGCACTTGAACTATAAGAAAGACATTATAAATTCATAATATTCAATAAAAATACACTCTGTCTGGTGTGTGTGTGTATATATATATATATATATATATATATATAATATAAAGGAGCTAAATGTTTTAATGCCAAAACGTAATTATTTTTATCTATTTGACAACCCTAAATTAAATTACAAAACAGAAACAAATAAACACACAACTTTACATAGAGTGAATCCATTAATACATTTCCCTTCAAAAGCAGAGATCACCTAAAGAGAGCATATGATCCAGCAGAATGGATTCACTGAAGTTCGAGAGCAAGTACATCACAGGGTCTGAACTGAGGTTTAGCCACATTAGCACAAGAGGAACCAGGATGTCAGTTTAACGTCAACAGATGGCACAGAGCAAACAAGGCTGGAGAGACTCGAGACACACGTCGTCCACGTGAAAATGGAAATCAGAGCAGGATCACAGGCCTTGTTCAGACAACTTGTTACCAACCTGCTTCTGTAAAGCATCGAAGGAGTCACGGTCTTCTTGGGTTTTGTTGTATCCTGCGACCATGGCATTAAAGCTTTTATCCAGAACATCAGGTAGCTGCAGAAAAACCGAGATTATTAGGAGCCAAATGGTCCTGGCAAAACAGGTTGATAGTAATGAAGTAGAAATTAGAAGAGTACACACTTTCTCGCGCAAGACATATCCAGCAATGGCGATTCCGATTTCAGTGATGACGATGAGGGAGAGAATAACAGCAAACTAAGAGAAGAGAGGTGAATGATAAAAGTGAGGAATGACAAGTCAAGAAATTACATCTTGAAGAATTGAATGATTTTATTGAGAGCTGGTCAGTGCTGGGTCAATTCTGAGGCACCAGTTCATTGCGACTGTTCGTTTTCCATTTCAGTCAAATATGCAGATACATTTCTACTCTTCAAATTTAGTGTTGCGTAAGAAGGAATCTGGTTTAACCTGTTGGCGATGTGTCAACAGCATTAACAGACATGCTGCAGCTATACAGCAGTCAGCATTTAAACAAAAGTGGAAATTTAGCCTAGATGTTGTATATATGTGGTCCAAATTACTTGAGCATTACTACATTTAAATGTGCTGCACCACTAGACTTAGTTAAAACATAATCCCACATATAAACTTAATATTTCAGTCAGTCAACAGTAGTTGACATTTACACTCCTATACATTTACTTGTCATTGGTATTATTAGTTTTATTTATTGCTCCTGATTATTTTAAAATGCACTTCCTGAATCTTTATTATCTTTACATATTTAAATGTATTAAACAATCAAATATGTAAATAATTAAATCAGTAATAGATAATAAAAAATAATAATAATAAGACAAATTGTAAATATTTATATTAAATGAATCTTTATGTTAATACTTTTGATAAAATCTGGAAAAAAAGGGGGGGAGGGGGATATATATATATATATATATACATACACATACTGTATATCCCTATTCAAATTAGATTTATTACAGCATTTATTAAAAAAATTATAGTCCCACATTAGGTTAATTGGATCAAAACAAACCTAACAAGTTAAAACTGAAGTGCATGACCTGCTATTTACACATTCAAACAGACTTATTGGATTATCAATCAAGGTAAATGTCATACTCTGTGTGTGACTAAGCATTTGTTAATGAAGAGTTTACTTACTAGCTAAGCATTAAGAATAAATGGTGCAAACAAATTAAGTAGCCCCTAGTGTGAACATTAAGACCTCACAAATGGCTGAAGCAACCCTTCCCAGTAGACCATTTCCTTTATCTTAGTGAAATAGTCTGAACAAGGACTAGATCTACTAGAATTCCTGTAAATAAAATATCATTCCATGCTCAAGAACACAAATGTTTTCGACACATATCCTTACCATGGAGACCATGCAGCGATTCTCCTTCCAGGCGCCACAGCAGCCAAAGAATGCGATGAAGAAGATGACGACTCCCACTAATATCAGCACTATAGGAGAGCCAGTGTAGTCTTTGATGATGGCCGTGTGGGAGAACGAAATGCGGACCAATGTCCCCACAACTATTAAGGCCAGGCCACACAGCTGGGAATGAGAGACAGTGGCAAAGTCATTGAACAGAAGCCATATCATGCATTTACATTCTCAAGTTATCAAATTATTAAAGTGTCAAATTCTGATGGCCTATTCAGTGGTTCCCCTACCCTGGAGTTCATTTTTGAGGTCTTGGAGCAAAGTCGCTTTAAGGCAAGCCTCCAAGGTTAGCAAAAACAGCCTATCAGCTAATCTTCAACATGTTAGCCATTAAACATTTGTTTTGGATTTATCTATTTTTAGAGTGCACACCGAAAAACCGAGAAGTCACTTCTCTTTCATTCCGCAAACAGTGATTGACTGGCGCACAACTCTGAAAGAAATTCAATGACGTTAGGGCTGTAACGTGATTGGTTATTAAGGCACACATGATCCAAGTAGGCCGTTACGCTTTCTCCAATGGTAGAGCCACGGACCCTCGTATTTCTCAATAATAAGACCATCGATGCGTCCAAAATCGAATACTTACCTACTTTAATATCAAACTTAATATCATACTTTAGTATCAAAAAGTACCCAGATGACCTGCTACTTCCCTCGAGATTCTGAAGTGTGCTTTCAATGGACACTACAATCCCATGATGCAACGGGAGAGGATTTATGAAGGCACCGCATCTCTGCTTGGACTCTTTACTAACGAGGCATTTAAAACATGCAGTGCTGAGGATACTCCAGGACCAGGGTTGGGAACCAATAGCATTTTCTTGCTATCTTTGCATTTAGAATAAGTACTAAATCTAATTAATAGTTTTATCAACTAGGTACCTTGTGTAAAATTGCATTATTCTGTTCCCTAACCCTAAATTTCACTTCAGGATGTTGGTGAGCATTAAATAGATAAATCAAATAAAAAAAGTGAGTTGTAACTAGGTGTGAGAAAGTTGTTACAAGAACTATGAGATTCTTTGAAACTTTCGGTAAACTCCTTTGCCAATGACGTTGGCTCGCAATATTTATTCATCATGCTATGTAAAGTTTTTCAACAATCAGAAAATTAGTTACGCGCCATCATTATCACACAGATAACGTACTGTGTAAATATTCCAAGTACATTAGGACTGAACTGCACCGCTGAGCAAAGTGTAAAGGATGTTAACTAATATGTATGTGTCAGCTGTACAAATGTAGAATATATGGGCGTCACGGATAGTCAACAACCCAGAACAACTTTTATGACTACACTGGTCCGGCTACAAAGCAACACCAGTGTAAATATTTGAGGATAATAAGTGGCAGCAGGTAGGCACCTCTGTGGAATAGACAAAGAGGAAACAATAGCAGGAAGAATCCGGTTTCATTTACTGAATGAAATAAAGATATGTATTGAAATTGCCAGGAGTGTCTATTATTACAAAGAAACAAGTCCTAAAATAAGGAGTGGCGTTTAATCATCTATTATCAGACCATATTGACTGAATGCGTCACAAATTAACGTTGATACTCATATGGAGAAGTCACATCACATGATGCCATCGTAAATAGGAAGATCAATCACATGACTGAGGCTGAACTTTACAATCTCTCACTGAGAAATGTATATGAGAGACATTTAATACCAAATTCCCAGCACAAAACCTGCACATGTCGTTTTTCTTGAATTCTCTTTTCAAGCAAACACAACTGTAATTCTCTGTAAGTCACTGGAATTGTTAAAGGTGGCATGTCTGGTTTGTATCAGGAAATGCATCCAATGTAAATGTAGTTCAAAAGATGTTTACTTAAATTGTTTAATTATTTTAGAAAAAACAGTACGAAACATGTGAAATGTGTTTCAATTGCTGTCTATAAGTACAGTTGAAAGTCTCCATGTAGAATAGTCATTTTCAGATGGAACAAATTTCCCTGGGAAAGTTCATTCGCTTCACACATGTACTGTTGTCAAACCCATCTGAATAGTACTGTACACATCTGTGTTCTTCCCGCACAACCTCAGTAAAACTTGTGGATACAATTTCCTATTGCTTCTTTGTGATTGTGGACATTTTTACAGCATTATTTTGATGTTCATTGAATACCATAATTAAATCTTTTTTTTTTGTGGCACACAATTCATTTACATTTTTTAAATTATTAAAGGCGAAATTCCCATGAATATGTTGCATCTTCATTAGTGATTTTCACCTGTTTAACAACTTATAAGTAAATGAAATCTAAAACTTAAAAAGGAGAGCCGAATTCCAAAAACTGCTCAGAACATCAACATCCCTAAATAAATCCTTCCCTTAATAATATACATAATGCTGTAATATATAATAAAATAGAAGTAATCATATGCATCCACTAACATACACATCCAGATAACAAATACCCTCACTTTACGCCAGGGACACACTTAACGACTGTTAGGCCGATTATGAATGTAATTTGATACATACGACTGATCATACCCAAACGCGCTGGGTCAGAGACAGTTGCGTTCAGTCGGTGTTCACAGTCAGTGTTTAAAATCTTCTTGGAGTAATTGGAAACAGTCTATAAGAGTGTTTAGTTCAGTCTTAGAATGTTTCAACTATTTGTTAAGTGTGTCCCCGGCGTTAGCAACAACTACAGAGATTCTAACACATGAAAGACGACCATCTTAAAAAGCTTAAATGTTGTTTAGAAAATTAAATCTGTCCAAAGTTCAACAGAGGAAGCATAGATTGTGTAGGTGCGAAAGTGAGCTATTTATGAGAAACAAGCTGTCAGCTCAAACAAGTGAATGCCATTAGTACCTGCAGCTATGTTGTCAATTTGAACACATGCAAGAATTTATTTTCAGGAAACATACCACTTAATGCTCAGGTTACACTGTAAACAGAGTGTGTGGTCTGCACGCTTACACCAGGGAACGCTTGGACACCAAACAATGTCAACAGCACGAGATGAATATGTGGAGAGAGCAGTGCTTTGTGTGATCAAACAAACTTGCTTGGATGAAGTGCTATGTTTCCATGACCTAAAAGGAAGCCTACATGATCAGCTAACTGCTGAAGGACAGGCATACACACGAATACCCAAAGTCAACTAACAATAAAGGATTAGCATAGCAACAAAAACAAACATTTTTGTCATTATGCACATTTTAATTTCACACCTTTAAATGGACACATTGGGACACATTCATTTGATGAAATAAACAATGTGCATCAGTGGTTTATTTTGAGTTCACCACAATATTTCCATTCCCTTTAAGGATGCAATGTGCTAAACAAGAAGGTTTGCTAAACCCACTTCCTGAGTAAACCCATGTTCATGAGCAACAGGTCTGCATCCATATTTGATCTACATTTCAACACAAATTGAGAGTATTCATGTCATCTGACTGACATTGCCAGGAAACATGTTTTCCTGGATGTTGGAAAATGTCTTAGTCACCATAAGAGGAAACTGAACTCCCCCTGAGGAGGCCCCCTGAACTCCTTGACTGGTAAAAGTGAGCGTCACAGTTACTAGAACCTCTTAAAACTTTGTGAGGTGATTTTGCATATACCATAAGACTTATTTGAGAAGTAGAGAAAAAAAAAATCTATTGTATTTCTCCTTTTACATCAAAGCCTCTCTCAGTAACTAAACTGAAGTGAAGGTGAAGCAACATGAATTGTAAAAAGGAAGTGTTAGGAAAGAAGGGTTTGCTCTAAATCTTTCACAATAAAGCCAACGACAAAACAGGGAAATGGTCAGTACAGTAGTTATGCAACATGCCCTGGCTAATGAGAAATATGACATTAATAATACAGACATTAGTTGTTACTCACCCAGAAGATTAAATTAAAGAAAACCAGCAGGTATTTGACACATTTTGCTCCTCCTTCTACAGCCATTTTCAGTCCTGAAAATAAAATGAAGGTAAAAACACGTAAACAAAAGTAGCTACGATCACACCTACTGCCCTTAATACCTGCGAGGTTAAAACATGCTGGGAAATATAGGTCAGTTTTCTGACACAAGCTAAATGAGGCTAATAGTAATAATTAACTGTATATCGTGGAAAGTCAAATATCATTTTCAAGCAATTGAAACAAACCATCAAAGTAAAAAACTAAAACAGTGTCAAAAGGCAAGAATATGTAAAGAAGACAAAGTATAAACAATATAAGGGCCATTTTTGACAATTTAGTGTTTTGAAAACTTTTGACAAACTTTTTGATGTTTAGGTTTTCATATGTCATGATACCGGTCATTATATTCTTACAATTTTAACAACTGAGTGACAAAATGTCCAAAATGTGACACTTTTTGTTTTGTTTTATGTCCATCCATATAAAAATCAAATTCTCATTAATGAAAGAATTCTGCAAAAAATTAAAAATTTAATTTTATATTATTTTTATGCTGTTTAAACACATTGTTTTGATATCAATACAACATTTCAAGCTAATATTAATTATAAATGTTAAGTAGAATTTTTTTTAGTAGCCTATTTATGCCGACATATAATAAAAAAGCGGTTTGTCTTTTTAAAATCTTCTATCGCGTGTCATTATATTTATTGAGTTGGCTTAATTTTTTTTAGGGAGAGAACGTTCCAGTGTACGGGAAGGATTTTGCGCTCCTGATCTCCCTGATCAGTGCCCTGAGTCCTGACTAGTGAACTAGAGAGCTGATTGAGACGCACCCAATGTCTCATCCAGTGTGTGATGACAGTTCTTATAGGACAAAGTATTACAAGACAGTAACTCAAGAGACAAACAAAATTATTTTAAATGCAAATTCACCATACAATGTGTTTTTAACTGTATTTGAAGAAATTGAAAATTTCCAAACTTATTCTGTAAAAGATGCTCAATGTGCGCTTTTGGAGACAAAATTAGTTTAGTTTTACCTTTATTGTCATTGCATTGCATGGTATACAACAAAATGTGATACAACGAAAAAATGGCTGTAATCGAAATAACTAGGTAAAACATGGGTTTTGAAGTCAAAATCAAAGTGTAATGTAATAATAGTCCTTAGCCAAGCGAACAGAATAAACATTTAATTAGGTAAAATTTAAAATAAGAAATGCTAGAAATATTGACATGTCTTCAGTAACAAAAAAACAAAGTATAACCGTGAGAAAGCGAAATCTGCCTATACGTCATCTGACTGCGGTCACGAGATTAATAGTCAGTCAGTTTAAAGTTCCATGTTTTAAATGCAGTTTGTTTTTTGTTTTTTCATTAGCTTTCAAAGGCCAACATTATATTTAACTGCGTCTGTATACCAGTTGTAAATAGATAAATGTTTATGATCATGACGACAATTATTGACAAAATACTCAGGTATTTCTTGTTCTTGATAATCCCCTTCCTCGTGCGTTAACGTCTTATTTTTCAACTCCTACGCCAATAAATCAACTTTAAAAGTTTTACATCATGGTGTTTTAAATCTGAAAAAATAATAAAGGTTTCTCATGTTTACAGAGAACCCCACCAATATGTCTGTTTTGAAGTTTTGAAGACTTTTAGGGCCTCGCTCTCTCAGACAAGACAAGCATGTTGAAATTCAGTCTACGACATAAGAAGCTCGCTCGCAAAGGACGGGACACAATGCGGCCATTCACTTGGTTAACTAAATTACACCCCGCGTGTAATTTCGAGGATTTCCAGTCAAAACTAATTAACGTTACTTAGGGAAACAAAAAACGAGTACTCCCAAACGAAGAAAAAAAAAACTATGGCCTTCGCTTCAGTCTCGAGACTACTTAAACAATGTCCGTTAATTTTAAAATCAGAGGTGTCTCGCGCCTCTGAAAATCGTTAATCGGTGAGAAATCGCTTACCTCGGGTTAAAATGTTCAGTCTAACGTACAGGGAATCTGTAGAGTGAAAATTGGATGCTTTCTATCCAAGCAAGAAGCAAGAGTACACGGATATGAGAGAAGTCGATGTGTGTACTGTATGTAAATGTGATCCCTCCTATAACTGTCGGCACCCCACCCCTTACTGCATGAGGCTGAACCTAGTAAAGAAAATCATGTAAGTTAGCCTAGATATAATCAGTCAGATATAAAAAATAAATAAATAAAACGGTTTATAATGGTTAACAGGTGTTATCAACAACAATACAAGCGTCACACTTTAAAGGTGCACTCAGTTGTTGTTGTTTTTAATTAAATTAAAAGTCCATAAAGACGAGACTGCAGAGCATAAATGATGAATAATCACATAATATAAAATAGCCTATCATGAGCACCATCATGTGACATCCCATGAACAGCCAATGCCAGCAATGGATCAAGTATAAAAAAGTAAACATAACATAGCTATAGCCTATTATAGGCCATAATGTGTTCATATAAAATTAGGATAGAAAATTATTATTTTAATTTTCAACATTTGATTTGAATCCATAAGTATACACTGTACTTATTTCTGCCATATATGGTCTATACTACTCTACATGAGGAGCAGTGGCCATTTTTAGCAAAAAAAACCTCAACACCATCACACTCAACCCCGTCACATAATATTTGTCATTGTTTTGGGGTTGTAAACTTGTGACAGGGTCGAGTTTTTCCACTTCATTTATTAATAATTGTAATTAAAAAATAGTCATGGTTTCATGTGACATCCCATGAACAGCCAATGCCAGCAATGGATCAAGTATAATAAAAAAAGTAAACATAACATATAGCCTATTATAGGCCATAATGTGTTTAGGCTATAGAATGTGTAGCCATTCTATAGCCTATTATATAGCATATTATATGGATGCAAATATTATTAGTAAAAAAAAAATTATGTATCCTCACCAACAGGTAAAGTCCAAAACCACTGAGACAAAAAAAAACAAGCTAAATATAACAAATGAATTATGTCTAAAAAAAAAAAAGTTGACATCATATGATTTTGACATCAAATATAAAACCCTAACAAGTTCATACCACTAATAAATGTGTAAAGAAAGAGATACAGTATAGTCGTTATGATAACTAAAGTCGATCTATCATTTTATTACTATTTTGTAAATATCATTTGACATATTGAAGACACCAGCAGAGATTAGAAGCCATTTAACTTCATCTTTCTCATTACACATTCACACCCAGTGTGATATCATTTTATTGCGACATTGTCGTGGCCAGATAAAATCATTTTAACAGACCACTGGAATGGATGAAATGTATATCATTTGAAGGAAGCCAACCTTATCTAGAGGCATGTGCTGTCATGGAAAGGGACTTCTTCACTACATTTAATCAGAGCCATTCTTTTTAAGAGTTTTTACATACAAATGTAGCATGTTTAACAAATGTAGAAGACTTTCCGGTTTAATTAGATTAATGTTTCTCTCAGTTAAGTCAAATCAAGTCACCTGGTCATTCCTGGGGTTCTGTAATGATTTCAGTCCCCCAGACTTTTTAAAGTGGTGGTTCACCAAAATGAAAAGCTGGTATGTCTATTATAATGAATGAAAATAATTATTGCAATAATTATTGCAATTAAATCATTTGTATCATAAAATAATACCAATACTTATTTGGCAATATAATACTTATATTGCCAATATATTAGGCAATATAAGTATTTTATTTGTGTAACTTTCTTGTGTATGGGGTATTGTCAAGCCTAACAAATCAACCCCTTCATATAAAATTAGGATAGAAAATTATTATTTTAATTTTCAACATTTGATTTGAATCCATAAGTATACACTGTACTTATTTCTGCCATATATGGTCTATACTACTCTACATGAGGAGCAGTGGCCATTTTTAGCAAAAAAAAACTCTCAACACCATCACACTCAACCCCGTCACATAATATTTGTCATTGTTTTGGGGTTGTAAACTTGTGACAGGGTCGAGTTTTTCCACTTCATTTATTAATAATTGTAATTAAAAAATAGTCATGGTTTCAGTAAAGATATTACCAAAACCACAACAACTGTTATAAATAGAATAATTGATGTAATGTGTCGTCCACTTAAACATCGTCAAGCAATGTCTTGCTTTTCTTGCTGATTACCACCTGACATGTTAAGAACTAACACAATAAAGTTGTGGTTTTAATTAAACATCTAAATAGAATTTTGTTTACTCCAATCCAATAAAAATGTGAAAATTAGGCTATTATGAGGGACACATGAGCAGGTAGGCCTACATGTTAGTTTTATAACAAGTTTTGTGTTAAATCTTTTTTTAAACAATTCCATTTTGTCAGTTACGGGGTTGAGAATAAAATGTGTTTAAAATATGTGAAAAATACCTGGAAAAAAAAAAAGTTTGATATGTGCCTAATGATGTGGGATATTTAGAAATGTAGAGGAAACCGTGACAACCCAAACTCCATCAGGGACAGAAATGGTGGGGGGGGGGGGGGGGGGGGGGAACCGTGGGAGAAACCAGAGTCAGTTCTCTGGACAACGAGCCAACAAGGTGTGATTATGATTCAGGCTGCATCACAAGTCAGAATCAGATTGAAGCGGTCTCATTTCGAAGGCTGCGTCCCCCGGAAGTCGCATTTGTCTGCCGCATGTCAATGAGGCTGCTTCATTTCAGTGAACTCCACACTACATTACAAAATCATTAAGAAATGACAACAATCGACGCTTCAACTGGAATAACGGTCAATTTTATAATGGTTCTTGTTCTGAAATGAAACATCCTTAATGACGACGTATTAGGTTGCCCAGCTCTCTGGAGGATGCAGCCCTCGGAATGAGACACAGCTCGAGTCAGTTAAGACCAGACAGTATATAGGTTAAGACCAGCATCATTATTTTACACTGAATTATGAGTCATGTGGATGACATTGACAGCATCAATGGTGCAATTTTAATTCCAGGGAAATGTTCTATCTCTGCGCAAGTTCCATTTTAAGATACCATTTGTGACTTTTATTTTTCTTTTTTTACAACACATGCCACAATTAATGATGTAATTATAAGTGAATAAGTAATGACTAACTATTTGAAAAATAGTTGCATCATTGAATCGTTATTTTCAAATAGTTAAAAAAAAGAGAATTTATTTTTGTGAAGTTCCATTCCAAATCTGAGGACATAGCTATGTGCAATTTGAATGGGCATGACCATGCTTATTTAACCCACAATATTCCTTTATTTAGATGGCAAGGAAAATAAAAGAGCATTTTATAAATTTAATCAGACAAACATTGACAAATGTTTTGCCACATTTCTAAAACAGGTTCTTCTGCATTCTATTAATGTGGTGGTGGTAGCCATATCTATGGTGGTAGCAGCGTTTTGAACTTCCTGTTTATATTTCCTGTTCATGAGCTTACACGTCCTCTTAAAAACTTATTAAAATTTGACTACTCGTTTAATGATCACACCACTGGTATTCCTCTACTATGCCTTTCAAAAAATGAATAATATTCTGTCCACGTGCTTATTTAATCAGAATGACATTTTGGAAAAGACAAGTGATAAATTATTGAATGCTTGATAAACATCAGTGTTAAATAATATGATGCAGAAAGGAAATACAAGAAAAATATGTATTTTGTTTACACATTTTAATGCATGTGACAGATTGGTATGATTTACCAAAGCAATTAAGTGATTATATTGGCAGTGAGTGTTCACACATGAATGGTGGGTGGCAATGCAGCACAGCAATACAAAGACATGATATTATAAAAGCACACACAGTGAGCACAGGATACTCTCAGAATTCAAGCGCTGTCAGGGAACCTGAACTTCCGATCTTCTTAAACCTATTGGCTGCAGCAATGGCTATGTAGTTTTTCTGTAAAAAGGAGTGAAGTGGAAGAGGAAGGAGGATAGATGGAGAAAGTATTTAGTATCTTAATCTTAACAGTATTAAGAAAGTGGTAAATCATAATGTTTCCTCAGCGTTTCACCTTCCACATCCGCCTGGCCATATACTTCTTGAGGAGAACCTGGGACTTGAGCACGATGTTACTGCTCTTGGCTTTCTCACTGATGTTGTTGAGCCATGGGTGTTTGAGGCTCTGTGTAGCACTCATACGACCACTGTAAAAAAAAAGCAAAAAAAGAAGAAAAAAAAAAGAGACATGCAGAAGACTTGGAATATATAACACAAGTTGTATGAAATTACATTTTTATTGTGTGTATTTTTTTATGGTTCTTTTGCATCCCTTTTGGAGCTTGAATTTAATTAGTCACTGTATGCTTTCATTGAATGAAAAAGAGCAGCTCGGACATTCTGTAAATCATCCCAAGTCACTCGGAAGTTGTAGGAATACAATTACAAGTTTTTGGACTAAGTGTATTTTAAATTTCACCTTCTTTCTCTGATAAGCAGGTTGGAGATGAAGTCTCGAGCCTCAGCAGACACATGCTCAAACGCATCCTCATCGAAGTACCTACACACATCCAACAGGGGGTGTTGTTTTACAACAATTTGTATTTATTTTCGAGATATACCTACATCATTTTTTTTCATTTAGTATAGTATTCATTCTGGGCTCCATAGAATTTACAGCCTGGTTTTACAGACAGGGCTTAGATTAAGCCAGGATTAGGCTTAGTTCATTTAAGTAGCTTTTATAAACATGCCTTAGAAAGAAAACATGCATTTTGAGACAAAACAAAGACACTGAAAGTAACTTGCACTGATATCTTAAAATAGGTCCATTAAAACAGCTCAAACATTTTTATTTTAGTCTGGGACTAGGCGTAAGCATCATCTGTGAAACCAGGGTATATATACTTATAAATATATTTTTCTTTGTGAGTAGTTAATGTTGTGTATAGAATTAATCTAAGAGATGCCTACCAGTTGCCCATAAGCACATTGTTGAGGGTCTGTCCATCATCATCCCCCAGAAAAGGAGAGAGGCCACTTAAGCTACAACAACAGAAATTGATTGTGATTTTGGTTGTTTCTCCAGTTCAACAGTTCAGTTAACAGTTTCTTTTTCTGTTTTGGAGACTACCCATAATACACCATAACACTGGTAATGCTTTAATTAGAAGCAGTTGACTGAGTGACACTGGATGCTCATTTACTGCCTTGTTTGATGCTTTTGGACTCACTCCCAGTCCCTTTACTGTACAGTTAGCCAATCTATGAAACAAATTTTAATGTTTGTAAAGGCCCGTTTGAGTCTTTTGCAGTGTTATGGTGATTTTAAATTCAAATGTAGAAGATTGTTCAGAATGATATTTAATTGCAATCTATATGTTCTGGTGTATGTTAATGCACACAGCTTATTGTGATTTACAGCATATATGTGACGACTCCCAAAGTCCACATATCTGTAGGGAAGGAGACAAAATCGAAGTTCACCACTTCCGGAGCTAAAAACTCAGGCGTTCCGAATGAAACTTTGAGCTTCTCCCGTGGTTTATATCTGAAGGAGGATAAGGAGAAGAGACACGTAAAACATAAAAGTAAGCCTTGGCTATAATATTTGAACTCTCAGAGGATCAACACGTTCAGAAATACACAGCGGTCATTGGAAAAGTATGTAAGGCAAATGTCATGTGCCAAAATGGCTGATGACAACACTACTACTGTATTGTGCTTGTCCATTGTTCAAATCAAGATTAGTGTAAAAGTATAAATCATACCTCCTTGCTAGTCCAAAGTCAATAATTTTCACCTGATGGCTAGAGTGGTTAACAAGGAGGATGTTCTCCGGCTGAGAAAAAAAGAAGTGATAAACTGTTTTCAGGATGTCAAAGAAAAAAAAACTGAATGAAAGCTGTAAATAGGCCACCCTCAGTTATCATATGAAATACTGATACATCCATAAATCATTTTGTAATACATAAAAGCAAATAAAAGAGGCTGAAGTTTTGATGATAATAAAAAAAAACTTTATGAAATAACTAAAGTTAAAAAAAATGTTTTCTTTTTTTTTAGAAATTATTATTATAATTAAAAAGCATATTAAAAACACAATTTTCAATTTTGTTTAAATTCACTTTAAATCTAATTTATGTCTGTTTTTTGTATGCATTGGATTTTCAATTAATCAATAGCTTTTTCTGTTATATATTGCTACATATTATAGATTTCTCAATTTCCAGTTAAGCCAGAAGGTGGCACCCAATCTGCTGTCAATCAAATGTTACAAAAGTTGTAATTAAGTCTATTTATGACTCACAGTTCCCTTTGACACCCATCTCTACAATAGCAGTTACCATAAAGACTTAGGCTATAATCCTATTGAACCCTCTCAGAAAACAAAACAAAAATCACTAGTCGAAATCTGACAGAACAACGTGACTCCATCTTGCTTCATCTCTTACCTTGAGGTCCAGGTGAATTACATACATTTGGTGCATGTACTGGACACCCTCACAGATCTGTTTTATGAACACCATGGCATCCACCTCAGTCAGCGGACAGCTCTCATCCACAATTCTCTCGAACAACTCGCCTCCCTCCACACTGAATAAAAAAAGAAGAGACAGGACCATCTCTATGGTTTCATCCTTCACATGTTGCGCTTTAGCCCCTTGTATTTTATTGCTTAATAAGTTGAGATCTGGGTCTACTTACAACTCCAAAATCAGCACAACTTGATTCTTGACCTCAAAGGCTTCATAAAGTTGGAGGATGTTAGGGTGACTGAGCTGGTTCATGACCTGCATCTCATTCAGTGCCATGTCCTGCAAAACAACAGAAACAACCTTTAGATATATCCCATCAAATTATTTTCTAATTTCATGTTTTTTTTTTCCTTTTGCGTTATCTGTGTTAGCTGTCATCTCTGCTAATGAATACATCTAGTGTCAGGCAAATAAAGCATAATTAATAATTACAGATCTAGAATATGAACATTTCAGGACTCAGCAAGACTAGAAGAGACATTCAAGTGGAAGAATATGTTTGCTAATTTGGAACAGCTGAAAATGTGCTTTTGCTGATCTAAATTCAGTCTATATATAATGGAAATCTGTTGATGCATCTAGAGACAATACATTATGTACACTATACCACTCAAAAGTTTAAGTTCAGCACAATTTTTCAAATAATTTAATATTTATTTATCAAGGATTCATTAAATTGATCAAAATTGACAGGAAAGTCAGTAAAGTTACTTTCTATTTATCATTAGAGAATCCTGAAAAAAAATTATCACATTTTCCACAAAAAATATTAAGTAAAAGTTTTCGTAATAATGCTGAAAATTAATCACAGGAATCAATGGGCTTTATGCACAGCTGCACTACTTCCTGAACTTTAGCCAGCTCCTTCGTTTCCTGTCTGCCATTATTGGACAAACTGATTAATCCAGGTGTGCCAGAACAACAACAATAATCAGACACACCTGGATTAATCATCAGTTTGTCCAATAATGGAAGACAGGAAACAAAGGAGCTGGCTAAAGTTCAGGAAGTAGTGCAGCTGTGCTGTCGAGTAATATTGTGAAGTTTTAAAACATGCACAGCACAGATCTGGTCTACTTACCCTTTCTCTGGCATTTCTTGTGTTGATGATTTTAGCAGCAAGCCTCATCCCCGTCTTAATCTCGGTACATTTGTGCACCTTGCCAAAACGACCGCTGACGATTTAATATGATGGTTAAAAATGTCAAAGGTTAGGATGACTGGTTACTACGACAATATTTTGCTAATAAAATAACTTAAGTGAAATAAATGAGGAATAACTCCGTAGCAGTTACTGTAGCAGAAATGCTAGCTTTCAGCTCACCCTCCCAGCACTTCTCTGGTGTGGATACTGAAGGTATCACAGGGTGGAGGGTTCGACTTCAGCGACACAAACCGGTGAGCAAAAGGGGCAGGCTGAGGTGAAACATCATCTGAAAAGAGCCAGATTGACACTATTAGAAGTGTTCTTCCAGTCAGTCTACTTCATTGGGAATCTTGGGTCAGAGATCACTACGAGACGTTGATGGTGTTGATATCTGATCTATAATGCTCTTCATGTTGGGTTGGAGTGGGAACAGCTGCAGGAGAGTATTGGGCAATAATGTGCCAGGGACAAAGGATTATCATATTCCAGATACTTCAGATTTCTAAGGTCAGGCTATATTAGAGGCCTTGCTGTCAGCTTAACCTTTGAAAACAAATTTACACAACTGGAAATTGCCATTTTGTAGGTATGATCCAGTTCTCTTCTGGAAACCGTTTACTGACATTGTCAATACAAAATATCCTTTAACTTAAATTTCTTTGATTTTTGTTATCATATAAACAGAACAAACGTTTAAAAATATAAATAAACAAATGCTACTTACCTATAAGTTTAAAACAAGTTTTATAAGGATGATTGCTCTTCATCTGTACTGGATTCTTGTCTGTAGCTGGACTTATTTTAATCTGTATTCCACCAGATGTGTGGTTTGCGACTCCAACTGCTTCAGTCGCTTTCTTAGCCAGCGGTGCCGTCACCATGTGGACCAAATCTGCCTTTCCTCCAGTGACCTGTAATCTGTATAAGAAAAACATGGCTATTTTATACAAATGTTAAAAAAAATTAGGGTAATATTTAGTATTGTTTTAGAAAAAAGTCTCTTGTGAAATATTACAGTTTGAAATTGCTGTAAAAACGCATTTCTATTTTAATATATTTTTTAAAAAAAATCCTGTTGTTGGCAGAGCTGAATTTTCAGCATCCTTACTTCAGTGTCACATGATCCTTTAGATGTTCTAATAGGCCGATTTGGGGCTCAAGAAGCATTTTTTATTATCCATGTTGAAAACTGTACATTTTTGCGGAAACCGTAATTCACTTTTCAGGATTATTTGAATAGAACGTTTAAAAGAACACAGCTGGAATAGAAATCCTTTGTGACATTATAAAAAGATTTACTGTCTTTAAAAAAATAATAATAATCTTAATAAAATTAAATAAATACTAACTGATCCCACTGTCTTTGTTACAGTGTAATTATACATTTAAGTACTAAGTAATATTATGTAACTACATGTACATAGATTAGTGTTCGGACTTGGTTTGGTTTAGTTGCATGTGATTATGCATCATTTATAGTTATTACTATAGTAACTACATACAATTTATCACTTTTGCAGCAGCTGATTGATATGTTACATTTAAAATTCAGACAAGCAATGCATCCCTTGCTGGATTTACCTCTGTAAAGAGTTAGGGCAGCTGTGCACTTGTCTAAGGGAGAAAGCCTCTTTTGTTGCAGTGGTAACATTCAAACCCACTGTTTTTGGTGGTTTGTGGCTTGGCGGAAACAATGTTGCATCTTGTGGCGTTGCCATTTTTGTGGTAGGCGTATTTACTGATGATTTTCCCGAACTCTGCGCAGTTGCTGCAGGAAGAACCAGACTTGTTTGGGGAACTTTTAGGATTGGTGTTGAATCTGAAGGGACTTCCATTAAAGTCAGCTTGGGAGGGTTGTTGGGTACCAATGAAGCCGTGCATGGAGGCATTGCTGGAGCAACCAGTCCAGTCATCTTTGGTATGGTATGATTCGGTAGGGTTACAGTGTGCTTTGGTCTGATTGTGTTGGGCAAAACAGCTGTTGTCACAGGAACAGATGCTGTCGTCATCTTTGGTGCTTTAGTTTTTAATAGTGACACTTTCCTGTCATCTTGGGCTTCTGATTTTGGTGGAGCAATACCAGAAGTCCTCTGGATCACAGTTGAAGAAGCAATGACTGGTATCACGACGTCATTCTGGTTCTTATTTTCAAGCTTATTCATTTTCTGTGTTTGCTCATGATGTTGAGATGGGTTTAATCTTGGGGGTACAGTGGATATTTCTCTTTCTCCTTTGATTTGCAATTTAGGTTCATGTTGAACTTTGACCTCTGTTGAATCTTTTCTAGCTTGATGGTCCTCTCTTCTCGTTCCATGGTTTTCATTGACTTCTAGCAAAACACCTGCAAAAACACAGAATAAACAATATAAAGGCATGTTTGCACCCAAGGACGATAACTATATATAAAAGATAAAACTAACAGCATAATAATAATTATTATTATTTAGAGAAACAATGTCATTGGAATCACTTTCAGAAAAAAAAAATTTCAACTGATGAACGATAAAAACATTTACAGCCAATCAGAATCCATCCTGCTGAGACAAGAAACCTGCATGCACAGAGGATAGAGGAAAACAAAATTCATGAATTAGAAGTCTAAAGCAAGAATTTTTAAAGGTCTACTCTCACCGAAGCGTACGCTACTCCTGCATCAGGTCAGAGGTCACTCTTCCGCCGATACTCGACTCGCATACAGCCATTACCGCAAACCAGTGATTATAGATAATAAATATGGAAATTTTTCTGACAAAAACACATCGCTTCCCTTTAGAAGGCCCTTTATTACCCCCCTGGAACTCTATGAATTACTTTTATGATGGATGGATGTGCTTTTTTGGGCTTCAACATTACAGGTACTATTCACTCCCATCATAAAGCTCGGAAGAGCCAGGATATATATTTTTACAAACTCCAATTGTGTTTGGCTGAAAGAAGAAATTCATATACCTAGGATGGCTTGAGGACGAGTTAATTATGTGATCATTTTAATTTTTGGGTTAACTACCCCTTTAAGCCTTACAAACTATCTTTTTTGCAAAATATCCCAAATGAATATTTAAAAAACTATTTAATTCATAGAATAAAAGAATACAATTTAAAATCTAAAATTCTAAGCAAATATTTGACTATATCGTATACCTTATAACCCCATCATTGTTGTTTTTTGGTATAACCTTTTAATGGGAGGTTCAAGTTGAAACTTTTAATGGGAGGTTATGAGCAACAAACTTCTATACTTTTTAAAACAGGTTGCATTGCTTCCGGTTCTGGTCCTTTGGATGTGCTTAGTTTAAAAAAAAGAGCCATTTTACTCAAGATACTCACTACCTTTTTAAAGAAGCGAGTAAAGATGAGCATATAAGCCACTTTTTTTTTTTTACGAACATTTAGATATTGCACTCGAATAAAATGGCAACAATGATAAACTAACAAGGTTAGCTGATTGCCTTAAACTTCCATAAATATCACCGTCAGTTTCTGACCAGTTTTCCAGTTTGTTTATGTGACGATCGGAAAACAGCCCATTACTGTTTATTTCCTTAGTCAGGTGATTTGTGGTTCGCTGTCATTCTGTAGTTCATAAATAGTTAACACGCTAACAAGCCAGTCATTCAGATTTATGTCCATCAAAACTGACCATGACAATCCCATGGCATGGCTAAGCTCCACCTATCATTACTAATGAATGCTGCCCAGCATATATAGTGTAATATCGTTGTACCTTTCTCTGAAGGTTTATTAAAGGCATGGGGCACCATTTTATGGTCTCTGTCGAAGCGAACATAGACTTCCTCCTGTCAATAGAGAGAAAGAAAGAAAAAAAAAACAGATGTTAAGCATAATGTCTGTTTACAAACAGATATTAAGCACACGGCAAATGTAATTTATGCCATGATGATTAATACAATAACTGTACGAGTTAATGTTACAGTTTATAAGCCATTCTGGTTCTAGTCCTTTCCACTGACCGAAGAGGTTCGAACAGGCAGGGATTTCCGTCTCTGTAGAGCCACTAAAGGCACAGACACCCTCTCACACTGTCTGTCCTCCAGACCTTTCATATTTAAGACAGAACCAAGGTTTAAAAAAAGTTAACACCAAGACACACTTGAAAACCTGAATGTCATTGCATTCTGATTCCCATACCACGTGCCAGGTCCTCCAATGCTGTTCTCATCTCCAAGACTTTCCTTTCAAGAGAATCCAGGAGTTTGGTCTGAGCTGACAGCTGGCTGGTCACAGTCTCCTGCAGTGCGTTGTGCTGGACGCAGGTCGCACACATGGGGCAACTTCTCCCTGGGCTCAGAAGGAGCTGCTCCACTTTAAACCGCAGGTCATCAACCTTGGCCTCCAGGGTTGTGGGATTCGAAGGAGGCACAGGGCATTTCATAGAGCCCTTGACAGACATGGAATTAAAGCTGTGCTAGAGGGAGAGACAAATATACAGGTATTAGACTAAAAGTACTTTTGAGGTCAAATTTGCAATTAGGCCTAAAGATTTTACTCCAAACTTTCATTATAAACTCTGCTGAAATATATGAATTTAAACCAGACTATTTTTGTTTGCTGGTCCTAGACGGTCTCTCAGCATGGCAAGCAGAAGAGAACAAAACCCCTTTAAAACCAGCCAAAAGACCAGACTGAGCGACCAGGTTAATAAAATAGATGGACAGTGAAATTTTGCATGTATAGCTGACAGAAAAAACATGGACTTAAGCTTTTATTTATTAAACATTTGAATAAATTTGAATTATATTATTAATTAGTTACCTAAAAACCAAAGTTAATATTCATTTATATTACCAATTTTACTTAATAGTAATAGTCTTTAAGCTGAAATATAAATGCATAAATAGAAAACTAATGTTAGGTACTCTAACTGGCCACCAATTTTTCTGTCCTCCGGTATAATGACATTTTTAAAAGTTTAAATATTCCATGGTTACAAAAACGATTTAAAAAAAAAAGTATAGCTTTTCAACCGCAGAGCAACTGGCTGAAATTACAATCATAACATCTTTACAACTCCAAAGATATTTTACACCCACCTGTAAAGATTTTTGTCCAGAATGAGAAGCCCAGCGTAAAGTACATATGCTTTTCGCCAAGTGTTTGGACAGATTGATCTCTGTCGTTTTGTGGAAGCTCAGAGTGCCAGTCTGTCAGATTCCTCTTTTATCTCCGCTCCATGGCCACCTTACCAGAAATAGGCAGACCAGAGAAGGGGGGGGACTCGCAAACAGTGAACTGATAATAGAGGCACGCAGAGCTGGCCCAGGGGAGTAGACAGTAATGCAAGAGTTGAACGAAGGCGAGACACGTACCTCTAGCATTCAACCATGCAAGGCAGTAATGTCTTTTATGTAAATTATTACATAAATTCACAGCTTTTTTTGCATTAATTACATATTGCTCAAAAACTGTATGAATTTATTTCTTCTGCTAAATGCAAAGGAAGTATTTTTTCCCAACTATGGAAGTCAATAGGGTCCATCAACTGTCTGGTTAATGACATTCTTCAAAATAGATTTCTTAATGTTCGGCAGAAGAAAGAAATTCATAGAGGTTTGAAACAATTTGAGTGAGTAAACAATAACAATGACTATTCCTTTAAACAAAAACCCTTTTTGGGACCAAATATCAACCATTTTATTTGAGTTAAGCCACTAATCATTAACCACATAACACAGCATTTATATACTAGAGTCTCTTTATTGTGAGATACAGAAGAAAAGCTAAAAAAAAGATCAGAAAAATTAATCTGCATATACAGGAAAAGTTAAGAAATTTTGCTGGGGAAGGCATCACACACACACAACTGTAAAATCGTTTTACTTGACCACAAAGGATTAATGCATCAGCCACAGAGATAAAAACTACTCTAAATACTCATAAAGACATCAAAGAGGGATATAAAACGAGAAATACAAAAACAAGAGAACTATGTACAATTAAGTCAATAAAACCGTTCCGCATTTACATGCGGAAACGATCAGAAAAGTTTGGAGATTGGGGCACGGTGAGGGACACGTCACTCTTTTTCAGCTCTATCGGCTTGTAGCGTCTTATTGGCTGGGCCTTTCGCACCTTTTGGAGAAAAAAAAAAATGGATTCAATTAAAAATAAATATTTCAATGTCAAACAATTTGACATAAAAAACAAAAACAATAATTAGTACAAATAAGTCAGTTGACAAATGGATAGTTCACCCAAAAACAAAAGGTGTCGTCATCACTTACACACCCTCAAGTTGTTCCAAACATGTATGAGTTGAACATAATATTTTAAGGAATATTTGTAACCAGACGGTTTACGGTAGCCATTGACTTCCATAGAATTTTGTTTTCCTACTATGGAAGTCAATGTCTACGGTCAACTGTTTGATTACCAACATTCTTTAAAATATCTCTTTTATGTTCAACAGAAGAAAGAAAATAATTCAGGTTTGGAACAACTCTGAGGGCGAGTAAGTGGTGACAATTTTTTTTATTTTTGGGTGAACTATCCCTTTAAGATTAGAATTGCCAATCTTTAGAGAAAACTAAAACAAAAAACACCTGTGCTACTTATCTAGCACAATTTATTCTGGAATCTCTTACCTGCTCCTGACGTAGCCTTGCAATCTCCTCCTTTTCATGCTCCTCTCGTTCTCTAGTCCGCTCCTCTTCCATGCGAGCCTTCAGGGACTCCTTCTCGCTCATCTCCTTTTCGAACTCAAGGCGTTCCATGGCTCTCCGCTCCGTCGCCAAATGGAAGCCCTCCGGAACTGTAGAATTAGTAGTATTGGCTTAAGAAAGTGCCAAATGTGAACAAAGAGGACCAGGTGAAGCAGTCAGGTAGAGGTGAGGGCAGCGAAAGTTGGAAGGAAGCAAGAGTTGTTTTTGGAGTTAACTGTGCACTTCAATATCAAATCACACAGAGCCAAAAAGCCCAAGGGAAGTTCAGACTGGAGACAGTACAACACTAAGTGGTAAGATCACAGAGACCATTCACCACAAACACAGCATACCTAGAATTGAACGATTCTCCTTCCTCGGAACAAATGGCTCTTTGTGCGTTACATTGTTTGGCCGTGCTTTAAAACATGCTGATTCAGCCTGATGTTTCAACTCCTCTTTCATCTGGGGAAACATTTTAAATGGAATGAACATTAAAATACAGACTGTAATGCCACTTAAAAGCAGAGGCAACTAATTTAAAGTGATTTTCCACTGACTAACTAGTTGCAAGTATGCAAACAACTGCTAAGTCAACACATCGGATGTGTGTGGTCTAGTAGAACATAACATTCAGCAATGGAAGATGAGGAGAAATAGCAAAAGATCTTACCATCTGTTCCCAGCGTTCTCCCTTTGCAGTTCCTCGTTCGTCAACCATCAGCTTGAAAGGAGCAGGTTTGGTGGGCTCTGCTACCTTTTTCTCAGGGAGGTGCACTTCATGGAAGTCAGGAAGGGGTTGGGCCTTGAACTTTGGCACCTGTAAGATTTGGCGAGGCAGTGCATTTAGGCACAGTACAAATTATGAAGGTATTTGGTGTCAAGACACTTTCAGGTCCAGGAAAAATAAATAAATACCTCTTCATGTCTCATTTCCTCCAGTTTCTTCTCCTTCATGACCCTTCGTTCACGCTCACGTTCGTCAAATGAGAAAGGGCACATTTCTACCTGGCTCTTGACTGGCGGTTTGGGCTGGAATGGCAGGAAGTGGGGCACAGCAAGTGCCTTAATAGGAGCAGGAGGCTTTTCCTGGAAGTGCAAAGAAATTAGCTGAGACTCAAAAATCAGTTTCATTATATTATATATATAAAGCATACATGATTCAAATGTACCTCTTCTTTTTTCTTTTCAATTCGCACACGGTTTTTAAGAGCAAACGCTGGTGATTCTGGAACGGTTGGATTTAGAACTCTCTTCTCTGGGACACCCTTTAAGAATTAAAACAACAGAATTATAAAAATGACATTAATTTGGCAAATCATGCTCAAAAGAGGGTTGAAAGAACGGTTACCAACCACAACTTCCTCCAGAATTCGTGTTGGTATCGGCCTGGGATGGAATGTGTGGTCCTCTTTTTCCTCAGGCTTCCTACTGGCCTGCCTCTCCTGAAGTCGCTTCTCAATCTCCAGCTGGAAGCATTCAGGCTTGGTGACTGCTTTATTAGCAGGCTTTTTGGGAACTAGAGCTCCATCCAGAATCTTTCTGTTGAGTTCTAGAGCTTTGAACTTGAACCTGAGGGGGCAGAAGGAAAGTTTGAAAAGGTTTACTTATGCCACATTAAAGGAGAACTCCGGTGCAAAATGAACCTTTGGTCTAATTACACATTGTTACCTAGTCAACCGTTATCTGAGATTTGTTTTCATGATTATCGAATGTAAATAGTTTTATCTCTAAAAACAGTTTAGCCTATAACGCTAGTATAACGCTAGTATATGGGGCGTAGAGTAATGACAAATAAAAATCGCTTGTTAATACCACTAACAAGGCTCAAAATAGCCCCACACTAACACGGTAGCATAATGAAGGTCCCTACCTTCAAACCGAAGCATTGAGAACTTTGACAGTGTCCAGACAGTTTAATAAGAAGATATTTTATACATACAGTCAACTTCACGTATATAAGCAGAATCCATCTTGGAAAAACAGACTCTATCAATCGATCTACGAACCACCGATCCAAATGCGCTGAACTGTGTAGAATCTCATATGGTGCATTTGGATCGGTGGTTCGTAGATCGATTGATAGAGTCTGTTTTTCCAAGATGGATTCTGCTTGTATACGTGAAGTTGACTATGTATAAAATATCTTCTTATTAAACTGTCTGGACACTGTCAAAGTTCTCAATGCTTCGGTTTGCATGTAGGGACCCTCATTATGCTACCGTGTTAGTGTGGGGCTATTTTGAGCCTTGTTAGTGGTATTAACTAGCGATTTTTATTTGTCATTACTCCATGCCCCATATACTAGCGTTATACTAGCGTTATAGGCTAAACTGTTTTTAGAGATAAAACTATTTACATTCGATAATCATGAAAACAAATCTCAGATAACGGTTGACTAGGTAACAATGTGTAATTAGACCAAAGGTTCATTTTGCACCGGAGTTCTCCTTTAAAATGAAGCATTATTGAAGCACAAAAGTATGTGCAAAACATCTGAGCAAAGCTTACTGCTGCAGTTTTTCTGTTTCTTCAGCCTCAATCTCTGCAGAGCTTTTCACCATAGTGGGACGATGTCGCTGGCGAGTCATTAGCTGTGGCGTTTTGGGGTGTGTGATTTTTGGCTTCTCCGTCTTCACTGGTGATGGTCCTGCAAAAAAAGAAAGAAAAAAAAGGCAAAATTAGTCAAGAGGAAACTAAGGATCATATTTTAGAGGAAATAAATAGATTTAATGCTATGAGAACGCAATGCTAACAATATTCATGCTATGAGAACGCAATGCTAACAATATTCAAAGCCACCAGAAACAGGGTCTCACCTCTCTCCTGGCTCTGGCGACTGCGCAGGTGATAGCGGGTGGGTGTGCGTTTCTGGAACTGCTCGATCTGCTGGGCCATTGACATGTAGGCTCCTGCCTCATCATGCTTCCTCTTCCCTCTGGAGAGGTTGAAGGGTTTGGGAATGGTTGTTCCCTTTGGAGCCTTCAACTACAGAATGACAACAGCATTCAAATCAAGCAACTTAAAAATCAACATATCATCCAGACCCAACCTAGTGATGACACTCACAGGGGAAGATGGGTGCTTGCGGAGCTGGGAGGTGAAGTTTATCTCCCTGTACGAGTGGTCATCTGCAGTGCCTCCATCCGTGTGGTTCTTCAGCCTGCTATCAGAGCGGAAGTTGAACTCTTTGGGAATGGTGGTGGACAGCACTTGCTTCTTAAGAGGCTGACCTTTAAGAAGATACCAGAACAACAAATTTAAAAAATAAGAAAAACAATGAAAAAGGCAGTATTTCATTACAAATAGTAGATGGTGTTTAGTAGTTTAGCCAGTGACTCACTTCCTGCCAGTGCAGCCCTGTAGCTGGCCTCATTCTTACGACGGTGTTCTGCCACCTCTTTCTGCAGAGCCTCAATACGCTCCATCTCCTGCTGCTCTGTGCTTTTCTGTCTGAAGTTCAAAGTACAACATAGAGGTTAACCGTTTACTTAATTTTATACATAATTTGACAAGACATTAACAGGCATGAAAACAGGTCAGGGGTAAAAAAGGTGAGAAGGATGCGGCATATATATACCCCCCCCCCCCCCCCCCCCCAAAAAAAAAAAAACAACAACAACAAAAAAACAACTTGTAATCTGCATTGGCATTGTAGTAGGCTACCAGTGTTTCTCCCAGGATTTTTGGATCACTGTGATGAGTGGTCCTCTGCCACTCTAGGGGGGTTCGGGGGCATGCTCCCCCGTAAGAAAATTTTGTGCTTTTTAATGTGAAATTCATCAATCTGGTGCAAATTAAACAAAGAAAATTTCAAAACTCTTTTAGTTACAGTGTCTGTCTACATTACTACTACAATAATAGTTATAATATTAATCCCATGATAGTAATAGCCATATAGCCTATTGTAAAACAAATGCACTGAAAAATAAAGGAAACTTTCATAATTAGTTTTGTACTAATTTCTATACTTGAAAGAGTATATTTCTATACTTCACATTAAAGATGTGATTGGGCTAGCCCAGTGTCAATCAAGAAAAGAACCAATGGGCCGCTGATCTACGTATTTCATCGGGTCTCAGAGAAAAAAAAATATTTACTACTACTATTTATCCCAAAAATGCCCCAAACCAGTCGTCTGTATGATAATCTGAAACAAGCACTGGTGAGCCGTTGTCCTGCTTCACTTCACAGATGCTGAGTGAAAGGAGAATTATAGAATGAAAGGATATTCATTTATATGACACTTTATTAATCAGGAGAACAGCTTGTTCAGCGCGTCATACGTCGTCCTTTCAGTTTCGGTTTTCAATCGATCAAGTTTTTTCACGTTCTCTCGATAAACCACCCCTTTCAATCCGATCGAAATAATTTGTAATAGAGCTGACACTTTGAGTTTTTAACGGGTTATGTTAAAGCCCTACTTGTTATGTTTTTATAAAATATCTATAGTGAATGCATTATCATATCACCGTATTATTTACCGCCATGCAACTGCGAGCCACAAATTAAAGCTTGGCGAGCCGCATGAGGCTCGCGAGCCGCGCAATGAATACTTGTTCCTGCTCGCTCAGCGCTCACGGCGCCCGCGCCCACTCGCGATATTATCTCGCCCACTTCTATGTCAAAATAAAAAATAATGACATTGGCAACATCGCTGTCTGTATCTCACAGGACAGTTAACATTGTAAGCTAACTTTTCTTTGTTCAGGCAGTGTGTCCAGTTCTCAGACTCGCGGTGTAAAAGACTTTGAAAACATTTCTGCCCTAACGTTACTCTGACTCGTATTGGCTGTCATGTTTCGGCATTCGGAATGATGATTGTTTTTTAAAGCTTATAGTTTTGTAAAGTTTATGGTAACTTTATAGGGGATAAATGCTGGCCTCGACCTCGAACACCCCCCCCCCCCCCCCCCTCCCTCTAAAATATTTTCTCATCGGATCTGCACAAATCACGTAGGTGACCCTTTTAGGTTTTAAAACGGCGAATTTCGCCGAAAGGTGAGGAGTTTTCATGCCTGCATTAAGGTGAGTTCCAGTTCCTTCCAAATAAACAAAACTGTATAACTGATCTATGCCTGTGATGGCAAAGCTGAATATTCAGCAGCCATTAATCCAGTGTCAAATGATCCTTCAGAAATTCTCAAGAAACATCTTACAGTAAATGTTGAAAACAGTTGTGCTGCTTAATTTAATTTGTGTATTTTTTTTTATTAATGCATCCTTGCTAAATAAAATTACTTTTAAAAAAAAAAACACACAACAACAACTTTTGAACTGCAGCATAGTTTACTATCTGCAGTCTAATAAGGTTCTCACTTACTGTTTAGTGTTGGAGGCAGAAGCAGTATCTGAGGTCTTGGAGGCAATGGCTGGTTTGCTCCTCAGCCGGACACTGCTCCTTGCACCAGCACCGGCTCCACTGCGTCGTACAGTTCTGGATGTCGAGCTTCTATGAGGAGATAAAACAACAATAGTAAAATGACAGAATATTGTTACTTTCAAGTAACACCCCACATTACTAGCCAGTTCACCAGTGAAGTCTACTAAATCCCCACTAGGTGGCCTCTAGTTTTACCTTCGCCGCTGAATAAAAACTCTCCTCACAGTGGCAGTTGGTACAACTCTATGCAGCAAGACAAAGCGGCTAATTGAACACTCTGTAATATACTACAATGGATCCAAATATCAGGAACACACACACATACCTTCTTTTCTTAACAACAGGGGGTGTTGAAATGGCTGTAGGATTTTCATTTCTTGGCACTGGCCGTTTAGACACTCTGCAGAAAGAAAAGTAAACTGATAGTAGCCATGTTTCCATTCAAAGTTGTGAAATTAACTTATGCGCAGAATTGAAATATTGCATAAAACATTCACGAATAAAGCACCGTTTCAATCCAGAGAGTCGAAGAGAACAAAAACTTCAACTAATGAACTAATTATATTCAGTTGTGAAACTGGCACTGAATATTATTAAGAATAGTAGGAGAAGCTACTGTATACAATCATTTTCGTATAGGCAAATTATCTGTGTCTCAGAGCGCGCAGACAGAACGCAATGAACACGTTATCTTGCTTTCAGAGGCAGCTGCTGCTGTTTGGGAATGCAGTCATGTTCTGGGAGGGAATTATACCGAACCATTTTGACAACACTTTGCTCAGGCATTTGAGAACAACCCAAACAGGTTTTCAGATACGGCGCAACGAGATCCTGACACTGGTCATGTTGTCCCATCTCAGTCACATGATTTTTTTTTTTTTTTATGCGCATCAAGGAAATTACTCTGTAAATGTGTTTCCATTGTAGTTATGCCCACGTTTTCTTATCGGATAAATGTATCTGACTAAAACGTGCACATACGTTTTTAATGTGCATTTTTAGAATTTATGAGCATAAAAATAGACGGATGGAGAAAAGAGTGAAAACAAAATGACTAGTTGAATAGGCACTTATAAACAGGCATTATACAGAGGTAAGAAAATGCCACTGAAAGTTTTCTGAAGATAGACAGTTGCTTTTAGAGCTACATTTAAAAGAAAATAATAAAAATTCAATATTTCAGGCATCGCAAACCGCAAGCTTGCGGTGTCTGGTACAGTATTTTCTCTGTTGGCACATCACTGTTCCTCTCTTTACAACTGTCTTCAGCAGATTCTATCACTGGCCTGTGTTAACATCCTGTTTAAAGACTTGATAATATTTCCACATAAATTACATTTAGGTAAATTATCGAAATGCAGTTTGTGCGCAAGTCCGGAACAGAGATCGGCCAATCATGTGTTTGGAGCAAAAACCAGCCAGTTCCGATTTCTGGCCGGTCGACTGGTGCATCTCTAATAAGCAGATATCTCTTTACCTGCGTGGTTGAGCAGGAACAGATTTCTGGCCCTGGCCAGGAGCTGTAGTAGGTCTGCTGTTCCCCCATGATGTGACTATGTTAGATGGGATCTCTGTAGAGGAGCTTTCGGTGACATCTGAAGCAGAGCAGATGTTAAGAATAGACATGCAAAAACACCTTTTCAAAAGGTTTCTAAAGTACTGTACACACCAAGGACAATAACTACAAAGTTTTAATAATCGTTCTAATTCTAAGAATAGGGAAGTGCACAACACAACTACTATAATTAACGATAGATTAAATTACTCAGATTTTTTTCCCCAGCTGATGAAAATATAGACAGCCATTCACAATGAACCTGATTTTAAAGTCCTTAAACATTTAAGACAGGCAACAAAAACTTCAGTTCTCACTTATAATAACAAGATCACTGTCATGCATTTATGTGGTTAAAACTGTAATCATATTTTTTGTTATTCTTGGTGTGAACAGACCTCAAGTATCGAAAGCTTGTTTCCTTTCCACCATGGAATAAAAAAAATAGTGTGAAAATTTACACAATTTGCGAATTATTATGGAATAAAAACTATTTTCTTTATTCCAAAACAGAAACGAGCTTCCATACTTAAGAGTTCTAAAGTGAACAACGCAGTTTTTTTCCAACCTGAGCTTGTCATCTCAACTTGTTTGACCATAGGAGGTACTAAAGCTTTGGGCCTGTTGGTAGAATGGTTTTCATCAAAAGGATTTGCAATCCGTAAAGGGGTGGTGAGGTGTTCCACCGCCTTCAATTCTAAAATTAAAACAGAATAAAGAAATGTACCAGTTTAATCAACTTTTTGATTTCACGAGGTACTTTCAGTGGACCTGTTGTGTAACAAATTCTGATAAGTACAAATATTTAGTATAAAAGTCCTAATATTGCTGAGATACCAAGCCTGCATTTAATAGTGAAAAATAATCCTGAAGGTGTTTCTGTCAAGAAAGTCACACAACATGATAATATTGTTTGAAAGATCATTTCTAAAATTCACAATATACAATATTTACATCACAATTCATGATGGGGAAAAAAATGGTATATTATATACATAAAAAGAATGAAAAGCCTTACCAAACCACTGGTCAGCATTATCCTGAGGATCCAGGACAAAACCATCTATAGACTCAATAACATGAGAAGGGGCATCCATTGTGTACGCATCAGCAGAGTCCCCTTCCATATTCACACTGCGAATCTCCTGCAAAATCATGTATTTACAGTCAAACTGCATTTATAACAATATTTTACATAAAACAAATCATAAAGGGACATGAAGAACAACACTGGAACTACATTTCCTGCACAGACAGAGAGGAGCAAAATGGCAGTTAACGTTAATGGCTGATCTCAGACTAAAGGCCTAACGTTAGCCTGTAACAGCAACAGTAACTTATATCACCAGTTAAGGATATCATATTTATTTATATAGTGTATCTATATAACAAGCAATATTAAAGTGACAGACTAGCATTTGAAAAACAGTTCTTATGGAAGATAAGTCTGTATCTTGCATTACTCATAAGCACGAGAAAAGGGCAAAATGAAAACAAACGCAGTGTAAATAATATAATCATTTGGATTAAGCTCGCAGTAATAAAACGAGGAGATAAACTTTCAATTCAGTCGTTCAATTAACTTACATCAAACAATAAAAAGCTTGGCTTTCTACGATTAAGGCCCAAAACGACCGCACCAAATTAACGTTAATCTTTACTAAAACGCAGCAGTCGTTTCAAATAAAATATCACATCCCATCAACATGTATAAATACTTACAGTTCAAATCAACGCCTCAGTCTCCTATCACAACCTGAGAGGCTGGAAAAAATATAGTAAAATGTTTCAACAGCAGACAGCTCGTATCCTACAGTCACAAACAACCCGAAGGAAATGCTTAGTTTGAATGTTGGTGCCGTTAGAACTGAGTTTACAAACCAGCCAATCAGAGTGCTTAACACGGCGCGTCTCATTTCCTATTAGCTCCGCGCTTGTGACGTTTTAGAACGCAACAACCAACCACGTGACTAGCTGAGCAGCATACGAACAGTCGATGCATACGAAAGACATTTAAAAAAATGACCGTAATATTTTTAAATCTATCAGTAATTTTTTATAATACGGATTATTATTTATACGGATGATAGTCTTCTACTGTTTTACAAAGTGATCTTTTTGTGATGACTTGCTATTAAAAAACACTGGTCACATTTTACAATAAGGTATAATTTGTTAACAGTAGCTAATGTATTAACTAGCATGAACGAACAAACATTTTATACAATTTAGCTTTTGTTAATGTTAGTTAATACAAATATTCGTGTTAGTTAGTTCACAGTGCATTAACTAATGTAAACACATTTGACCTCATAAATATTTTAGTAGGCCTATATGTTGAGATTAACATAAACTAAGATTAATAAATGCTAGGACTATTTTAGTAGGCCTATATGTTGAGATTAACATAAACTAAGATTAATAAATGCTAGGATTGTTCATTGTTAGTTCATATTAACTAATATAGTTTACTAATGTTACCAAATGAATCCTTATTGTTAACATAAAAAAAATTCTACATTTAATCTTAATTCCCAATATTTATTGCTTTCCAAAAATGAACCACAAACTCATACCACGATTCCAGCTTTAATGTTATCAGTGCAAATTAATTTTCAAAACAAAGTGAATTAGGGCAGAGAATGATGAATATCAAAACACTAGCAAAATACAGTACAATAAAGTTTGACAATGCATGCCAAAACACGTTTAATGCCAGTAGTGGTCAAGATACTGCAAATAAAAAATAATCATAGTGACATTAGCAATAAAATGGACAAGGCAATAAAAATGACAAGGCAATAAAACAGATGCACATGTTATGAGCAATACACTCCTTTGTAGTGAATCAAATCTTCTGGATCATCACCTGGAATTTACCTAAGAACAAACAAGATGCAGAGAAAGAGGGATAGACAAGTAAGAAACAATTAATTAGAGCTTGATCAAATTTATTGCTGATCAGTTACAGATTGAGTAATATCATAAAAGAAAAAGTACAATAAATCTAGTAGGTGTTCATTATATTTTTTGCATATAATATGTTCCTTACAGGCAGGCATGACTGACACTTCCGCTGTTACTATACTTTTTACACCAAGGTTTGAAAGTGCTCCTCGGACCAGACCACAGGTGAAGGCTAAAAACTGTAGACATAAATAAATGAGAATCACCAAACAGAATATATACAGTACCGGTCAAAAGTTTGGAAACATTACTATTTTTTATGTTTTTGAAAAGTCTCTTATACTCATCAAGCCTGCATTTATTTGATCATGAATACAGAAAAAAACAGTAATATTGTGAAATATTATGACAATTTAAAATATTGTTTTAATTTAATTTATATAATATAATTTAATTTACTGAATTTAATCAGCCATTACTCCAGTCTCCAGTGTCACATGATCCTTCAGAAATCGTACTAATATGCTGAAAACATTTGTGCTGCTTAATATTTATTATAACCTGTGATATATTTCTCAGGATTCTTTGATGAATAAAAAGTTTAAAAAGAACAGCATTTAAAATAGAAAACTTTTGTAACAATATACACTACCATTCAAAAGTTTGGGGTCAGTAATTAAAACAATTTTTTTGAAAGAAATTAATACTTTTATTCAGTAAAGATGTGTTAAATTGATTAAAAGTGATAGTAAAGATATATATTGTTAGAAAATATTTATATTTTGAATAAATGCTGTTCTTTTTAACTTATAATACATCAATGAATCCTGAAAGAAGTATCACAGGTTCCCAAAAAATATTAGGCAGCACAACTTTTTCCAACATTGATAATAAATCAGCGTATTAGAATGATTTCTGAAGGATCATGTGACTGAAGACTGGAGTAATGCCTGATGAAATTTCCGCTTTGAATTAAAAAGATTTTTTTTTTTTTTTTAAGTATATTAAAATAAAAAAACGTTATTTTAAACTGTAATAATATTTCACAATATTACAGTTTTTTTCCTGTATTTTTGATCAAATAAACGTATGCTTAAAGATAATTATATATATATATATATATATATATATATATATATATATATATATATATATATGAAATGTTAAAGATATAGATTCTGCAGTTTCGTGTTAAAATATGTTGTTTATGTTTATACCTTTGGCGCATGTTCCAGATACTGTTTGCCAGCAGACAGTTGGGTCAGCAGACGGAACTTGTTATCTTGTAGCACATAAATACCCTACAAACAATTTTGTCATGTTATTCAATAAAGACATTCACTAAGCTATATGAAATTGACATAACAATGATGTTTTTGTTATTATAAAAAAAAAAACAGCTGGACTTCCATGATATTATACACACCTGGTGGTTTGTTCTCAGGTTGTCAATCTGCTTCTTAAAAACACTGGTCCAAAAATCTTTGCAGATGAACTTCATGACATCAAGCTCATCTTTGAAACGTGGCGTGTCTTTGGTAAACCTGCAAACAGAAATTATGGCTGTTGAGACATCTTCTTAACCAAAATTGTATTATTTTGTTTTACTACTTATTAAACGGTCTATTACATTTCTGCGAACTGATTTAAAACAACCCATTTAATTGTTCAGAGTTAAAGTCTGGATATTCAAAACAACTGCACAAGCATAACATCTGATTATAGGATGTCATCAGATGATCTGATTGAATTATGAATAGGATGTAAATATCTGTTATGATACCTCTCAATAAGTCCTTGTCCCACACGAAACCCCATGTTCTCAAGTTTAGAAACACATCGTCCATTCTCCTGTGCACAGAAGTACACTACATTAATTCAACATGCAACATTCCCACAACAGTTGCTTTATGATTATGCTTGGTTTACTCAGTTCTAATATACGCTTTTCTACGTTTCTGTGACAGTGTTTTCAGTATATCTCCAGCTCTTACCGATTCCCCTGTTTCTGCACTGTTGATATACTGAATAATTTCACTGTGCAGGAACTGAAAGAGAGCCTCGTCTGCCATCTCAAGCCAGTTCAGCCAAAGCCAGACTGAAACTGACAGGCGACAAACAACGTCCGTACGACACAAACTGACTACAGGTATAAATCAGCTGCTACTTTAGTAAACAGGCGCCATTCATTGTGCGAATATATCAATATAATTCAAATGTTTCGCCAGTGTATTCGACTGCTTGTTATGGTTATTATTAGGGTCCTTCTTCACATCTGTTTCACTTCCTGTTTGCCTGAGAATTAGCTGCCCTTGTATTTGCCTGAATGTGCTAACATGTTTTTCTCTTGTTTTATTTGGAAACCGATTTCTCTCTCGATTTACATATACACGGGTTTCTGTGCAACGTCATCACGTAGATGCGCGCGCATCTAAGAGGCAGAAAGCAACAGTCTTTACGGCTATATCTAGCAGAAGCAGAGATGACGCGGAGCTGTTGTGCTGTAAACTAACCTAAATGCATAGGGTATGTCATGTTTTTATGATTCGCAAACTTAGTTGGACAATTTCATACTAGTCAACTAACTAACTTTTTACATAATGTTATATTAATATGCAAATGAAACACAAGCAAACAGATTCAACTCTGAAATTGCAGTTTATTATTGAGTCAACAAGAATTTACAAACAATGCGAAATCTACGTTAATTACAATGTTCTTTTACAGAACTCGGCATAACATTTAGCGGTCTTGCCTCTTGGATGCGCGCGCATCCGGTATTGTTTGTATACAAGAAACCTGTGTATAAGAGCGGGAATTAAGTATGGAAAAGTGAAGTCACGAACAACAACCAATTGACTTTTACACTCCTTGCTTGTTTTTACTAAATTGAGGACTCACAACTATTGCACAATTGAGTATTGAACTTAATGAATGCAGTACCAGCGTTTTGGTTTTATTTTTCAGTTCTAATAGTATACATTACAGTGTTAAGTGTTTATATACGATTGTATTGCATTTTATAAAATAGTGGTTCAGTTATAAAAAAAAAATAGAAACGCTAGATATAACTGTAAATGAATTTATTTTCAATCATTTTCATCTAATTGTATGTATTTATCTTTTATATATCATTAAGCCTTTCAAATGTTTCAGTAGCCTTTGATATGCAACCATGATAGTAGTTACATTTCGAATTAAAATGTATTTTAAAAGCTATAAGTATAACCTAAATATATGTCAAATACTGAAATTTCAGTGGTCTTGCTAAAAAAAAAAAAGTTTTACCAACAGTAAATAATGAATGAAACACACCATGAAACTAAAGTTCTACAAGATGCTTTATTTTTTAATTCATCCTTAACATTGTTTCTGCATGCACCTTCATCTCTCACTCATTCACTTTTGCTTTCAGAATGTTTATGAAAACAAACAGTCCTTGAAACACAAAAATGCCAATGCTTGGAATTTTAAAGATGTAAAAACACCTGTTTACTCCAGCTAAACAGCCATGGAAACTTTACATTTCTCACTAAAGGTACAGTACAGCTGTGCACAGTGTGCATCTCACTGAGGTAGATCAGTCTGAGTCTAAACATCACAGTTGAGTTGAGGCCAATTTCCATTTCAGTTCAGCCAAAGAAGGAAAAACCATTGGCATGATTTGTAATGATATTTACTAACAAAATGGGAGGAACAGAAGGATCTCATGAAATGAATTCACCCCTTCAGATGGCATAAACAAAATGGAGTTGACAACAACATATACCAACAGTTACCTTATAGGTCACTGGTGCATATAACACTGAGCCAAAAGAATAGACAGTGAAGCAGTGCTAAAATGCCATTCAAATTTACATGAAAAAAAACAACACTTTTTTTCTCCTGACAGTGCTCCTGGTTTTGCATGGAGAGATACATGAAGTGCTTCAGCAATAACAGGGTTTGTGCTAAGCTTAATTTGTCTGAAAATACTGAATCGAGGCAAAACATTCGGGAAAAGTTGGTAGTGTGAGAATCATTTGTGTAATTACCAATTATTTGCCCAAGATACTTTTTACAGCGATATGCAGGGCGTATATATGATCAATTCTTGTTTATCACTAAACAACAACAACAAAAGTTTATATTATACTTAGTTCCCATATTGGGAATTTGTCAGGATGGGGTAATTTTAAACAAATGTTGACTTATCATGATTTTCAATAATTTTTTTGCATTACAAAATAATTGTATGAACAGGAATGAACAGAGAGAGATGGGGATTTACGGGAGACGAGTCTCCACGCATAAGTGTGATTCCTTTCATAAGCATTAAGGATGTGAACACAACAGCACCTAAAAACTTTGATCTAAAGTCTAAAATCAACAAGCTAATTAATTAAATGCTAATTAATCACCTGACTCTAAAGTTTTCATAACTAAAACCATTCAGCTTTCTAAAAAAACAAAAACAAACGAGATAATGTTCTTCACGCAATTGGCGTGAGGATTAGCTTCATTTCTTGTCAAATGGTTGAATCCTTTTCATGACAAGAGTTCAGCTTAGAGAGGTAGGTTTTTTGTGTTGCGTGACCGTGAGCTGAGAGGTACATCTATGGCCACAGTTCAACTTGACTCTTATGGTGCAATCACATTAGTGAATTTTCGGCGAAATTTCACTGGCAAAATAATTTTATTTGTCAATAGTGCAGATGTATGAAGCACCGCTTTCACAGAAGTCAGTGTCACACCAAGCAGCTTTCTGTTGGTCAATACAGCAAATTTGCGTGACCAACTGAAATTTGCATGGAAAAATCGTGCCCCCTCATTTAAATGACAGTATTTCGTTGGCAAAAATTCGCAGAGCAACGAAAAATGTGACCACACCTTTAGTCAGAAGTGCCGTTGATAAAAAAGTGCTTCATTTTACAACGGAGAACACTGTAATAGCATTATTTTCCTTTCGTGACAAAAATAATTGAGGTATTTTTTTGCTAACTTTTCAGTCTCATTAATTTTTTGAGTTCATTTAACGTTACAAAACAATTACTCAGAAGACCCTCTAGGAAAAACCACAAAGTTAAAACTATTCTAAAAGCAAAACTCCATCTATCCTAGTGATCATCTCATCTATTTCTACAGGATCCATTCGAAGACCTCGCACCCACTTAATGTATCCAGTTCATTACCTTTAAGCTACTTGGCAATGACGCAACAGATTGGTTGCATTTGACTGGCAGGTTATAGTGGACACAGGCAACATCATTGCTGGAAGGCCTGATGGAATCGAGGTAGAGTTGGTGAGAAACCAGAAAGCTGGTTTAAGTGCCCTGAAGCCTGGGGCTCATGCAGTGACTGTGGCTGAAATGAGGTAAGTGGCCCAGAGAACTGAGAGGTAGGGCTTTGGGACACGGCGCTGGTGGTGGTGGAGTATCCCAGGGGAGTGCTGTAGGGAGGCAGCCCGAACGGCAGGAAGCCCAGCAGGTGCGAAAGGTCCATGTTGGTGGAGGTGGTAGGCGGCTCGGCGGATGTGAACGCCGAGTTTCTGAGGGTGAAATGGGCACTCTGAGCTCCCAGACCCTCGGGAAGGAGGTCGCCTGGCCGGGAGACAGCAGTTGCCATGGCGGCCTGCGGTGGCATAGGCCCGCACTGAAGTTCGGTCAAGAAGTTCTCCATCTCTGTTTTTAGATATGAGGTAGTGCAGCTCGGCTGATATCTGGGAGCCTGCTGGTACTGCTGCGGAGGAGGCTTGTTTGGCTCGAGGTAGCAGCCCACACCCATGGGGCTGGACAGGGGGCCAGACACCATCGTGTGATGATGATGATGATTGACCCCTGAGGTAGATGCGCTCGGGAAACCTTGCGGGTTGAACATGGCCATGGAAAACGCTTCTGTGGCATCTTTCGGAGATCCGACAGAGCACATGGTGGGACTAGGCTCCTCCTTAATGGGCATCGACGGCAGGGTCTCCAACTCTTGCGCGTGGCTTTTCTTCAGGTGGCGGGTGAGGTGGTCACGACGGCCGAATCGCTGGGCGCAACGCGGGCACAGGAAGTCCCGCCTTCCGGTGTGCACCACTGCGTGACGCCGTACATCTTTGCGAGTGAAGAAGCGCCGGCCGCACCGCTCGCATTGATGCTTCCTTTCCCGAACCACAGTCCCCGGGGGCGGCCGGCCAGTGTGTGTACTCAGGTGCTCGAGTAACGCCGGCATGCTCTCGAACACCTGACGACAGACCTTACAGGTGAGGTCACCGCCGGCAGAGGTGGCATGTGTGGCCACGTGGCGTCTTAGACCCAGGCGAGTGTTGTAACACTTTCCACATTCCTCACACCGCAGTTCCTGCTTGTTGGGGTCGTGGTTCTGCAGGTGTCCGTTCAGCTGGTCTTTGCCATGGAACATTTTCTCATTTATATGTGTAGTTTTCAGGGCATACGTCACTCTGGGAAAAGCCAAAAGAAGATCAGTTACCACAATAATTGAAGAGAGTACAATCATGCATTGTTTTAAAGACAAAAACATTTCACAAGTACCTGAGAAGAAGCTCCAACAGGTGATTTTTCTTGGTGGCTTTTTTGCATGTTCAAAATTCTGCACACAAACACAAAGATGCAGCTGTTGAGGATTTTATTTTATTTTTTACCCTAAGGTTCTATAATGCATATGTGTGCATCTAAAAAAATAAAGCCACAATGGATTTATGTGCTTCATTAAAGGGAGTTTGTCAAAAAAAAAAAAAAAATCTGTCATAATTTACTCACCGTTATGTCGTTCCAAACCTGAATGAATTTTTTCTGTGGAACATAAAATAAGTCATTTTGAAGAAAATATTGTCCACACAATGCAAGTTAATGGTAACCAAAAAAGGTTTGATTACAAACATCCTTCAAAATAACTTTTGTGTTCCACAGAAGAACGATGAGTAAATTATCGAATTTTCATTTTTGGGTAAACTAACAAACAAAAACGATTTTTAAAAACAAAAATTGTATGCCATATAATTGTAAAACATTTATATATGTGCTTCCATACAAAATGTGTTTTAAAATATTGAACATAATATTTCTGAAAAGTAAAAAGGTCCACTTGAGAATTTCTGATTTGGAATTTTTTCATTTGGTAAAAAAAGTAATATAAAATTATTCAAATCATGAAGATAATTTGTTTTCGTTTAATAACATACTGTAAAGTATTTACAGACAAAGGATTTGCAATTGATTTACTCTTTTCGTGTCATTTTAGAGATTTATTTGAACAATAAAAGAACTTTGTATTTATTTATAAAACAAAACCTTGAAGTGCTTGATGGCAATGCAGTGCAGACTTTGAACCAACCTGCTTCTGAATGGTAGCAGATTTCAACACAAGAAACTTAAAAACACCCTGAAGGGACGTCATGATGATTGGTTAGTGACATTTATAAAGGGTTTGTTTACCTGTTTCAAGTCTCACAAAAGCACATTCATTATCTTGACAGACCTCCGGAAAATGCATGTCCATTATTACTCCCTCCCTTTTAGAGAATGGATGGACATCATTCAAGCAATCATTTCAAGTATTTTTAATGTGCACATAAATCCACAATATTTTATTTCAATATTCAGATTTAGTTTTAATGTTAATGTGCTTCTTATGTATTAACTTTAAAACAAAACTGTTCATGTAGATAGAGAGTATAATTACCATAATACAATAATTAATTAAAAAAATTATGTTTGCGTATCAGCTTTGAATATTTAAAATTACAGTAACACTTTAGAATAAGGTTTAATTAGTTAACATTAGTTAACCACATTAGTTAAACTAAGAATACTACAGCATTTATTAATCTCAACATTTTTAAGATCAAAAGTTGTATCTGTTAACATTAGTTAATGCACTGTGGACTAACTTGACCATATTTAATAACTAACATTAACAACGGTTAATAAACTATGTAAAAAAAATATATTGATCATTGTTAATTCATATTAGGTAATGTATTAACAAATGATACCTTATTGTAGTGTTACCAAATTCACAAATGGCTTACAACATAGTAATTTTCCCCATTTCATTTCACAGTTTCATGCAAATATGACATTTTCAATGACATGTTCGTGGTAAATCTGATTAATTTAAAAATATCATATAAAATAATATCAAACAAACACAAAATGTATTATAGTCATATATAAAGCTGTGCCTTGTTTTACAATAACTTTCTGGCTTTTTTATTTAACTGGCATCTTTTTGTATATTTACTCCTGGCACGTTTCGGGGTCAGAAACCCGTGGCACGTTTCGCTCAGCAAAATCTCTCAAGAACCGCGGATCATTGTGATTAAATGGTCAAATCGAAATGATCCGTAATAAAGAGCAACACAAATCAGACTATCCATTCACGTTTTCCTTCATGTTAAAACATTTTTAAAACATAAATACATTAAATAAACTAACAGTGTCGCGTAGCTAATGTTGTTTGCTCATGCACGCAACATTTAAACCTCTTAAATGGGTAAATGACACACATTTGTCTTCTCAAAAGTCTAAAAATACTACCAACGAAACTCTCTGAGGGTTTCAAACATTCGAACATCAATGCAAACAGTCCACGCGGTCCTAAATTCACATATAACATTTGCATAAAAACAGTATTGTGCTCACCAGAAACTTTTGATCCCCGCAAAAGTTGCATTTCACATGCATTCTCCATTCTACACCTCACATGGGTGCAAATAAAAAAAATAGTTTCTCAGCCATATCTCGATGAATTCTCGAGAACTGTTCGCAGTAGATACTTTATTTTTTGTTCAATAATGTGTGTATTTTTCGGGCCTGCTGTTTCTTTCCCTCTAAACACACAGCAGCAGCGAGCTCTCGAGCTCGAGTTGATGGGCGCGTGCATTGTGGGAACGTGACGTCAGCCACTTTGGCCAACTTTCAGGGTTGGATTTCACTCTTATTTTTCACCATTTAAAATATCCCAAACACTCACATGGCATTACCTAGAGTTCTATAAATAAACTAAAAAACAAATATAAATTGCGTAGAATAGCAATTTTCAAAAACAGTAAGCATAGTTCAGCTTACTAGATAAAGAATAATTCAAGTTTATGAAAATTAACGTAGCTATCATCTTATTATTGTCATTAATAATACTGTATTTGACAAAATACAATTAATATATCATCAATCGACTAATTTACAACGTCCAAAGGTTTGTTGCACTAGTTGCAAGTGCAACTTTTACATGCGGGAACAAACTTACCACAGCGTTTTCCTCCATTTTAAATTCATTATGAATTGTTTTGAGGTAACGTTTAGCACAATTTCGTTTTTATTTTGAATATGTAATGAGTCTAATATTTTTTCTAACATGTTTCCATTTCACAATGGAGCGTTTTAGTTTCCGGCGAGAAATCAGTTTCCACGAGCAAGAAAGTCTTATAAGCGAATCTAGCATAAGAAAAAGCAGTTAGGACAAGAGACATTATTTGTCTAAGTTATTTAAATTGTTATATTATTATCGTCGGTAATTGCTCATTGAAGAAGCTCAGCCAGTGTAAACTATTTATTTATAAGAATTATGATAGAGTTTAAAATAATTTACTAAAATATTATACAATAGTCAACATTTTAAGTGGATCAAAACCTTTCATCATAGTTATACATGAATTTTGAACAATACCTGTTCTTGTCTAAGGACAACTTTGATTAACTTTTATGATCCACTTCAAATGTTGACTACTGTTTTGTAGAGAATTATTCATATTCTCAATGAGGATAATGAAAACTAACTCATTTAAAATAGACAATCACATTTAGAATATTTGTAAAAATGCTATTAAATTCACATAATAGCATTTATTTCACACTTGCAGTGCAAAAGACTGCTTTTAAAAACAATATTTCTTAACATTTTCAATTATTTGTACTTGCATCAATGCAAGAGAATTTTAAAGCAAGGTTACAGTAATTGTGTAATGTTGTATTAAAAAAAAAAAAATCAAATATATGCACAATATCTAGTTTTTACCGTTATATAATTACTAACAACCATCTCAATACCTGTGAGTACTGGCCCTTAATAGGAGAATATTAAAACAGAATTTTGTAATATTTTGTTTGTTTGTCAATCTTTTTTCCAGCGAATAGTATCATTTTAGAAACACAGAAAAAAAGATGATAATCAAGCAAATCATGTATAATAAAGCATATAAGACTGAAAAATCGTACTAAATATTGTGCAGTAATATGGATTGTTTGTTGGCATAGTGAAAATTATATGGATAGACTATAGGAAAATAAATAGACTATACTGAGACCGCAGAGTCACTTGCCGGTAAAGAATAGATTATGCATGCATTTTTCAGACAATAAAACAGAAATTATATATCATTGTTGCCATGTTACACTCTAGTTAAGAGCAAGAGTGCAGAACATACTGTGTCAAGGACTAAAAATATTCACACCCTTTACATCTCCCCAGCAGCAAAGCAAATATCAGTTAAATTCTGGTTAACAACATTGAACATTGTGCTTAACTTTGAATACTTGAAGAAGATCAGTAAGCAGGTTTCAAAAAATAAGAAAACCAGAAACATGTACTGTACATCCCAAAAAGTTTGCCAATTTAAATTATTGCTAAATCAAATATATTACTTTATTTGAACAGAGAGAGACAAAATCAAGAGAACGATTTACTCTTAAATCAGTATTTCTTGTGAGCATATACACCGGACAAGAATGATATCCAGCTAATTAAGTATTTTAGAGGGCAGAGCATAACTGGAAAACTCGATTGTTCCACTCTATTGCTGTTTTATGTGTTTTTATAGAATAGCATTTTATTGTTTGAAGTTTCATTTGCATAAGGTCTTTGAGAACATAACTATAACATAAAGAGATTTTCATCTGGTTTTTACTTTGAGAACTACATCAGCCCTCAGAGATGGACTAGGAGATTTATCCAAAAGTCTTTATTCAGCTGCCACTTTATGGAAATGTACATCATAGATACAACGTAGAAAAGAACAGTAAATCCATTGAGAGCTTAATCCATATTCTGTGTGCAGTAATTCATATTAGTGAAGTTTCTGACTCAATATAAATACCTTGGTGCAAAAGGCCACCGTGTAGTCAACACTTGGTTCATACATTTTAAATTCACAATTTAAAGTCTCAGTCGTAAAAAAAAAAATATGTCCCCCTTATTCATATTCTTCCTGACAGACACATATACAGGAGAAAACCCTGACATGATGAATTAATTTAAATTTAATTTATTTTGATTCCCCAATTTTTAACGGGCAAAACTGATTTTTTATATCACAGAATAACATGTCTTATTTCAGATTTGCTACCTAATGACATGAAATATACTGAGATGTTGATGGTGAACACTGAAAGGCTGTACAAGAAATGACGTGAGCTGGCATCTGTTTGGCAGGAATATAACCAACACGAGAGTCGAATCATAAACCCATAACCGAGGGAAACACGGCTGTTCCTGCAGAGGGAAAAGAGCATCAGAAGTCCATCTAACAACATCTGTTAAACTTGTGGACACATAAAAATGATAAACAGGACAAAAGAAAGAGTTTTTAAAATGACAGGCACATGCTTTGTTATGTGGTTAAATTTAAACATTTCAGTTCTTTGCAATTACACTGCAGCGATAAGACAAAAATATTTCCCAGGCTGATTAACTGGCCAATATTTGGTCAATATTCTGCCTTTTTGGGCAGTTTGCAGAAGATTTACCTCCTCATTGTGTCAGTTATAAAAATCTACCGAAAGATAACTCTATCCATCACACTAATAATGCAACTCAACCAGGCTTCGCTTATTTTTGTCATGTATGCCTTAGGCTGAAATTATTTAAATGAGGAATAATGTGACGTGTAATTATGATGTAAAATTAGTGTGCATTTCATTGTATTATTTCAATGTATTTCATTGTATTATGTATACTGTATTTTAGCGAAATAGCTCACAAGATATCAGTACTAGCATTTGATAAACCCATACTGGTCAACTGTGAATGCATTGCTTCTAAACAGTTTGCCACCCTCTAAAAATATTATACTATTATTTATGTAATAATTATTGTTTATAGACATCAGCAATGATATATATTATGTGAAATAATGTCACTGCCATGTCAGTGATTCGTACTTTTTGGGCTACCTTGACCGTCTGCAGAGTCAATGTCTGGGACTTTCCAGTCTTGCTTGCGTCCTTTCTCATAAAGAGCCTTGAGAACCTTCCGGAACTCTTCTTTTCCTCCGTTATGACTCAGTTCCAGGTACTTCCTGTACAACTGTAGGGCAGTCCGTGCATCTTCAATACTATCATGAGTTTCACCCTGGATGTTCAGATCTAAACAAATATTAAAAAAGCCATAAAACGCTGATACACGGAAAATGACATATGAGCTCAGGAGATAAGGAAAGTTTGTGAGAGAAACCTACCTAGAAAGTACCATGCCAGGAAACGCAGAGATATCATTCGTTTCCTAGGCATGTGGAAGAGGTAGACGGTGTCAATCACCTGGTCTTTTGGAACCTACGAAATGTGAGGGGCTTAATATTGGTTTCCATTTTAAACTTACTTTCCACATACTAAATAAAATATGAACTTACACAAATTCAACTCACCATCAAGTTAATGACCCGAAAATCCTTCTGTAAGCCGTGGCCGACAAAGCGAACGCCAGTGTCGATAAGAAATCGCAGTTTAAGATACGTAGACTTCAGAGTAGTCAAGTGTTTGGATGAAATCTTTGCATCCAGGTCTCCAGGTTTGATACCAGAGTACTGAGTCAGGTAGTCCACCACCTGTACATGCAAAGAGGTTAAACTCGTAAGAAACAGAAAGTGCTTTCCCAACATTTTGAACATGATTTCAAGTTTTTGACAAAAATGCCGAAAGCAGACGTACAGTAATATGGAAATCACTATTCCAGTACAGTGATTCACCTTACGCTTAAATTATTTTAAAAAAGAATGACCGTTATGATGACGGTAACATATATCTCCTGAAAACTGAGGTTATCACTTTATGAGGTCATTAAAAAGCCCTTATCATTTCCAAAGGTAATTTCCCTATTATAAGAGTTTGATTTTGGCCACATACACACAGCAGCTAAATTCGGTTGTTAATTGTTACTCTTCACACATGTTACTCTTCTGTATGTGTGCAGTGCAAGAAAGTCACAGGGAAAGAGGTATGAGTGTTACTTACTCGTGTTGCCAGATCTTGCTAAAAAAAAACACTGAACAAGAACAAGCTCATAATAAACCGAAATAAATCCAAATGCTTTATATTGAAAATAAGATCAAAATATTGTGACTCTCACCTTCCCAATTTAATAACTTTATAAACTCGAACGTTTTATGAGCCAAGCTTAAACAGCAACCCAAAAACGCTTATAGTAAGTGGACATGGCAACACTGCAAGAGAGCGCTCTGCGAACACGACACCTCTGTCGGGGGTGGTTCAGTTTCAATTGCAATACACAACGGCTGCATATGTAATCACATACTTCCTTACTATATAGTAGGTAAAAAACAGTAGGTGACAAAAGAATTATGTCCGAATTCACAGTACTCATTAAAGAGTAGGCAAAAAAAGTCCCTGGATGACCTACTTCTTTCAGCGAAATTCAGAAGTGGTTTCGGACACTTTACTATCCCATGATGCCATGGGAGAGGATTCAAGAATGGCAGTGAAGAGATGTAACTGACGCTGTTAGGTCACGTGATAATGACAGCATGGCGAATGTAGTACGTCCAGATTACACTCATTCATACTATATAGAATGTACTTTTTTTAGGGGTTGTGAGGTAATTACTTATTTAAAATATGTACATACTCAAGAGAGCACGCGATTTCGGACGCAGCCAATGAGTCTTTTGTTGCTGTAATATTATTACTTTGGTAAAAAATAGCGGATACCAAACTGCTGGTATGATTACCACGGTGTTATTACAGTTTCAGGAGTGAGTTGTGTTCAGTACACACACAGACAATGATCATTTAGGGGGTTCACTCCCATATTAACGCGGTTGTAACTTTACACTGTGTACATGTGCTTAGAATGTTTTGACAGAGTATTGACCTGTTCCTGTGTAGATATGTAGTCATCAATGAACGGCACTCCCTCATTGGGACCCTGGCCTCTCACGCATGTGATACGAGCGACAGACATCTGGCTGGGCTTAATGGTGGACTTGGTCCCGTCACTGCGCAGTTCTGCCTCTTCCTGTTCAAGCACACGAAAGCATTAAATATTTGGAGTAGGAAATTTCTTCTTTTTTTTTTAAATGTTCGAATATTAGTTTCCTACTGACCTGGTTGAGTGTGACAAACTCTGCGTCTAATCCAACAAGGTCTCCAGCCTGCGGCATCTCGCTCATCATTAGGGGGATGAAGGTGGCGTGACTCTTCCTCTGTTTCCGTGCCAACGAGGCCTCCGTCAGCAGAACGCTGGCTTCAATGGGGTTCTTGACTATAAGGGAAATGGAGTAGATGCAATAATTAAAATGATACAAAAACAAAACAGCTGCAAAAAAAAATGTCACACAAAAAAAACAATATACATTATAAAGGTTTATAATCATAATAAAATACAAGCAAACTTCATAACCGTTTTGTGCTAACATTAAAAAAAATTAATGAGAAGATTACACTATAGTACAGTTCAAAAGTTTGGGGTGAGAAAGATTTTTTAAATGTTGTTGAAAGTGTCTCATATTCACCAATGCGATTATTGTGTGAAATTGTGAAATATTATAACAAATTAAAATAAATGTTTTCTATTTGAATACATTTTAAATTGTAATTTATTCCTGTGATGGCAAAGCTGTATTTTCAGCATCATTACTCCAGTCTTCAGTGTCTCATGATCCTTCAGAAATCATTCTCAGATGCCGATTTGCTGCTCAAGAAACATTTATTATTTTTATCAATGTTGAAAACAGTTGAGCGGTTTAACATTTTTGTGGATTCTTGTGTTTATCTTTCATGATTCTTTGATTAATAGAAAGTTCAAAAGAACAGCATTTATTTAAAACAGAAATATTTCTAAGATTATAAGTCTTTACTGTCACTTTTGATTGATTTAATGCATCCTTGCTATGTATATTATACTATGCATATTACAAATGTTACATAATTATAAAAAAAAGGAAGCAAAATGTGTTTTGTGTGTGTGTGTGTGATAACTGATAAATTTTTAAAGAGAGGGTGTATTTAAAGTCAGATAAAGTGTCACATACTTCGCAAATCATACTTGGCGTTGTAGTTCCTCTTGATGTAGTAAAGTACAGCCGGAACCTTCCAGTTCGCATCAAACTGTGCTGATTCAGCCTAATGAAGATATGTTTCGTGAAACAATTTAGTGTCATTAAAAAAAAAAAAAAAATTACTGAGCTAATACATTACAGTGTATATGGAGTGTGTAAAGTGGAAATTTGTCTGATGTTTCGTATTTTTACCTTGTCAATCGGCTCAATCAGAAAATCATTGAACAGATACCACTGCTGGTGTGTTACTCCCTGAAAGCAAAACACAGAAAACTCAGTTCGTGTCCAACATATCATGTCAAATATCTATAAGTGCTTAAAAGACTTAGCTCACTTCTTTCCTCTGATGGTAGGTCTCGCCCACTTTGATATGTGCCACCAGGTTTCCTCCGGTCCGAGCATCTTGGATATGAGACACAGTGACGACCAAGTCATACACACAAGCCCCATCTGCCTCTGCACTTTCAGTCAGCTATGAGAAGAAAAAAGTCACAATTCGGTTGAGCAGAGTTCTCTTTTAATAACCTCCAATGTCATCTGTCTGAGGTTTGACAATCCTTGATATGGTTAATGAAGTTCATCTGTTGGAAAGAGTGAAAAGGTGTTCCTCACCTCCTCTCCCTCAGACAGGCAGCTGACCTCCAGGCCCTGAGACTTACTAATGCACATCTTCAAACTAAGAGGGATCCACACGTGCCTCATGTCCTCCGCTTGAGAGTCAAATGGCAAGCCCTCCCCAGTGCACAGCTCTTCCCTGTTCACAACACGTGCACACACACATATATAATTAGAATATATATGCATCAGGGTTAGTACCATTAACTAAAACTATTTATTTCTGTTAATTGAAATAAAGCTCAAATAAAATATAAATATTAGTTGAAAAACTTAATCTAAATGAAAATTAGAAATGTTGCATTGGCAAGTTTAAGTTGAAGCACTAAAATTATTAACTGGAAATAATTAAACAAATAGTATTATTTAAAAAAAAAACTATTAAAATGCACATAATGCACATATTGAAATGACTAACTGAAATAACATGAAAACTAAAATAAACTAAAATATCACATGCATACATATATATGCGTTTCTCCAATCATCACACTTACTCTAAACACCATTCTGTCGGTAGAGGCTCTTTGGGTTTGGGAGGTTCAGCAGCCTCTTTCTTTAGGGCTTTGCTGAACGCATACTGTAAACAAAAAGAGTATTCATTGCTGAATGAATGGAAAATCAAGACAAATCAATGTGCCTAGAGTTTTTTTACACCAATTATACACCGATCAGCTGAATGAACAGGCTGTTGCATTGCTGATGAGGATTTTTAACTCACGACGCAAGCGGATGTGTAAAGAATTAGAGAACATTTAAGGGCAGATTTATGGCTGTAAATACATGACTATATATTCTGGCAACAGAAAGGGATATGGGTCTGACCTCCGTCTGTGCCTTCCAGAACTCTGCCTCTTTAGCGCTGTTCACCTCACAGTTGATCACCAGAACATCAGGCAGACAGCGAATGTTCCTGGTCTGCACCTAAAAATAGATATGCATTTAGTATTTAGCCATATACTGTATGTACACTACCGTTCAGTAATATTTTTTGAAATATTTTTGAAAGGAGTGTCTTATGCACACACAAGGCTGCAATTATTTGACCAACAATACAGTAATACTGTTATATTTTATTACAATTTAAAATAAATGTTTTCTATTTTAAAATGTAATTTATTCCTGTGATGGCAAAGCCGATTTCTCATTTCTTCAGTGTCACATGATCCTTCAGAAGTCATTGTAATCATTCATCAAATTTTGTAAGAAAAAGAAGGAATGACTTACTGTTGGCTGGTATTTCTCACAGTTCTCACACCAGGCCTGTGTGCTCTGTTCCAGACAGATACTCTTCTTCAGGATGTCTGCGAAGTCATATTCCTCTATCGTCTTATCTGTCCACATCCATTAAAAAAAGCAATCCAATTATTTAATTAATTCAGTTTCTAGATCAAGAAAAATCAAACCACTCTCCACAAAACCTTTTAAAACTCTAGCAAAACATCTGTAATTCATGCCCATGCTGGTCTATATATAGATGTGTGAATATAATGTGTGGTGTGGTGGTTCTGACCCTGAGAGCTGTGCTCCGGGTAGTGCATGGTAAACAGCAGAGTCAAAGAAGAGCGAACCGTCTCCTTTCCACAGCGACACAAACTGCTGTTCTCCACTTCACAGCCAAACAACCGGCCAATCACAGACTCGCCTGTGGAACCCAGCGCACTGCCATTGACACAAAACACAAATTGTTCTTAACTCAGTGTTGTGTAATCTGTTGCATTGAATTGATGGGGCTTGTGTTTCATGAATGATGCAGCACCACTGTGGACTCCACACCTGCTGCTGGCTCCTCTGTACGCCTGCGGTCCTTCCTGCTCCAGTGTTTCCTGATGCAGCTGTGCGAGAATAAAACGGTTCCAGCTCTGGATGAGACGTCCCAGACGGGCTTTCCCTGTCTGCTCATCAGAGTCAGCCAGGATCAAACCCAACGCCGATGCCTCTGGAATTGTCCGGAAAGCCCGGAGAAAATTACTGGCCTGTGAAGGAAACAAACAAACAAATGCTATGTGCATGTGCATACGCTATGCATGACTGATGGAATAGATCTGCAACCACAGCTGGTGGTGATGAACTCTGATTGGATGACGAGCTCTACCGTATACCTGGCAGGGGTCTCCTCTACTCAAGTCCAGCATGTGAAAAAGGAACCCCAGCTCACAGGCCAGGCAGAACTCCTTCTGACACAAGTGATTCTGTACCAGGCACCGGATTGGCTCCAGGAAGTACAGCACCTGTCACAGCACAAACAGGGTTAACTATTAATGCAATTCTAGAGAGCTAATACATCCAAAGTGAAACTTGTGCATTCCCAAAATTCCTTAGAGAGCACAAAAAAAATCCCAAGGACTTTTTAGAGTAATCGGCATGTGACATATTGGGATTTCTTTTCTTTTTTTTCAAATTCATCAGACAAACTTCAAATTGCATTTCAAATAAAATATATAACTAAAACATTTTATATATTATATGTATGCATTTACTTTAAAATATGAATGTACTTGTATATTGATTATTAGTTATATTTAACTATTAATAAATATAATAATAATATTGCAGTAAAAGAGTGTGTGTGTTATCACCTGGATCATGCAGTTACAGTACGCATTGGGTATGTGAGGCTCCAGACCAGCAAACAGAGTCCGGTTATAGTGCTTAAAATCAAAGTCTTCCAGTCCCAGTTTGGAATATTTAATGGTCACCTGACATAAACATAAGTCACATAATCAGAACAGCCTTATCCCAGTGCTTCAGGTGTGTTTAATAAACATGAGAATCAATACGGATTGGGCAATAGAGCATTGTGATTAATTATTAATATTTTATTCTTCAGTTCAGTTTTTGTTCTAAAAACAGTATATATAACATCATCTCATCTAAAAGGAATTTGCATGCAATCATTTGTAATGGACCAAATAGCTCAAGTGGTGTGTCATTATTTGAACAAAGCATCACCAAGATCATTGGTTTCATGGCTCATCACTACCTTCCTGTATTTCTTTGGAATCATGTAAAGATGCGGCTCCTCATCTCGACCAATAGGAGACTCCGGGACCTGATTATAGCTGTCATACTCAAGTTCTACGTCTTTTATCTTATAAGGAACCTGGGAAAAACAGAGATAAAATGTTTAAAGAAATCACCGGTTATATGGCATTACTGAACTGAAATGATTGACACATTGTCAAATAACATACCAAAGACACTGGATCAGCAACATTACTGTAAGACATATGACTTCACTCTTATAACATATGGAAATGGTTTGTTTTGACTAATTTTAATTACTCAATAATTGTTTAGTAACCATGTTTATACATTTAATGATGCTGAAACCATTGAAACATTTCAATTCAGTATTTTGCCATCTTTAGATGATTCAAACATAAACTAGAATCAAGTTTGAAAAGAGCACATGCTTGCCTGGTTTCTGGGACGGGTTCTAGGATTGGGGGCATATCCAATAAAGCCCACAGTCTTCATAGTCCTAAGAATCTCTGCATCTACCGCAGGGGCCCGCCTGACAACGTGAAAAGAATCAACATCAACAAACCACCACACATCTCATTTGTTGAGGAGGGAATTGATATTCATAAACTACATAAATAAAATTGGTGTCAATAAAAAAAAGTGTGAGATACCAGATATAATTTTGCTCAAATTGAAGAATATCACAACAAATCCAGTTCTAGTATTTATGGTCATGACCTAGAATGAGACATACTGCAGGGGGCAGTATTACTCAATAACACTCGGATACAGGGGATGTGTGCAAAACACCATACTGCATGACATTCTGCAAAAAATAGTATTCATATTGTGCACAGTATGCAAACTGAATGTATACATAGAAACCCAAGATGACCTACTGAATTTGCCAAAACATGCAGTATACAAAAGAACACAATGAAGTATGTTCAACCTTTAATTTCCAATGAAATACCAGCAGCAATTTTTATCTTCTTTTTTTACTTATAATTTGATTGAACAGACAATGTTTCCACAATATTAAATAAATAAATACATGTGAAATAATCAATATAACAATACATATATAAACAATAACCTAATTCTCATGGATCTTCAAGCACTATATCCTTTACAAAATATTTGAAAATATTTATATATGCACTATCATTGAAAAGTTTGCGGTCAGAAAGAAATAATTCGGTAAGGATGCATTAAACTGATTAAAAGTGACAGTAAAGACATTTACAATGTTATAGAAATATTGATATTTCCAATAAATGTTGTTCAGAATCATGCCAAAAATCTGCATGTTTGCCACAAAAATATCAAGTGGTACAACTGTTTGCAAAGTCAAAAATGTTTCTTAAGCACCAAATCAGCATATTAGAATTATTTCTGAAGGATCATGTGACACTAAAGACTGGAGTAATAATACTGAAAATACAGCTTTGCCATTATAGGAATAAATATATATTTTTAAATGTATTAAAATTGAAAAGCATTATTTAAATTGTAATATTGAAATTAATGTTTTTACTGTATTTTGATCAAATAAATGCAGCCTTGGTGAGCATAAGCATATATAAGGTAGAATGAGGCTCAGTCATACCTGGGGCTAGGGTTGATAAGGGGGGTGGGCCAATCAGAGAGCAGGGGCTCTGTGCTGGTAAGGGGCATTGGCAGAAGGCACAGAGGCATCAGCTCATGGTTCCAATCCAGCTGGGGCAAGGAGTCCACCAGGCAGGGCAGGGCTAACTCCGTCTCCCTGGAGTAACTGTTGAAGGACACCTCTGGGGCGCTGGACCACAGGTGCACACCGCCACCAGAGTCCCCAAAGGAGAGCGCCTGTTTGCTGGACGACACATCAAAGCTCATCAGCAGCTGCCCCACTGTGTTGACGTGGAAGACATCAGCCAGACTGGCCAGGCCGGTGGGCTCGCAGAACTGACACTGACCTACAGTGACACACACACCAGGATCTCAGTGACAAATAATAAGCAATAATATTTTTTTATAATATTTGAATGTTTTTTTTTTTAGAATACCATTATTTTTTACCAACACTCTGCTGTAAACAGATATCTTCAATCATACATCGTCATATGAACAACTAGTAAGTTAATAGACTAATACATCACAGTAATGGTTCCTGGTTTATTTCAAATTGGATTTAATGGAAAAATGGCTTGCCGTTTAGTGGAGTCAACTGTAAACTCAGTAACAACTCTGAATGATTCATTGGTCACTAAAGTGACTTATGAATTTCACAAATCAGTGAGTCTAATTAGAACCTGATTCAAAACCAAAAAACCAAAAGGGTTTTTTTGTGTGAATCTTTTTGACTAAGATGACAAAGAACCCGTTTGTAAGAGGCATTTGGTTACTGGTTAAGATCCATCCCCATGCATAGAATCAATAACTTACAATAAGTCACTATAAAAACTAAACGGTTTTAGGTTATATATATATATATATATAACCTAAAAGGTTATATTTATCAAACTGATGCTGATTAAGATTCATCACATCATCTATATGTACAGTATGTGAGAGAGTAAGTAAAAGAGTGTTATCAATTACTTTATTTTTGTGAAGACAACATTTTAATTTTTCTACAATCTTTTATCTTTTAAATTATAAACCAATTAATTTTGCTCTCAAATACAGTATTGTTTAATTGAATAAAAATATCTGCATATAAGTCATATAGTAGCAAACTCTAGCGAGATGATATCTGACAAAACCACGCATGGACTCCCAAATACATTTTTATTTACTTTTTTTTTGCACATTACGACCTGTCTGGAGCCCTGTAAAGGCAAGTAAGTTGTGCAACAAGTTTCAAAATACTCACATATTGTCATAAGTTTAACCTCTGTGCAATCTTTAAAAACTATTTAAGAACTCTGCTTCTCTAACAACTTTTCTTTCCTTTTTTTCTGATTTCAACCAAAACCCAAAGGATAAAAAAATCTAACTCCAGCCAACATTTTGTTCTTTTTCGACTTAAAAAAATACAAAATATTATGCGGTGTGAGAATGTCTTCAAGTCAAGGACATTGCGATGCATGTCTGGGACACTGTTGACCTCAGCACAATTAGTTCATGTGACCCACCGACTGAAAATCTATGTGGACAACATGACAACCACTAAAAGGGAAATGAAAGCAAGGTGGGACTTTTAAATGCTGAAAAACTGCACCTAATGGAGACATAATATCAGCAAGCTTCAGAAAAAAAAGAACTAGATTTAACATGAGTCTGGGAACAACAATGATAGCCCAAAGAAGACCACTATAGGTTGATGAAAATCATTTGCAAGTTGCAAATAAAAGTCCCACGACATTTCGTCAACAGATCAGGGACAGTTGGCTGTTGACTGGGGTGTGGCAACCACTTAATGTTGTCTTTTTAGTGGTAATAGTTAGGTAAATACCAGTACTAGCACTTCCGAGATACACACGTGCATCATACCTGTTTGTGAAATGATAGCCAGACGGGAGGTGTATGTGGGGATAAAGCGGAGAAACACAGGGTCCACATGGACCTGTAGTGGGCTGATGGCCCTCATCATGCGTAGGTCGTACACCATAAGGAACCGGTCACATGACAGTCCATTCAGGCCACGGCTCGAGAAACCACATGCCGCTAATAGGTTACCGTGTACGTCGAAATCTGACAGGCTTCCGGAGAACGCGTCAAACTCAAACTCCATTTTAAATGTACGTGCATCACGCAGAGACACCTGTGACAAATAATTCAGAAATGACAATGGGGAGATTAATTTAACATTGATTACTATATATTTTTATCATATACTTTAGAGATTAATTAAGGTTATGCATATTGATGAATGCATTCAACAATAATGGTTGGAGGAATCAATCATTATCTATAAATCTACACCAGAAACAAATTAATTTATTTGCAGCATTAAGATTTTAGGTTAACTCACCTTTTAGTTTTTTGTTTTGTTTTTTTACTGTATACAAATATGTATTTCATTCATAAAACTGCATGAATAAAAATAAATCTTACAATAATTTGTAGAAAAATGTTGGCAAATGACATTATCTGTAGTTACTAACAAAATAAATATATTCATTGAATATATATATTCACTGCAATGTGATCATATAAACTGTTGTGGTGAGACAGATCGATCCATGCACATAGAGCTCTTCCACTTAATTGTTGTGGACAAGCTGAAAATTCCAACAACCAAATAGTCTGAGCTGATCTGCATGTGATAAATTCAGGAATGTATGAATGAACAAAAAGAAAAAGCCCTATGTATTCTACCCGTGTTTATAGCTAAAGTGTAGGCAGCACGTTTCCACATGAGATAACAACAAAACTTTTCACACACCACATCCCTCTATTTCTGTGGGAAAAGCGAAAGGAGGAAACTGTGTGTTCCACATCCACATCCATTTTCGTTTTACTCCCTTTACTCCCTTCGTTTTACTCACCTTGCCAGATGTGTGACCGCAAAAAAAGAAGCGATTGGACTGTCTCATGATGGCGACTCCAGGCACTTCAACAGTAAACTAGAGTGACAGTAGAAATGAAATGAACACTTTAGAAAAAAGATCTCTAAAACATCCCATCATAAATGTTGTCAAATGAGTCTTGAAAACATTCATAGATGTTAAAAATAATTTTAAAAAAATAATTTAAAAAATAATATAAATTGAAAAGAATGAAATGAATGCCATTAAAATAAATATAAATTAAATTAAATAAATGCAAATAAATAAATATAGATTTAAAAAAGACTAAAACAATAAACATTAACAAAGTTATAAACAAAGCTGAACTATAAAATATTTAAATTTATTTTATATATTTTTTTATCATTATTTCTAAAAGAAACAAAGATAATATTCTTTCTAGAGATTTTATTTGTTTAATGATCTATAAAAATATATATAATATATAAATATATATAATTATATATATACATTATTTAAAAAATGAACTATAAAATGTTTTTAAAAAATTATTATCTTTATTTAAAAAGTTTATTAATAAATGCTTTATAAAAATATGTAGAGCTAGTAAAGAATTACCGAAGTGGTATTGTATCACCTTACTTTTTGTGTTTCTTGTACTGTGGTGAGGTCAAGTTCTACCACATAGTTCTGCAGACCCCCCATTAACAATGTGTTATTATCGTTCAGAATCAAACTGTGCATGTCTGCACCCTCCTCCATTCTGAAAACAAAATTAATGAATGAACACCCACACATACAGTAGGCATACACAAGCAAATAAAACCATTTATTACAGTATTCACAGTATTTTCTGTACGACCCCCTTTCGAGGGCTTATGACTCCCACCAGTGCTTGTCTGGACATGTGAATGTAGTATATGTCTAGGTGTGCAACTCACGGAAAATCAAACATAGTAAAACCTCCTCGTGTGAGGCATTTGAGGTTGTTTTTGGTCAGAAACAGCACTCCCGTGTCCATACTCTGGATGTGGCGAATGTCATCAGTCATGTGTACCTGGAAAGAGGAGTAGCGGCCCATTGTCGGACCAAAGAAGGAACTAGCGTGTCCCTGTTATTAAAGAGAGAGGAAAGAACAACCACACACACACACACACAAGTCAGTAATGCAGCTCAGGCTTGTGAATAAAATGACATCATCTCAATGTGGAAGTACATCAGAGATACTGAATTCGATCACTATCAAAACCACAGCTGAATTTTTGGAGTGAGATTAAACTTTAACCTTAAATGTCCCAACTTCAATAGAAATATTTATCCATTCATGCAGAATTTTTGGTGAAAACACTTTCTATGTTGGATGTTGTCTCATTTATAGCTTGGTGTTTTTTTTTTCGGTAATGACATAAATGCAGTGATAATGTGTCACTTCACCCGGTGGTTCCCCATCCACAGGAGCTCCTCCTGCAGGTCGAAGTGTGTGGCCGTCACGGGGATCCCGACCTCAGCAGCCACGCTGTGCAGCTCCGAGTACATGCCCTCCACTATGTGCACGGAGTCGGACCCCGGCACGGCTAACGCATCGGGGTCGAGCTCCACGCCCTGCATCAGCGCGGGGTCGAGCCGTGGGTCCAGGGAAGAGTCCAGACCGGGCTCCATGCTGCCGTGCAGGCCGGGCGCGTATTCGCCCAAGCCCGGGTCCAGACCCTCGAAGTTCATCATGAGGATGGTGATGCTGGGTTAGAGGGACAGCAAAATGAGTTCAAGGGTGCCTTTTGTGTCTCTTATAAATAAATATGAGTCTTTAACTCAATGAAATGGCTTTACGGTTTCCTAGCTGTGTTTCCAATTTCTTCTTAAAAATCAGGAATGTTAAAATCATACTCGCGACCCTTGCATTTTTTTAATGATCATTTTTATTTTTTATATATAAATTTTACCAATTTATTTAATATTTTGCTAATATTAGCATTAAATACAATTTTAGTTAGTGTCATGAAATTGATCAGGCTAGTAATAGCTAAAAAAAAAAACCCGATACATTTAAAAAACATTTATAAGAAATTTACATTTAAATGTATTCCTTTAGCAGACGCTTTTATCCAAAGTGACTTACAAATGAGAACAACAGAAGCAGTTAAACTAACAGTAGGACAACAATATGCAAGAGCTATGACCCTTCCCAGTTTAATCGAATGCAATAAATGTAGGCCTACTTTTTTATATATATAAATATATATATATATATATATATATATATATATATATATATATATATATATAGAGAGAGAGAGAGAGAGAGAGAGAGAGAGAGAGAGAGAGAGAGAGAGAGAGAGAGAGAGAGAGAGAGAGAGAGAGAGAGAGAGAGAGAGAGAGAGAGAGAGAGAGAGAGAGAATAGAAAGTGTTAGTTTTAATGGATCAAGTGTTGCCGAAAAAGATGCATCCTCAGCAGTTTCTTGAAAATGGCTACAGATTCAGCAGCTCTGGTTGAGATCATTCCACCAGCAGAGAACAGTCAAAGAAAAGGTCCGAGAAAGAGATTTTCTGCCTCTTTGAGATGGCACCACAAGACGGCGTTCATTTGCAGACCGCCAGTTTCTGGATGGCACGTTAGTCTGAAGTAATGAGTTTGGGTAAAAGGGAGCAGAGCCAGTGGTGGTTCTGTAGGCAAACGTCAGTGACTGACTTGAATTTGATACGAGCGCCAACTGGCAACCACTGCAGTTTTGTGAGGAGAGGAGTGACGTGTGCTCTCTTCGGCTCATTAAAGACCACTCTAGCTGCAGCCTTTTGGATCAGTTGCGGAGGTTTGACCGAGCAAGCTGGAAGACCAGCCAGGAGAGCATTACAATAGTCAAGTCTGGACTCTGGATAGAACAAGCGCTTGGACAAGGAGTTGCGTAGCATGCTCTGATAGGAAAGGCCTGATCCTTCTAATGTTGTACAAGGCAAATCTGCAGTTCTAGCAATGTGGTCTGTGAAGTTCAATTGATCATCAATCACAACTCCAAGGTTCCTGGCTGACCTTGATGGAGTTATGGACGATGAATCTAAATAAATGGAGAAGTTGTGATGAAGTGTTGGGTTGGCCCGGACCACAAGCAGCTCTGTTTTCGCAAGGTTAAGTTGAAGGTGGTGGTCCTTCATCCAGCCAGAAATGTCTGTCAGGCAGGCTGACAGACAGACATTTACTTTTTAAATTCACCTTTTCAAAATGGAAAGGCACCCTTTTAGATAATGGACCCAGTTGTGGGGGCTTATGTGCTTCTTTTCAAAACCTATAGTGACCTGGCTACCTAGAAAGCATTTTTGAACACCCATGAGTTCAATAAGCGCATTCCACTTCCGAGTGAAACGCCTATGACACCAAATACTGCTGTCTAGGTAGACAGCTCTGTAGATTAGGAAACACAACAGTAAGTTACTGTTGGACTCGACGTAAATAAACGGGACGTTATTTTACCGTGTGCGACAGTTTTCCGGTGTCCTACTGCAGTTCAAACTAGAATTTTTTTATATGAAAATATTTTTAAATTGGGCGTGCATTAATACATCTGAACTAAAGAGCAACGTTATTTGTTTTCTTTGCGTGGAACGTCTGACATCTAACGTTACACTCACGATTTAAAATAGCAAAAAGTCATTTTGGACAACGCAACAAAAAGGGCCTTAAAATGTGTAGTTTGAACATTTAACAGGATAAATCATACCTTTAGACTACAGTTATCCTCGGATCCATATGCACACTACTCCCCCTTCATTCAAAACAAAAACAAGCACGCACTTCCGGGTGAGATCGAACTGCATCCGGGATTATCATTGGCGATAAAACGAAAATATTATTTTATATATTATTTTGTCTGTCAATAAAATATGTTTTAATTCTGAAAAAAATAAACAAACAACAGAAAAAGTTCCGCTATGGAAAAGTTGTAGACAAATATTATCATTATTATCCATTCTCTATTATCTAAAGTCTAGATAATTCTCTAGAGATTCTCTCTCTCTCTCTCTCTCTCTCTCTCTCTCTCTCTCTCTCTCTCTCTCTCTCTCTCTCTCTCTCTCTCTCTCTCTTTTTTTTAGTAGACTTATTTCAAGGCTTTTGTAAATACAATTTAATCCAAAAAAACCATAAATAGGACATCTATTAAAAAACATGACATCTAAAATAATATGATGTTCGTGAAAAAGTAAGAGAAATGAGGTAGGTGTGGTGGTGAGTTTTATCATTGATAAAAATTATACCACAACAGACCGACATCTTCAGGACAGAAGACATTCTGTGCACGCTATGCTTGGTTTGCGGACATAGTCCCACTTCCTCCAAAAGCCTAATAAAAAACTCTCAAATGGGGGAACTATCTCATTCAGGATTCTAAGAACAGTGAGTGGTTATAGGTTTACAGCTTTGGAAGTTCTATCATTTCGGTTGTCTAAATGGGAGAATTGTGTTGCTCCATCATAATGTCAATGAAATGGCGAAACATTGGTGAAGATCTACAGAAGAGATTTACCACCTCAAATTCTCACGAATGTCTTATGTGCTTGAGGTGGAAGAAAATTCCTGTAACTATGTAATACTGCCTTCTAAGTTAATGGCAATGTAATGGGCAATATGGGGGTGCACTCCAAAAATACCTTGGTTCAATCAGAAGTACATGAGGAATTCAGGAGGAGCTACTGCCAAGTTTGTTATTTGTTAGTTACGTTAGTATGCAATGGTTCAGCGTTGGGTGCATTGCATTTTCAAATTATTACATCATCACACTTCCCGTACAACTTTTTTTATGGCCCTCTTTTTACATCACAAGTGTGCTTATCTACCGATAGTGGACATTCTTTGCATTTCACATTAAAAAGGAAGCTGTTGACTAATAATATATTTTGTAAGAATATCAATCAGAGGTCAAGTTTTCAAGGAAATTCCACAAACTCACAGCACAATCAGCATGAGTACCATGGGGGAAAGATTCTGTCAGAGACATAAAAAACTTAAATATATATCTTTTTTTTGCTTTTAACAAGGCATATTTTTTGTCTTTTAACAAGGCATTATTAGACTACCTTTCCAATAGCCCCTCATTCTCGGGTTATCATTGACATCACTCAATTTTGCAATTAATTTATGATCTGATAAGGGGGACGTGAGAAGCATCTTTTACATAGGATGAAAGATGAAATTAGAAAAAAGTCAATCCAAGATCTAATCTTATTCACTAGATTAGAGAATAATACCCTATTGGATGCACAAGAGTTGTATCCAATATACACAACAAAGCTATAAAGGTGGCGTTATCTTATACAGCACAAACCCATCTGCCTTCATCCGAGCATAACATTTCTAATACTCCCTTTAAACCTATTTAACATTATAGCAGTTCCATGACGAGTGGTTGCTGCCATGGCTGAAGAAAATTGAGTTTCCCCATTGCGTCCTCCAAAATGTAACATCTGTTTCCCCTGAATGAATTTCTTGAAAAAAATAAGATCAGCTGCACTTCTTTTACAAAAAAAAAATATATATTTTCTTTTCAGATTGCCCCGCAAACCTCTAACATTTAAAGTTACAACTGAAAAGGAGTTAAACGTATACGCCATAACAAGAACCCCCAAACAAATTGAGAAAATAATAACTAAAAGATGACTTTCTTTAGACTTAGCTATATATAAAGGGAGAGGTGGATAATAACTCATAAAGCACATCGTTGTCGAGGTGATAAACAACTACGGAGATTAAGTAAAGAAGAACAAAATATTACCTTCCTATTTATACACAACTTGAGAGTTTTTGTACAGTTTATAATGTTAGTCAAGTTTCACCTTTTGCATTAGAGAAGTTACAAGAGCAAGCAGCAGCTTATCTTACGTGACATCAGAATAGAATATTTGTTTCCCATCAATCAAAGATGGCTGAAAGTTGTTGGTGGTGGTCAGTTTATGTGTAAATGTACATTTTTCTAACTTTTTCCACTTTTGATTGAATTTTTAACTAGAAGTTACTATCATGGTACTTAAATATTAGATTGTTTTCATCAAAGCTCTCTCTATTATGTTGTATGATTCATGCATCATGCAGCCTCAGAAAGCCAGTCTGAAATTAGTTTTGTGAGGTGTGCTGCTAACACTGCCTGAGAAGTCATTGCCTGATAGGGCAGCGAGTCAAGTCAGCTGCATATGGACTATTTGCCCATTTGCACAGGCATGACTTCTGTTTGCAAGCATCTATAGCGCACTCATTACAAGAACGTGTAATGTCACGGAGCCCCTAAAGGGACATGGTGATGGGGAAGAAAAAATATGAGATGGGAGAAAAAATTATTTTGCAATGCTTTCGTAGCCTACCTCACAAATGTTTTGTGTTCTCCAAGAAACTTTGCCTTCGCTCGCAAAATGTCTGCGTTTCCCGCTTGTATTCGCTAGCAAATAAATAAATAGGCTACAAGCCTTTGCTACGCAAAGTTTCTTGGGAAACGCAAAGGTTTGGCTAGAGAAGAAGACATAGGCCTACATTTTGCGAGGGATTGCAAAAGTTGTGAGAAAAAGCATTGAATTACATTTTCCCCTCCCATTTAATATTTTTTTCCATCACAATCATGCTTTGGTAAATCGTATATGACATAAAAAGTCGAAATTATGACATTCAACGTCATAGAATGTCGTAATTTAACTTGGTATATCATTTTATTTTATTTTTATCTCACAATTGAAATTTAGTAGGCTATGTAATAATTATGACTTCGTATGCCATAGCCTTAATTTTTATGTCATAGCCTACTTTTTAATCTCAGAATTATAACTAAGAATGTCATAATTATGACTCGATAGGCCTAGGCTATGTCAAAATTAAAAACAATTTAATCTCATTATTATGACTTAGGCTACTATATAATAATTACGATTCACCATTACTTTTTTTGGCCTTCCATAATAACGATATCAGGCTATTAAGTTATTATTTTAATAACTTATAAAATTGTAATAATAATAATACGTTTTCTCGAGCACTATGTTAAGCATCTTGGAGACTGGTGTTTGAGGAACAATATTTTTAATGAAAGCGAAACCTGAAAGGCACTTAATTAAGTCTGTCTACCTGTCAGATCGCGGGGAAAATCCTGGTGACTCACCAGTCGCATCATAAAAAGAGGTAGCCTATTTAAGCGTGTCAGTGCCAGTACTACAATAGGTCTACCTTCCAACCACTCCAGAAGAAAGGATAAACTCTAACAGGACTGCATAAGACATTTTGTTACTATGAATTCAAAATTATTGTTGGTACTTTGCGTTGCGTTTTTGGCGTTTTCACGCTCCAATGGAGCTCCGGCGCACGCAGCCGGTGAGATGACATTCACGAAGTGTAAAGTGCTGTCTATCAAACTCAATGAGATGGCGAGAGATTTATACAACAAGGTACGAATCCCTACTTTAATGATAAATATGTTATCAATTTATCTTAATTTCTAAATTAATTATGTATTGTTTCAGACACCCTTCTAGGTTGTTGATTATAATAAAGCAATTGTATGCTCTGTGCAGGTTGGGTCTCCTAAAATTGCAATTATCATTGATGACGCTCCAGTGTCTATAGGACCAATTGACACATGTGATCCCTGGAGCCTTCAAAACAAAAAAGAGGTAACAGAATAATTTAGATGCATTCTTATTGGTCTATTAATGATTCCACATGTTGTAGATCATACGTTTAATATACTGCACTGCACTCTCAGAAAAAAAGTTACAAACGCTGTCACTGGCTCAGCACTCTTTCAAAAGGCACACATACCTAAAAAAAAAGCATTAAAGGTACATATTGATACCAAATGTGTACATACCTAAATGGTACATAGAACCCTTTTAAAGGGTACCGCTTTTGTATAATTTGTTCTGAGAGTGTGCTTATACAAAAGTGCTGTCAAATGTTGTAATTTGGCCCTGTCTGTCTTTTGCTTGTCAGACTTGTCAATCACGAATTATTCTGGCTCTGAAAAACTACACCAGAATTTTTCACAAGGACGGTGTGTTTAAGAGTTCAGCTTGCGGTGAATGGAGAGAGCAGGCCAACAAAATCGCCGATGTCACCGGAGACATCCTGCGGGTGCTTGAGGTATGCGTGTTTTTATTCAAAATCTTTGTTAGTGTTCCATGTACTTCCTTCTGATGTAACGCACACCTGCCACGTTTCATAGAACAAGAGGCAAAAAGTTATTCCCACATCCTTCTCTGTTATCCTCCTGGAAAGTTTCGTATGTAAATGTGTTACTTTATAAACTGCTCTAGGAAACCCTTTTAATTTCATTATTGTCTTGTTTGATGACCAGGAACCAGTGGTTGATGCTCCTTTGACTGCAGTAGACTGGTATGACAACGCTCTGTGCCTGGACAGTGTGGAAAGGCTCTACTCCTTCTCCATCATATCTGCACGCGTCTTCTCTTTTCTGGCATCCCCAGTAGCTCCTATGGTTGAGATGAAACAGTGTTAGATTGAGAGGAAAGAAAGAGAGGTATAGCCTACATGTTAGTAGTGATCATGTTGGTCAAAATGTTCAAAACAGCTTTTGCTGCTTCTACAAAGGTTCTCCTGTGTTATAATAACACAGATTTAAAAACAACTCAAAGTTGCATTAACGTTAAGAATTCATGTGAGACATGATTTGATATATTTATAGAACTATTTATTGTGTTCTTATTTATTTCTGTATTTATACGGTGATTTTATGTAACTTCCAAGAAGGTGTGTAATTTATAACTAATAAATATATGAACAAGTATTTCAGAACTCTGTATTCATACGTTGTCTTCATTGTTGCGTATTGTTCTTTAAGGGAACAAATAAATTCATTGAAGAACTAACATGTAAGCTAATTACTTTTACTAGTACTAGAACTCTAATCAACAAGGAAATGACAGCATTAATGCTGTCAAATTTCCCAGTCTGAAGTCAACAGCTCTCTGTAAAAGGAGAGGGAAGATGTGATTTCCATAAACATTCATGCTACTCTTTATGGTGGCATGAAGCTTCCTGCAAAATATGTCCCAAACTCAGATGCTGTCACCACTCAGCTCTCTCAGGAACGTGTATTGTCACACTAAGGATGATGTCATCGTTAAAGGGAACTTGGTTTACCAACAAACACACAAGACAAGGAAAGACAGAGATCACGTGATTGGCTTTATCCAGATAATACAGTTTGTTGTTTTTTTGACAGGAAAGACACAAGAGGCAAGAAAAATAAATAAATAATGGTCTACATCAAAATAATAATTACAAAAATAATAGAGTGCAAGCATCATCATCAGACATTTTCTGACACTACACTTCTAAATTATTTAACAATACGATCACCCTTATTATTATGGCAAACGAGCGAAATTTTCCTGCGGTCACGGTATATGTGAAGAGGAAGTAGGACTATTGTCAATACCAGAGAACCTAAAACTCTAGATATCTTCTCATGAAGTATTTTTAATACAGGCTATGTATATGATTTTTTTTTAAAGTTTCATTTCTTAAATGTACCTACAACAACAATAGCAGTATTTGTTGAAACTTAATAAAACATACACGCTTTACTACAAGCTATGCATTTTGAATATAAATATAATATACAAATAAAGCAATAGGCTATAAACTACAATTTAGATTTTTAATTAGATTATTACAATTGTTTCTCAATTCATTTATAGAATAATTAGAATAACTGAACATAAAATAAATAATTACACATTCCCAACAAGCTGGCTGAGACAAATCCAATAAACTCAATAAAACAAAAAAAGAAACACTGGTAACAGAAGTTTAAGAAATACTTAAATAAATAAGTAAATAAAATAAAATACCCATTGTGTTAATGAGGCAGTAGGTCAGAGGGCGGAGAGAGGCTGTGTTTCAAACCCTAGTGCGCTGCTTAGCTAGTCATCGCACACACGCACTGCCCTACACGCGCGTATGATGCTGTCTACGTAGGCAGCTCGCTAGGTTTTGAAACCAAGCCGCAGACGCTCTATTTCCTGGTTACTTCGCAAGGTGGGTGGCTCTCATATGACAACATTAGCTCTTTATTTACAAAACTTTAATGTACTTTAACTTGTATTTTGTGCTGTGTTCATTGCTTGCTTAATTTTTACTTCAAACCTGACCAATTTTCATGACGGGTTTTCTTCAGCTTTTATCAGCAGCAGCGATTGTACAACTATTGAATCCATTAGCTGGATAGCTAACAGTGTTCAGATGTTAAATCATCATGGATGTTGTACATACTACGCATTAAGAACCGGCTGGTACTCACTAGTCTCGGTCCGTGGTGTACACACCTAAATAAACCGCAAAACAGGTTATCGTCGGGGAAGTTATTGTAGTTTAACCGTGATAACGCATGTAATTCATTGTAAAGAGTATGTGCCCTGTTAAAGGGCATCCTTATTTGTTTTTATAATGGCTTTGGGTGTTTACGTGAAGCATCACGGCTGTTGTTTTTTTTGCAGGATGAATGTGGGCGTTGCTCACAGCGAGGTGAACCCAAACACACGGGTGATGAACAGCAGGGGGATCTGGCTGGCCTACCTGCTGCTCACCACTGCCCTGCATGTAGTCTTACTCAGCATCCCTTTCCTCAGTGTGCCTGTGGTGTGGACGCTCACCAATGTCATACACAACCTGGTCTGTTTGGAATAATCAAGATTTCTTTTTCTTTCAAAAAATAAATAAAGCCTCTTATGCTCACCAAGGCTGCATTTGCTTGATAAAAAAATAAAAAAATAAAGTTAAATATTATTTAATTTATTCCTATGGTCTTCAGTATCACATTATCCTTCAGAATTTCAGAATACAGAATTACTGTATTTTTGATCAAATAAATGCAGCTTAGGTGAGCATTTAAAAATCAGTTAATCAGTAGAATTAATTAAGCCACGTCATGGAAAATATGTAGAAGTTGTATTCTAAGTTTAGTGGTTCGTTGTTAACGCAATTCTCTCCCATTTAGGTGATGTATCTGTTTTTGCACACCGTCAAAGGCACACCGTTTGAGACGCCAGACCAAGGGAAAGCACGTTTGCTTACTCACTGGGAACAGATGGACTACGGCATCCAGTTCACAGCATCAAGGAAGTTCCTTACCATCTCACCCATTGTACTGTGAGTGATATTCATAATTCCAGTAGGGGTTCAATCTTCAGCTGGCTGGCAGGAGCAGCCACTGGCATGTCACGTGACCTGTCAGTGGCTGGCTAGTTGTCTGCCTTTGGCAAGTTTCAGAAACCATTGATTTTTGGCAGTTTTTGTGTTTTATGTTCCTCCCTCTCTAGCTCATTTATTATGCATCTGTTTATATGATTATGTTCGTTTGCATCATTGGCGTTTTAGAGAATTTAAACCAGTCAAATGGCCGTGACAAATGACTCGACGTTCAATCCAGTCGGCCCTCGGCTGAACTGCGAGTATAATGCGTTGCCCTGACACTCTCGCTTTAAGGAAATAAATCGTTTTCTTATTATAAATATAATCTCATGCATCTATTCTTTTGTATGATTGATGTGTTGGGTACGGTTATCCCAATTAAACCAGTCAAATGGCCGTGATCACGACTGGCAGCTGCCAGCCAGCCACTGACAGGTCACGTAACATGCCAGTGGTGGCTCCTGCCAGCCTATCTATCTATCTATCTATCTATCTATCTATCTATCTATCTATCTATCTATCTATCTATCTATCTATCTATCTGCGTGTGTGTGTGTGCGTATACAATATTATGACACTAAAGACTGTAGATATGGATGATAAATTCAGCTTTGCACCAAAGCAATAAATTATAATTTAAAGTATATTAAAATAGAAAAGCATTAGTTTTAAATCGTAATAATATTTCACAATATTCATTTTTTTTCTGTATTTTTGATCAAATAAATGCAGGCTTGATGAGCATAAGAGACTTCTTATTAAAAAAACATTACTATTTTTTATGTTTCCAAACTTTTGACCGGTGCTGTATACACACACATGCACTGCCTGGCCAAAAAAAGGTCACAGACTCTAATATTTAATTAGGCCACTTTTTGCTTTGATTACGGGACGCATTCCCCATTGCATCGTTTCAATAAGCTTATGCAACATCACAGCATTTAATTCTGTCCAGAGTTGCATTAATTTCTCGCCAATATTTGTATTGATGATGGGAGAGTTGGATTGCCTCTCTTCTTACCCTGATGCGCCCATCACTCTGTGCATGTGGAAATACTCTTACTTTCACCATGAAAAACAGCCATGAGTTCTACTGTTTTGCGACTCCAGGCAGTGTATATACAGGAGTTGGACAATTAAACTAAAACACTGGCCAATATAGTGTTGGAGGTTTCACACCTATATACTGTATGTGCAGCCTGGTAGAGCAGAGTGTGAAGGTTGAATTAGCAGAGCAATCGCACAGCTGTACATAAACCACTGCAATCCTCACAACATAATAGGAGACATCAATGACCAGGACAGCAAGTCTTTGTAGTGTATCGAGAAACCGCCACAAAGGACAAACCAGATCCATCAGGAGTAACTGTCGAAGCAATAGGAAGCTGTCTGAAAGGGATGTCCGGGTACTAACCCGTATCCAAAAAACATAAAACCCCATCTGCCGAACTCACTGCAGAATTAAAGTTGTACCTCGACTCACCTGTTTCCACCAAAACTGTTTGTCGGGAACTCCACTGAGTTAATATTCATTGGCTGCAATAGGCAAACCTTTGGTTGCTCGTGCCAATGCCAAATGTAGGTTTCATTGGCGCCAACAGTGTAAATCTTGGGCTGTGGAATATGTGAAACATGTATTGCTCTCTGATGGGTCCACCTTCACTGTCTTTCCCACATCCGTGAGTTACAGTGTGGAGAAGACCAAAAGAGGTGTTGTGGCAAAAATTTATTTTTAAACATCATCACTGCGTAAGAGACACTCTGAATCAAATGAGATTTTATAAAATGATTTATTCTTGCAAGAAGTTCCCCGTCACCACACAGAAGTTACTCTGTGAAGTGAGTGAGACACCGAAGGGGAGGGCTGCGCACATTTTATACCCATTTCAAGGTCTTCAGTTGCTCTTCCTAGTAGTTTTCCACAGACCAAGGACCCATTACTGCTAGCTTCAATTTATCACTAGTTGACCCTTAAGTCCCCGCCCAAACTAGATGACCTCTGCCCAGCCGTTCCCAGTGTCTCGCTCCTTCACTTCAGGTGTATAAACATACATACATTTCATAAACTGAATCTTCTCACACTACAAGTGAGAGACACATATGTGACATTCTTTGAATCATCTATATTTTACTAAAGATCAATGAATATCATAAAATTGCCATCACAGAGGCTTAACATCTGGGGCCTCATTTATAAAACTGTGCGTAGGAACCTAACTAAAAGTGTACGTACGCACAAAAGGCAAAAATGGCGTACGCAAAAAAAAATCAGATTTATAAAACCGCGCAATTCTCACTTTATAAATCACAGCCTACCTGATAATTTGCGCACGCAAAAAAAAATCATTTACCGCCCTTTCTCCGCCCACATTCAACCATATATAGACAATGCAAATTACCTCATTAGCCATGCATATATTAAAGGAGCAAGGAAATTTGTGTTTTCAGCGATCAGATTTAATCATTTACACCTTATCACATTAATCACATAATGAGTGATATGCCTACATCCATTTAAGAATGGAAGTGAAAGAAATTAAATTTACGTACTTTCAGCATATAGTTCCTTTTGTCTTTAAACTAAACATGCATGTATGTATCTTTAGGACCCATAATGGTGATTTAATGTTATTAAGTTGGCTTGAGAAAGCCAACTTACTGAAATCCTATGTAAACTTATTATTATTATTCTTTTTCTTATTCTTCTGACCCAAAATTGTTCAACTGTTCAACCTAGAGCTTTAACTCTACATACTCCAAACTCGGGTCAGACCTTCAGACTGTTCTGACTTGGTGTGCTATATCTTTTCAAACTGATTTGACTTTCAGTTTTCTTAAAAATGTATATTAAAAATCATAAAAATCCCATAGACTGACATTGCAGAGTGCTCAAATTGAGCCAAGACTACGGTGGGCCATTAGTGTACAAGCCAAAAACTCAAAACTAAACTCCCTGAAGCCCTAGAGACTCAATTAAACTACCATTCTAAATCAATCTATCTATCTATCTATCTATCTATCTATCTATCTATCTATCTATCTATCTATCTATCTATCTATCTATCTATCTATCTATCTATCTATCTATCTATCTATCTATCTATCTATCTATCTATCTATCAAACGTTAACCTACTTTAAACATCAAACTACTTTAAACTTCTTCAAACTCTCTGGTCCGGCTTTCTCAAGCCAACTTAAAGTTTGTCTCAACAAACTTTTTTTTCTAGTTTGTATTTTTTGTTGTAACCGGGACCTATGAGCAACTTGTAAATATTGTAAATATTGAAATAGGTCAAACTTAATTTTGCCATTTTTCAAAGGGTTAATTCCCTTTATTCTCAGTCAGTTCCTCAACTCACCATCAGTGTCGCCAAACTGCTTTGTCTTCAAAATGTGCGTACGCATGGGTCGTGGAGGTGCGCATATTTTCGAGTCAAGTTTTTCTTTATAAATCCCACCTTTTGCGCAGGAACTGGCGTACGCATGTTTTCAGTCCCTATATATATATATATATATATATATATATATATATATATATATATATATATATATATATATATATATATATATATATATATTTATGAAACATACATACAACATAAACATTATTTTTAATATGTATTAAGAAATACCGTTTTTATGATGTTATTACATTCTCAATTAAATATTTACTTTTAACAGTATAATCATTAAATGTAATGATCATATTTACAATAATTGTTGTTATGTTTTCATAGGTACATCTTGGCCAGCTTCTACACTAAATATGATACCACCCACTTCCTACTCAACACAAGCTCGCTACTAAGCGTCCTCCTTCCAAAGTTGCCTCAGTTTCATGGAGTTCGTCTATTTGGTATAAATAAATACTGATATGACACTGCAGCCCACTCATGGAGGGGACGTAGCATCATGGAAATGAGATGACTGAAGTTCCTTTATTCTCCATATGATGCTTCCTTGGTCCAAAGCCGCAGGGACTTAAGGAACCAAAACTGCACTGGACTCAAGTACTTTTTTTTTTTTTAAAGGCCTTCCATGCTCAGGTTTACTCAATCTGTGGTGTGTTTTTTTAATTTGTCCAATCTTATGTCTGTAATTTCTTTTCATCATAATACTTTCTAGATTTATCAAGTTTTGAGTACATTGCAACAGACAATGTGCCAATTATCATCCGCTGATATTAATTGTGTTAAGGTTCCCTTTGCATAATCCAACAACAAGCTCTGCCACTGTGGAGTCAAAACATGATAGTGCTGAATTATAATATTCAGATTTTTTTTTTGTCAGTGTTCTATATAACATGGGCAACTGCAGTTATTAAGATATGTTAGAATTAATAGGAAAACACATCTGTTTTGAGTTTAATCTGAACTGTGTTGTTGCATTTATCATTTCATTTTCTCCAAAAATGCAAAACAAAGATCTGTGATAATGTGTGATTGTGCAAAATCTGGTTTCTCTTGAAGTGTTTTACTTAAAGTTCATTGCTTAGTTAATTTATTTTTTGCTGAGCACTGGTTATATTAGATTTTCTGTATTTATTTGTTTCATAATTTCATGAAACATTCCAATTTGAAGTAAATGCCAAGGTAAACACACATTATTATTATTATATTTAACATGTACGTGTCGGCATGGATCATGTTTGTTCACAATACAAAAGTGAGAGTATGCAGATTGGGAAACAAAAGTCTTAGACCACATTGAAAATAAAGGATTTAAATTCTAATTTAAAGCAGGAAATTATCTGAAAGTTTTAGATATAAAAAATAAAATAAATAGAATAAGAAATATTAAATTTTTTACATTTTCCAAAATGTGTACAGATGGTCAGATGCTGCACTATGCATTTTGGGTAATTTTCAAGTCATGATGGAGAACGTGATCAATAGGTTTCACACAAATTTAGGGATTACATGTAGCTTGAGTACTGCTGTCATTTTGTTACACTGGTATAATTAAAATGACTTGCACAAGATAACTTATCAGTCATAGTCATTTATGGACTTATATACAAAGTCTCAGGGGACTGATGACGTTTGATATGCAGGTCAACCAGCAACATACGTCGATGTATACTCAAGGAAATAACATTTACAGTTGCATTGGTGGCAGTAGCCTATATGGCCCTCACTGCGTAGCCACCGCTGTGTATTCAATCATGATAAGCACGTAATGAGCCCAACATTTAAGTCTGATGCTCAGACAGAATGGCGTGAAGTGAAGTTGCATCATTTTTGCGCGGAAGCATGCAAATCTTCTGAAGCAATCATAATACTATAGGACAGGTTCAATCTAACCACATGCAGATTAACGTGGGAATCCTCTCTTCTGACCTGTTGGATAACAACAAACCACACAGGTGAACAGGGAAAAGGTGCGCGCATCAGACACGAGGAAGCTCAACAAGTTCAACACTGTGGGTCTGTGTCGGTCCGAGGAGTGCATTTTGATAAATTGTGAAGGCGTAGCGGGGGAAATCCGTGAGTTTTACATGTCACACACCTACACGCGAACGGGGCAAGCCCAGCGATTTGCGATGAGCCGATAGTTATGCGGGAATCCCCACCTACAGGCTCAGGTGTCTCCCAAACGCTAAGATACTGTATTTCATGGAAAAGGTAGTAGGAGGGGAATAGTGTCCTCGGCCCACCTGTACCACCGATTTGCCTAGCGTATGTAACACGTTGTGTCTGTTTACCACGAAAGCACATGCAAATCGTCTTCTGGCTCAGTGCTCTTCTAGAATACTGAGGAATCCTGTGCTGGTGACACGCGACACGGGGACCACCGGCACCGCTGATGATGTCACCGCTGGAATGCAAACAGCATTTGCATGACCTGCAGAGGAAGAACAAGGAAGGGCTCTTGTGGCACTGAAGTCATGTGTTTGCAGTCACTATCTCTTGCCCGCAGCTTTAGATTTTGCCTTTTCTAAGTCGGTGGGATTCAAAACCGAAAGCTGAGGTGGGGTTCCTGTGAGGTGCGTGCTGTGTGTGACAGAGGAGACAATGCTTCTGCTGTTTCCCGCAATTCTGCTTTCTTCGTGTTCCTGTTCTAGAGCCTGTTATAAGAAAGGCCTGCACTGATCGATGAAGGTCAGCCAAACCACAGCATTTGTATAAAGAAGACCCAGAGGTGATCAGCCGTAAAACAGTGGTAAAACAGCAGACTGCTGACTGGTGCTGTGGAGTGACTTTTATTTTATTTAAATGTTTTTATCAGTTAATTTACTGGAGGAGTGAGTAATGTAGAAGTGAGTCAGCAGCAATAATAAAAACAAGACAGAAGAAAAGTGAAAATGAGTTCGCTGAAATAAAAGGGAAAATTATTTTTCTGGACATTATTTTTTTAAGAGGTTTTTTTGTTTATGAAGCCCTTAAAGTGACATGGCGATAAAAAAAAGCAATGAGATGGGAGGAAAATTATATTTCGTTCAAAACATTTATTTGCAAAAGCATTAAAACATCTGGTCCCACTTTATATTAAGTATTTATATTACATAATGTACGTTTTCAATCGTAGATGCCAGGAGACACTAAATATGATTATCCTGGTGTGAGGGACTCCCTTCCTAAAATTTAAAAGGCATTTATCATTTATAAACACCCAATTTATACACTGAACAATTAATATTATAAATAAATACATTTCTAAAAATGTAACTTTATTATATATTTTCTTATACTGTTAAATGTATTATTTATTTGATTTTATTCAATCTATTTAAGAGATTAATAACTAATGTAAAAAAATTGTTAATATAGCTAAATATTTAAATCATATTTTATTTAATCTAATTTATTGATTTACTTATTTATAATTTTTTTATAACCCCTAGAATTGACTAATTGATTGATTTAATTATTATTTCTTAATCTTTTTTTCTCTATATATAGATTTTCCACAGACCCCGTCACTCCCTTGTGACCCCCGGACCATGTTTGAAAACCCCTGCCTTAACCCACTCTTAAACCTAACCATATACTACAAAACCTGTCCCTAACCTTAGTCATATCCCAACTCAATAGCAGCAGCAGTGTTTTACAATACAACATCAACACAATAAGTATGCTGTACCAAACTATTTTTTAAATGCAAGTAGCCCAATATAAAGGGTGACCATGCAAATACTTTTCACCCATCACCATGCCTCTCTGGGCTTGACAACACAGTGAGGTTCAAGAGCACTTGCTGCTGATTGTTTCAGTGTGGTTTTTTTTCTTCTTGTTTTTCTCTTGGTTGCCTTTGTGCTGTTGTCTTGTAGGTGGCAGGAGAGAAGTGGCACACCAGGTCCAAATTAGGTTGTGGAGATATGTGTTCCTGCTACATGCTTACGGGGGTGTGGTGGGGGCCATGGAGAAGTGACATAATCTCCTGATAGCCTGGAATGGGATGTCGTCTGCGGTCATATTGGATTTTTTTTTTTTTTCAAATGGCCTCTTTCTGTTTAGTATATCATGTGAAAACTCTAGAACCCTGTCGATTTCATTTTGGATTTCTCTTTTTTTGTTGCGACCATAAGTTGATATATTTTCCAAAATATATTAGATTCTTTGGTTTAAAAAGCACAAAATAATTCCATGGTGCTCAATTTTAACCATGTTAAATTATTGGAAAAAGGCAGTGACAAGCAATCGAAAAGTGATGTTAAAAGTTTCTTGTCCTTACATGTAGCGCTTAGAGCTCTGTTACAGGACAGCAGTGACATCCATTAGCTAAAAAAAATCAGTTTTACATCTGCTAGATTTCCTTGCTCTAAAAAGTGTATGGAGATACCAGCACCTGTGCAAGCAGCCCAATACACCTGATGAACAGCTCTCTGTTGCCATGTAAAACCAGTGGTTCCCAACCCTGGTCCTGGATTACCTCCAACTGTACACATTTTGGATGTCTCTCTACAGGTCTTGAAGTCTGATGAGTTGAATCAGGTGTGTTTGATTAGGGAGAATCAAAATGTGCAGATACAAATGTGACCAGTGATTTGAACCACTGCTCTATTGGTTTTATGCTGACACCAAGTGGTCACAAAGATGTATTTAACAATTTGGCTACACTTTATTTTAAGGCGTCATATTTACATTGTACTACTCTAGTACCAGTAAGTAAAATGAATTAACTAAATGCACTTAGTATAGAGTTATTGGGGTTGTTACTTGTAATTATGCATAATTTACTGTTATTACTATAGTAAGTACATGTTATAACGTGCAACTACATCATCTTAAAATAAAGCGCTACCAACAATTTTGATATCAGTGAGATTTGACTATTTATTAGTTTACAAAATAAAGCAATAAGACCATGTATTATTATGTTTTTATTTTTCATAAAAAAAATAATCCTTTGACCTTGAACAGACTTACAGCTCCAATCAATGTCCACAAATATCCATATAACATTTGTGCCTCTTCTGTTCAGCTGTTTTAGTATTGCTTTTTTATTGATATACACATGTGCCTGGGCCTTGGTATAAACTTAAAAACAAAACAAATCATAAAATACAGTCCATGTCATAACACAGTGTTCACAGTTCCCTCCTCACACGGGACATCTCTGCAGAAATTAAACTCAAAGATTTAAGACAAATAAACAGTTAAGAAAATCTATTGGCCTTTCTCACGAGCCTCGAAAACAACATCCAAGGCATTTTCACCATTAATCATCCTTTACGAGTGCATCAGAAACTGAAGTCATGTGTTTGCAGTCACGAGTGACAACCTCCAACAGATACCTACAGGAGAACAGTAAATGCTACACTTAAGCAGATCTCAGATCAGATTAAAACATTTAAATACTTTCCAACATTATTCATCGGTCATTTCACCCGCGTGTTGTTCAGTCGTGGAGATAGCGCCTCTAGCTTCACACCGTCGTCTGTTTCCCACCCCTCCTCCTCCTCCTGTTCTTCTTCATCAGTGGAGAACAGCTCATCTTCGAAGAAGGATCCACCCAGCCCGTACTCCTGTGTGTGAACTGACACCTCATTGGACAGCAGATGTGGAGAGCCTTCAATGAAGTCGGCAAACCTGAGTCCAAGTGTGTTTTTGTTTAGACAACATGACATTAAAATGGACCTTTTTCTTTCTTTATATAAACATTTTTGGTCTTAAGCATGATTCTTCAATTTTCTGAAGTCATTAACCATTGCGGTTTCAAACCTTTGTGTTAAATACTCAGAGTGAATTATTTTAACCAGAATTTATTGGCATGGGGCATAGAAAATACATAAGCTTGATTTTGGCGGACGAAATCTGCTATGAAAATGGTAGAACCCCATAGCAGATTTTTACAGGTGGTGCTGGGGAGGAGGAGTAAAGTAGTAATTACTATGTATATGTAATAGGATTTTGGAGCCCTGAAAGCGATGGGGAAAAAATGTAAGATGGGAGGGAAAATTCACATTTGCTAGAAAACTTTTGTGTTCTCCCTAGAAACTTTGCATTCGCTCACAAAACTTTTCAGATGGAAATAATATGAGTTGAGAGGATGAACTATATTTCAGTGTTTTTATGAGCGAACAAAGTTCCTTGGATGAATGCAAATATTTGTGAGAAAACGCAAAACATTCAAATGTAATTTTTCCTCCAATCTTACTATAACATACACTATGTAACTTGCTATTATTGAGTGAGTGCAAAATATCCATCTTTCAAACCACTTTACCCAAACAGTTACTATAATAATGATTTAATTTTTTTTCAAATTATAATAAGAGTTATTGGGACGGATTTTGCAGGAAATTGCCTATAAGCAGCAAATCATATCCGTACACTGAGAAAAGTAGAAACACACAACACAACAACAAACAGCAAAACTTAGGAGAATCACCAGTTGTTAAAACTAATTTTTTTTAACCTCGAAGGCTTGAACCACATCCATCCGTGCAAAAGAGCAAAGACGAAGCACAACCTAACCAATGTTCTTTAACAAGATGCGTGCACCTTTTTAACCACTAGAGCCCCAAAAAGTTACATACTGTAGCTTTAACACAGTTTCTAAAATATTTTCTCATACCTCTTAGGAGACTGGATCCTAGAGACCGTCTTCCAGGTGTTAAACTCAGGACTGCCGCAGTATTTCCTAAGTTCCTCCAGAGCTTTCTGAGTCTCCACCTCCGACTGTCTCTGATACTCCTCTTCTGTCAGCAGACGCCGTGGCTCGAGTTTCTTAGGCTTCAGCTTCCTTCAGAGCATTCATTCAGCAAGAAGACAATAACTACATTGCTCAAAATGTATTTGAACAACTTTTATTAAAGTTATATGCTCACTGATAAAGCATGAAGGCCTTGGTAAAAGGGTACTCCAGGTTCTTTGAGAAGAACGCAGCTATCATGATGGCCAGAGCCACTTGCTGGACCTGAATCCCAGCGTACACCAGCAGAAGGGCGAATATCTGCAGCGTCCAGGACAGGATGTTTACACTTCGCTCCTCCACCAGAGGCCCATAGCGGTAACAGACTGCAAAACTGATGAACCCGACAACAATGACATAACCTAAATAAATATATAAAACAAAGAACAGTCAGCACTCCATATACTTTAAAGACTAGTATAAAAATATATTAATCAAGTATTTGCAAAATAAAGTTTGTTTTGTAATATTTCAATCAAATCAAATAATACATAAAAAAATATAATTATTTATTTAATAAAAAAAATAAACAGTAGCTTACTTTTCACAATCCAGTCAAATCTGGTGTATAAAAATCTTATCTAAAGCCATAATTTCTCACTGAATATTGTTTCAAAGAGAAATATCATATGTTATATGATATGCATCATAAGTTTTCATGGGGCTCTCTTACCTATAGCCAGATGCCAGTGATCTTTAAGAATTATTTGGAGATTTCTAAACACCAGCTGGATGATGTAGAGAGAAAAGGACCAGCCACCCATCACCAGCACATAGAATGGGCTTTTCTACAGGCCAAGGAAACAAACATGTTGAAAGGTAATGAGACCACAGCGGATAGTTCTGTCGTCATTTCCTCAACCTCAAGTTGTTCTAAACCAGTGTGAATTTCTTTCTTGCTAAACACAAGAGATTATATTTCGAAGAATGCCAGTAACCAAACAGTTGATGGACCCCATTGACTTCAACAGTGCTTTCTTACATAATTTGGAAGTCAATGGGGTTCATCAACTGCTTGGTTACCCATATTCTCCAAAATAAACACAAAATTATTTTGTGTTCAGCAGAAGAAAGAAATTAATTTAGGAATAACTTGAGGGTGAGTAAATGACGGAATTTATCTTTTTCCCTTTCCCTTTATTAAGATTACACACCAACCAAGCCAACCAAGGTGTTCGACAGTAGAGAGAATGATGTTTAGTACTGATGCTTAGAGAATGTGAGGAATCCTACCTTGGGTAAAAAACGGCTGATGATGAAGATGACGATGATGAGGGACGCGATCATACCGGTGCTCATGCCAGCAGAGTAGTAGAACACTTGACTCCTATAAGACGGATGAAACGGGTGTGAGCAGAGACTTATAAACACAATATGTCTAAGTAACAACCTAAATTGTGCCTCCATCCAGGAAAAGGAGAACTGGCTAAAGAGAATATTTTTTATAATATTAATGTCAGTTACCTGCTTAGAATGTCTGCAAAAAAGAACAGCAACACTCCAGCCAGAAAAACCAAAAACAGGTAGATGTCAAAATCTACAGGAGGAAAAACAATATCAATCTCCAAATCAATAACACAACCCTGATTATATGAGAGCATGATTTCATTTAAGCAATATAATCTGCATAACCAACAGGAATACGTTTTCCCTATCCAAGTGGACTTTTGCCTTTCTAATATATTAATGCAAGTCCTTTCCAACTCACGTCGGCTAGGTTGTACTGTATAGAACGTATGGGAGTCTGAAGGGTCCACCCTGAAACAGGTCTTGTTGCTAAAGAGACTGATGCTCACGGTGGTCTCATTGGTCTGTTCACGAACAAAATACTGCACAAGTTTCCAGATGCTGAAATGCTCAAGCTCCTGCAGGTCCTGCTCATCATTAACCACCGTCACTTTCAACTTTGTAGTGCTCCACACTCTCACCTGTCAATCAAATAACAGGCAGGGGCTCTCAACTTTGATGCAGACATTACTGATCACATTGACAAGAGTCATAGTTTAAAGTCTTTTACCTGTATTCTAGTCCAGGTTTCCCTCCATCCAGGTATGATGGAGTTATAGTAGCAAAAATGTTGTGCAGCGTGTGCTTTGATTTCTTGTCCATCTTTAATTTCTATGATGGGACGGGTGGCACCTGCATGAAAATGACAGAGTAATAACTTTTGTGAATAATATGTGTGTGTTTAAATCATATTTTACATACACATTTTATACATATACATATTTTAAAACACGAAATTATAAAATAAGAACGTTTTATTTATAAAAAATAAAATGTTTTCCTCAAATCTACCGTGAAGTGAGGGTTTAACTTAAATATCTGGTTGCGACAATTTAAAAAAAAAAAAAGACAACAAACATTATCACATAACGTTACTTTTAAACCATCTGTTTCCACAGCTGTAACTAATTACATTAACAAATATATAACGTTAACGTTACCTAGTACGCTAACAACAACACGTATAGCTTTCTTAACTTAATTGTCCTAAATAATTTACAACAATATGTATCAAGATATAGTATCTTAAAGCTGTCTAACTATTGCTTACCTGAGATTTGAGAAAAATGAAATGAAAATAGCACAGTAGTCAAGATAACTTTCAATCTGACTGTTTTGATTCTAAAGCCACTTTCGGATTTCATTAATCCCGCCATGATGTCTTCTCGCGTTTCTTCGATGGTTGGAGTGACGTTACCAACGAGACTTGAGTGATGAACAGCGTCACCTGCTGCACTGGAGGGACCACGCGCTTCTGGTGCACCATCACACATGACTGCAAGTTATTTGTAAAAAATAATTTAACTGTAAAAGTCAAAAATGTTTTTTTGTTGTTGTTTTTAAATACTGTATTACATGCGAGTGTTTTCGCTGTGATGTGAAATAAATCGATAAAACTGTGGCACTGATTTTTATTTGTTTACCTTTTTTTATTTATTTTTTTGCTATTCATTTTAAGCAGGTGTTACAAACATGAAAGACACTCAGCCTCACTAACCCTATTAAACAAGTGATGGCAAAGTCGTTTCTCTGTCCGGTGCCAGATTGTCTTTTCCTGTTGTCTGTTCCTCATAATCCGCACTGTCTTTAAAGCTCTTGCCCTAATTATAGTTTAAAAACACTTACTCATCATACTTCCCTCTCTAAGAACATTCAATTTCCTCTCTATGTCAAGCAAAACCTCTTTTTGTCTGTCCATGAAATGGACAAAAACAAACAAAACATTTAATTGCAGAGCTCATGAAACTCCCTTTACAGAGCACGACCAAGCTTATCTGTTTCTTTAAACAGTCTAAATGACTTTCACCTGTTCATTTGAAATCTATAGTGAGTTGCAAATAAAATAATCAGGTGATCCAAGCACATATGCATAAAATAATTACAGATTCAGTCAAAATGTTAGTTGCCTACTTGTTCTATAAACAAGAATATTTCATCACTTTGATACAGAAATTATTGAATAAATTCTTTCAATCATAGCAAAATATACACAACCGAGTATAAAAAGATATATGTCTTCCTTACAGCTGTAGATCTCAATTGCAATGTGAAAATCACTTTATCACAAATCCAAAGAGAAGATATATATAACAATTAACAGCATGAGAGGTTGAGCTGCATGTCCAGGGCAGATGTAGGGTAAAACATTTTTTAAATCAGCATCTGGATGTGCAGCATTAAACTGCTCCATATGAGAAGATTTTGGGTCCTGACAATAAAGTACAAATGCTGGTCACGGATTCTCTCAACCCCAGGTTCCTCCCGGGTGGAAATCTGGAACAATTGTGGCAGCAGCAGAAAGAGGGGTGGAGTATCCCACAGTGAAGTTCTGCAGACCCAACATCAGACATTTCCAACTGTAGCGAAGAGCCTTCCCCACGTTCTGGAAGACAAACAGAATGTGGAAAAGAACACACATCGTGAATTTGTAACTTAGTCAACCAATATATTGTCTTTATTATATGATATGTAATATATTCATATTATATATGATATAATAATGCATATAAAATGTTATAATAATAATATTTTAAATGTGTGTGTGTTTTTTGTATGAACAATACATTACATAATCAAGGGAATTAATACTAAAATTATTGCATGACAAAAAGCAATACCTATAAGGAAAAAATACCCTAAATTTATATAAAAAGATCTGGTTCCCTTTTATTTTTCCAGAACTGTGGTGATTACTTTTAATTTTAATTTGTGTATTATTATTTTTTGGATAAATAATTTACTTAAATTAAAATGAATAAAAACTATTTTAAATGTTAAAAATGACAAAGGGTTTTATTTTGTGAAATTCCTAATGAAAATATTTAAACTCAAAATAATTTGACTGCTAGGAAAACAGTGCTCACAATGCTTTGGCCTTTTTGTAAATCTAAGCAACAAATCAAAAATAATTTAAACAATTGGATTAAAACGCAATCCAATTCCTTTGAAAAATAACTATTTTCATTCACAGATCCAGGAGATTTAGCTTGTGCCAGCAGGAATATTATACGAATTAAGACTTTGAGTGGTTTAAATACCGGAAATCCAAGTAGACAATTTAGCTGGATTAAACACTAGGCTTTATCATTTTAAACCGTAAACAGCATGTAGCTTAGTGTCTAAGTGTACATTAGTGACGGTCTCTCTGTGTGACAACAGGCCAGAAACAGGATGCACTGCTTTATCCTGTGGGAGGAAACATTTGCTGCATGACAATGGATCACTGCATGTGATCTGAATGACCCCTTCCTCCAAAAATAACAAATGACTGACTATGTACTAGCCCTAGTTGTTTTTCCAAATCATCCAGATATGGGCAAATAGTGAATGCAATGTAGGCTAATGTTAAAAACATAATGCAAGTAAATTGTCTCTCCATCCTTTGCTTCATTTTTAACGAAATCTTACATTCGTCACCATTCGCATGTTTTATGTTTTGCAAATTTAAACATTTGGTTTTCTGTAATGTTTTGAGTCTCATGTTAGAGTTGTCCATAATGTAGCAATAAAAAAAGGTAAATCTATCCTATTTGTGGTTGTGCCCAGTGAAAATTGCAGGGCACGTGTGAACTTGAAATACTGGCCCAACTGGACCAGCAACAGAAAATACTTATTGTTGAGCCCTGTATTTCACTGTATGTTGTTGAGAAAGTTAGCCATTAGCACTAAACTACTACAAGCTACTTTAGTAAAGGTGCTTTGAAAAAAACAAAAACAAAAACAGGGCTAGATTTTAAGTAGATTACAGAGAAATGCCATGTTTACTAAAGATACTCCATTTACTCAGTCTCAGCAGTTTAAATTGGCCAAGTCTGATAAGGAAACAGTCTAAGATGACCCGTTGATCTTTGACCTTGTCTAACACGGGGTCAGCGAAGTCACTATAAAAGTCATGCTTGTTGAAAAATATAATCATTTTTGTGGTTATAATATTCAAAGCATTTACTTAAGTGATAATTTTATCTGTGCAGGATTTCATAATCAAAATCCCCTTGATGGAAAATAATATTTAATTGTTTTAAATGACTGAATAACATATGACAACTTTTCTGTTGAATTATGTCACTTATCTCACTCATGAAGGCACTGGTCATTTGGTAACTCATGGTAGACATTTTGTGATATTTTAAATCAGGATAACACAGTGACAAAACCATTGTTAAAAATTTCATCCAAGTTCCCTCAAGTTTAAAAAATAAATATATATAATACATAAATAATAAGAAAATTAACATAAACAACTGCAAATAAAATTCAGAATCAGAATTGAATAGTTATTTAAACCACAAGAATACAATGACAAACTTTCAAATTTTCCAGTAGGCTATACTTGTCATTATTGGAAAGTTTAACTAACAGGTAGGCCTACTTGGGATTGTCTGTATCCCAATAGTAACAATAGTGAATAAATACTAATGAAAAGTTAGTAGTAGTAGTAGTGGTGAAAATAAAGACTTGTCATTGCTAGATTACTTACTAGTATTCTATTTAAAGTAGCAGTGATATAAAATGATTATGTTTAGGGAGAGGCACAAGCTATATTATACTCAAATGGTCTTCTTCTTTTTTTGGCAAAAAAGAAATACTTTTATCAAGCAAGCACTCATTAAATTGTATTTGAAATTCAAATAAATGCTGTTCTTTTAAAAATGCAGCCAGCAAAAAGTCGTCTATTAGACGTTGAATAGACGTAATTTTTACGGTCTAATTACGGTGATCCCTGAAACAAAATGCATCAGTTGCCACAAATATATTCAGCACCACAACCTTGGTGAAATGCGTATTCTTTCAAACACAAACAAAAAAGTAATGGCCTTAAACTTTTGAACAGTAGGCTAGTAGTGTGCATTAAAGCGCAAGTGAAATATTCATCCTACCTTTTTGTATTTTTTATACTTTTCTTTCTTTTTCGTTTTCTTTTTCTCCTTTAGTTTGTGTTGGCTGTCATCTTCCACTAAAGACTGGTATGGAGATCTCTCTGGCAGTAAAGTGAAGCGCGGATCTCTGGGCCTCTTCTCCCCCGGGTGATCGAGGCTCTGCTCCGGTGAGCCGCTGTCGACCTGCCGCCTGTATCTGCCACCAGTGTCCTCAAAGAGGCCAAGCCGAGGCACACAGAGAGACTTTGGCTTCATGGTATTCACAGGAACGTGTTGTTAGTGCACTCAGATAAAGCTCTCAGGACTACATACATACGCACATCCTCTTGGAGCAGCTCTGCAGTGTGTGTGTGTGTGTGTGTGTGTGTGTGTGTGTGTGTTTGGCTGGACTCCAGCTCTGATTGACACATCAGGGGGGAAAGTCTGACAGACTGGAGACAAACTCTTGTTGAGTGTCCGACTCTGGGGTCAATGAAGTGTATTCAAATTAATTTCCATTCTATTGAATTCACTTCACTGGCCTATACAATACAAAATAATGGAAATCACTTTATTATGTGATTGATTGATTTAATACAATGCTGACACTTTCCACAGGTACAAAATAGGCCTGAAACTATTTTATATAAAGGTTATCAAAAAGATAAACGTTAATGATAAACGTATAGCCAATTTCCCATAAATGTTCCCAAGAAATATAGCCAATTTGTTTGATCTTTTTTACTTATCATGTTATTTATTGTATGTTTTTTTTTTTTTTTAGAAATATATTTTAAAAAACAGTGCAAGTAGGCCTACTTCAACCATTATGTTCTAAACGAGAACCCGCCCCTTTTTGACCACGTGATCATTGACTGACAGGAGTGAAATCATTGAAGCGAAAGTAGTATTGAGGACATTTGGACATAGGCTACACCTATGGGCTACACACACCGGCTTGTTCGTAAGTACACATATAGTTTCTTAGAAATACGTAAATTAGACTTTAACTTTTAAAAGGTAGCCTATTTCAGCTTTACAATCGATGAAGGTTGACAGTTAGCTATTTATAATAAACTGTCATTACAGTGGATTACCACATGCTTGAATGCTTTTTAAATCCTAATAGCCTACTTATCTACTTTCATCTTTAATTTCTGTATTTTTTATAATTAGATGACTTTGTTTAGTGTTCAATTTATCTCTCATTAAGTCTCTTTAGACTCTTTTACTCAGTCCAGACAGTAGCCTAGTAGTAGTAATAACAACAACAACAACAACTTATTAAACTTGCTTAGAATGCACAAAATTAGAAGGCAGGCGTTCTTTAATTATACTCTCTTACAATGGCAAAAGAAGTGACTGTACAAAACTTTTTTTTTTTACTTTAACTGGGTGTGTGTCAGTTAAAAAAAAGTGTTTACTGGTGTTGTCATCATTTTAACTTAAATTACACAGTGGCATATTTCTTAGCAAAACTTACACATACAACGAAATATATAAAACTAAAGAAATTTGAGGGTAATTTGAGACCAACACCCTTCTTTTTGTTAATGTCATTTTATGAGTAGTTCAAAAGGGATGTATGATGCAACAATGCTTTTTTAAGCACTGGTGATGATTTTTGCATGTGATGTCCTCAAAATCCCATGGCATCAAGTGTACACACACACACACACACACACAGTATATGCTCGTGTTTTTGAAATGTGCTTAAAAATAATTAATAATACAATCTCAGCACTTACCACAAAACCATATGTGTATGTGCACGCAAGGCTACTGTTGTGTGACATGAGGTTACTTGTAAAATGGTGTATACAATTTAGCCACAAAACAAAGAACCACTTTTTTCAAACATAACCCTGCACGAATGTACGCAACTAGTTTAGCCAACTATACTTATGGTTCCTCATTCTTTTGTTGCATTTTGTAAATTGCAACATTAATGTTCATATTACACCATTTCTAGATTAAGATAAAGTCCTCTACATTACTTCATACAGTCATGGCCAAAATTGTTGGCACCCCTGGTAAATATGATCAAAACTGGCTGTAAAAAATAAATCTGTATTGTTTATCCTTTTGATCTTTCATTCAAAAAAATTGCCAAAATTCTAACCTTTCATTGAAGCAAGAGAATTGAAAGTGGGGCTAAATCACATTATGAAATAAATGTTTTTCTCCAAAACACGTTGGCCACAATTATTGGCACCCTTTTATTAAATACTTTTTGCAACCTCCTTTTGCCAAGATAACAGCTCTAAATTTTCTCCTATAATGCCTGATGAGTTTGGAGAACACCTGACTAGAGATCAGAGACCATTCCTCCATACAGAATCTCTCCAGATCCTTCAGATTCCCAGATCCATGTTGGTGCTTCTTCTCTTCAGTTCAGCCCACTCATTTTCTATAGGGTTCAGGCCAGGGACTGGGATGGCCATTGCAGATCTTGGTTTTGTGCTCAGTGACCTATTTTTGTTTTGATTTTGATATTTGTTTTTGGATCACTGTCCTTTTGGAAGATCCAAACATGGCCCGTTATAAGATTTCTAGCCCTGGCTGTTAGGTTTCGATTTTTTATCTGTTGGTATTTGATCCAATCCATGATGCCATGTATCTGAACAAGATGTCCAGGACCTCTGGCAGAAAATTAGGCCCACAACAGTAAAGATACAGCAGAGTATTTCATTTTACACATGGGATACTTTTTTATCCCTGTGTGCACCAAACCCATCTTAAGTGTTTGCTGCCCAAAAAGCTATTTTTTTGGTTCCTCTGTCCATAGAACGTTTGAAAAGTACCTGACACTACTGGCACTTCAAACGGGACGGGTTCTATGGTCAGATGAAACAAAAAAATAGCTTTTTTGGCAGCAAACACTTAAGATGGGTTTGGTGCACACAGGGATAAAAAAGTACCCCATGTGTAAAATGAAATACTCTGCTGTATCTTTACTGCTGTGGGCCTAATTTTCTGCCAGAGGTCCTGGACATCTTGTTCAGATACATGGCATCATGGATTGGATCAAATACCAACAGATAAAAAATCGAAACCTAACAGCCGGGGCTAGAAATCTTATAACGGGCCATGTTTGGATCTTCCAACAGGACAGTGATCCAAAAACAAATATCAAAATCAAAACAAAAATGGGTCACTGAGCACAAAACCAAGATCTGCAATGGCCATCCCAGTCCCTGGCCTGAACCCTATAGAAAATGAGTGGGCTGAACTGAAGAGAAGAAGCACCAACATGGATCTGGGAATCTGCAGGATCTGGAGAGATTCTGTATGGAGGAATGGTCTCTGATCTCTAGTCAGGTGTTCTCCAAACTCATCAGGCATTATAGGAGAAAATTTAGAGCTGTTATCTTGGCAAAAGGAGGTTGCAAAAAGTATTTAATAAAAGGGTGCCAATAATTGTGGCCAACGTGTTTTGGAGAAAAACATTTATTTCATAATGTGATTTAGCCCCACTTTCAATTCTCTTGCTTCAATGAAAGGTTAGAATTTTGGCAATTTTTTTGAATGAAAGATCAAAAGGATAAACAATGCAGATTTATTTTTTACAGCCAGTTTTGATCATATTTACCAGGGGTGCCAACAATTTTGGCCATGACTGTATATTCTTTTGAACAAACTTACTTAGATTTGATAAAAATTTCTTAATAAACGCTCAAATGGGTTATTAAAATAAGTGGTTGTGATACATAATGTATTTGCAACATTATGGGTTTTTGTTCTTATCTTTTTCCTGTCTCACTTTTGTTCAGTCTTACATTTTGAAATTCTTGTTTGTAGTCCATATCATGCGTTTGTTCACTAATCACTCACTGATTGTGTCCAGGCGTGTCTTGTTTAATGTTCTTGTATATTGATAGTTCTTAAAATGTCAAAGTTTTGTCCACTTTCCCAGAAAAGAAAAATAATCATACATATATATATATGTTTTTTTCTTTTTTCAGATGCAAGCTGTTGAACCATTGGACATGAAGTTTAACTGAAGAAAAAGTGTGGACCGGTGAACTGAATTTTTAATGAATCTGACGGATTTAAGCATTCCATATCCTGGGACTCCATGGTGAGAAAAGTGTGGTAAAATGTTTTTTTTTTTTTTAAGCATGTATGAGATAAATGATTGAATAAACAGATTTCTAAAAAAAAAAATTCTCTCATTCAAGGATGGTTTCACGAAATCAGCCAAGCCATGTTTCTTTAAAAAGTACCAGTTCTATGCTGGATCCAATTGATTTGAAAAGGGAACCTCTCTATTCAGTACGAAGGTATGAAGGTCTTTGATTAATAAAAGTATTATAGTTGTTGTTTTTTTTGGACAGTAATGTTCTCTGTGTGAGAGTTCAGTCATTTCATTGTCAATATATTTCTTACAGGTATCACAAGAACAATATTCCTGACTCTACAGTACAGTCCAATTCAGCCATGGAGTGCCAACAAGACTATAAATCAAGACTGAAATTCAAATTTCAATGCATTCACAATGACATGTCCAAACAATCAGATCCCACATTCCTGAATGACATCTTCACAGAGCTTTACATCACTGAAGGGGAAAGTGAGAATGTCAACAAAGAACATGAAGTGAGACAGATTGAGATGGCGTCGAGGAGAAAAACCACAGTAGACATTCCAGTCAAATGCAATGACATTTTTAAACACTCCCCTGAAAAAAACAGACCCATCAAATGTGTGCTGACTAAGGGAGTTGCAGGCATTGGGAAAACGGTCTCGGTGCAGAAATTCATACTGGACTGGGCCGAGAGCAACACTAATCAGGATATCGAGTTTGTGTACCCACTTCCGTTTCGAGAGCTGAACCTGATGAAAGAAAACCAGTATAGCTTGATTGAGCTTCTCCAACACTTCAAAATGGAAACGGGCTTTGGAGTTGGTGACAAAAAGCAAAAAGTTCTCTTTATCTTTGACGGTCTAGATGAATGCCGCTTTCCTTTGGATTTCCACAACAATGCAAAGTTGAGTAACCCAACTCTGCCAGCCTCTATTGACGTTTTGTTAACCAATCTCATCAATAACACACTGCTTCCTGATGCCCTCCTCTGGATAACTTCTCGACCAGCAGCAGCCAGTCAAATCCCTCTTGGGTATATTGACCTGGTGACTGAAGTTCGAGGGTTTACTGACCCGCAGAAAGAAGAATACCTCAACAAGAAAATCAACGATGAACACCTCTCTGGACATATCATTGCACACTTAAAGTCGTCAAGAAGTCTGTACATCATGTGTCATATACCAGTCTTCTGTTGGCTCTCTGTTACGGTGCTAGAGAGAATGTTCAATGAAGCGGAAGATGGAGAAATTCCAAAGACTCTCACTCAAATGTACACACACTTTCTTCTCATGCAAACCAAAGCGAAAAACATGAGATACACTAAAGATTACAACCCAGGCCTGGAGGATGAAGACATGATTTTAAAGCTGGGTAAACTAGCCTACCAACAGCTAAAAAGGGGCAATCTGATATTCTATGAGGAAGACCTGATGGCTTGTGGGATTGATGTGAAGGAAGCCGTGGTGTACTCAGGTGTTTGCTCACAGATCTTCAGAGAGGAGTCTGCAATAACTGAGAACAAAGTGTACTGTTTCATCCATCTGAGCATTCAGGAGTTTTTGGCAGCCATGTATGTGTATGTCATGTTTAAAGTCCACCACAACATCATTCTTGATAATGAAGAGCATCAAGAGACCACCTTGTTTGAGTTGCATAAGTGTGCCATTGACAAGGCTATACAGAGCGAGAATGGACACCTGGATCTTTTCCTCCGCTTCCTTCTGGGCCTTTCATTGGAGTCCAATCAGACCCTTTTACAAGGCTTGCTCTCTCAATCTGGTAGCAGAGCCTGTCAGAGCATTGAGGATACCGTCGAATATATCAAGAGGATGATAGAGGAGACGTCCTTGCTAGAAAAGTCCATAAATCTGTTCTACTGTCTCAATGAACTGAATGAACTCTCCCTGGTCAAGGAAGTCCAGCGCTTCCTGAACTCTGGGCATTTTTCTAAACTCTCCCCTGCACAGTGGTCTGCCCTAGTTTTTGTGTTATTGACATCAGAAGAGAAGCTGGATGTGTTTGACTTGAAGAAGTACATCAGGTCAGATGAAGGCCTTACCAGATTGTTGCCGGTTGTCAAAGCTTCAGAATCAGCTCTGTGAGTTCTTGTTTTGACGTTTCATATTTAAAAGTTATCCTAATAGTGTGATTGAGGTCACATGTAGTGTGTTTGTGTAGTGTGTTTGGTTTTTATTTATTATATCTACATTATATTCCAGACTGGATAATTGTGGACTTACTATGAGATGCTGTAGAGCTCTTGCCTCCACTGTTGGTTCCAGCTCTTCAAATGTACGAGTGCTAGATCTGTGCAATAACTCCATAGGAGACAAAGGACTGGAGCTTCTGACAGCCGGACTGGAAAACACACTGTGCAATTTACAGGAACTGAGGTAAAGCTTTTGGCCATGTGTCTGTGTGTATATATATGTGTGTGTGTGTGTGTGTGTGTGTGTGTGTGTGTGTGTGTGTGTGTGTGTGTGTGTGTGTGTGTGTGTGTGTGTGTGTGTGTGTGTGTGTGTGTGTGTGTGTGTGTGCGTGTGTGTGTGTGTGTGTGTAGATACATTATGAAGATAGTCTAGATACATACTACTGTTCAAAAGTTCTTAAATGTTTTTGAAAAGAAAATACAGTAAAAACAGTAATATTGTGAAATATTATAATTATTATAATTTAAAATAGTTTTCCATTTTTATATATTTTAAAATGGGATGTATTCCTGTGATGGTGAAGCTGAATTTTCAACCTCATTACTCCAGTCTTTAGTGTCACATGATCCTTCAGTAATTATTTTAATATGCTGTTTTTTGGAAACCTTGATTTAAAAAAAATCAGGATTCTTTGATGAATAGAAAGTTCAAAAGAACATATTCTATTTGAAATCTTTAGTAACATTATAAATGTCTTTATATTGGTCAATTGGTGTCCTTGCTGAGTAAAAGTTCAAAAAAATGATTAATTAACATTTGTTTTGAATTACATTAGATTTAAATGTGATGTGAAAACATGAAACCTTAAAAGATGATGATGATGATGATTGTTGTTGTTATTATTACTGTTATTGAGTATCGCATTTTAGACATAATATTGACAGTTCTTACACGGTGGTGCTTCGTTTCGGTATGAAGCGTTTTTGAACTAATCATTTGAATGAGTGATTCAACGATTCACTCAGAACGAATCGGTTGGTTGAATTCTTTACAGACTTTCTAAGTCATGTTGCCACTTCAATGTATCGTATTATAATCTGCTTAAAGAGTGACTCAAAAATCCCCACCACTAATGTACACTACAGCCTGGAACCCGAAAACACAGACAAGCAGAAATGTATTGTAAATATTCTGTTTATTAAATATTTTGGATAATAATGTTTTCAGCTGCGAGTAAGAGTTTACTCTCAGCTCTATTCTGGATGAATTCCAGTTTCCAAAATCATTGCAGTGTCTGGGCCCATCAGAATAATTTGTAATGTCCTCAAGACAATGATTTTTTATATTGTGTGAATTCATATTTAGTACCACTTGCTCTTGAAAGATTTATGATGTGATGTGTTACTGTTTCCTCAGGCTCTCATACTGCAGAATCACCACAAGCGGCTGCTCGGTTCTGGAATCAGGACTGCTCCCAAATCTCCCAAACCTTAGGGTGCTGGACCTGAGTGAAAACAGTCTGAGAGAAACAGGAATTAAGATCTTGGCCAATTACCTGAGGCATCAGCACTGTAAACTTGAGATACTGAGGTAAACATCCTTCCTCCCCCCCACTTCAGTTCATGGGAAGGCATCAATAACAAATGTAGAATGAGTTTGGTCCTTATTATGATCACATGTCATTGCATTATTCATAGGCTCAAGGATTGCAGAGTTACACCTAAAGGCATCTTTGCAATAACCTCAGCTCTACAGTCCAACCCATCTCACTTAAGAGAGCTTGACCTGCACTGGAATAACCCAGGAGATGATGGAGTGGAGAAGCTTTCAGCTGTAATGCAACATCCTCTTTCCCGACTTGAAACTCTTTGGTACTTTTTGTTAATGAAATGTTTTTTTCATATACATATATTCTGTTCAAAATTTTGAGGTCGGTAAGATACAAAGAAAAGAAAAAGAAATTAATACTTTTGGGTGCATTAAATTGATCAAAAATGACAAAAAAATATATCAAATAAATGCTTACTGTTCATCAAAGAATCCTGAAATATATATATATATTTTAAAAATACTAGCATGACTGTTTTCAATGTTGAAAATAATGATAAATGTTTTTTGAGCAGTAAATCAACATATTAGAATGATTTCTGAAGGATCATGTGACACTGAAGACTGGAGTAATGATGCTGAAAATTCAGCTTTGCATCACAGGAATAAATTACATTTTAAAATATATTAAAATAGAAAACGTTTAATTCAATTATAATACTATTTCACAACATTACTGTCTTTACTGTATTTTTGATCAAATAAATACAGCCTTAGTGAGAATAAGAGACTTCTTTTAAAAAATATTTTAATAATCTTCCCGACCCAACATATTTGAGCGAGCGGTGTGCTATTATAAATACTAATCGCTAATTCAAATGTCTATTTGTTCCACCTGTAGGCTAAGTTACGGTTTGCTCACTGTGAAATCCTGTCAGTCTTTGGCTTCAGCTCTGAGGTCCAGCTTCTCAACTCTGAAAGCTTTAGACCTGAGCGGCAACGCAATATATGATGAAGGAGTTAAAATGCTCTCAAATGGACTTGGAAGCCCTCATTGTAAAATAGAGATTTTGAGGTAAGGGTTTCAAATCTACATTTAAATACACACAGCGAACACTTTAAGCAATTCTTGTCTTTTCAGGTTGGCATTGTGTGAGATCACAGAGGTGGGTGTCGCTGATTTGGCCTCAGCCTTCGTTTCTAACCCGGGTCCTCTGAGAGAGCTGGACTTGAGACAGAACCACATAAAGGATTTTGGTGTATCAAGACTTGCTGAAGTAGTGAAGAACTCCAACTGTAGGCTGGAGACGTTACGGTGAGCAGAACCCAGCATTGAGACTTTCATTATAGTGCTTGCAAGGTAGCTGTGCATACAATTTCAGTCTAAGGGTACACATTAAAAGTAATGTGCATTACATAATCAGATACATTTTTTGATGTAACAAGTAATGCACTACTTTATTAATGTACACATTAATACTTGAGTTAGTTTCTTAAAGTAATGCACATTACTTTTCAGTTAAATAAATTTGCATTTATAAACAGACAAATTGTAAAAAGGTAACAAAACAAATATTTGTTATATATATACATATTTCTAGCGGTCAGGCAATATTCTAAGCGGTCAGAATATAACGATATTCTAAGGCTCGGTTTCACAAACAGGGTTTAGATTAAGCCAGGATTACAATATTGTGGTTATTTTTAAGTAACTTTCCCCAACACTGGTCTTAGGTGTGCTTTTTTGATTATGATGTCAGTTGCAGTGGGTCTTCTTTGTTTAGATGCTGAATTGTGACTGTTGAATTGTAAATGTTTTAACATTAAACGTCTTACATAACAGTTTAGGAGACAGTGGGGTCACAAAGGAAGGTTGTGCTGTCCTCGCCGCTGCTCTAAACTCAAACCCCTCTCATCTGATGGAGCTGGACCTGAGCAATAATGAGCTCACCGACGCAGGGATGAGGCTCCTCTCTCCTGTCCTGAGGAATCACAGCGGCAACATTGTGAAATTAGAGTATGTTTTCTACAAATACTCTCAATTTTTTTAAAGAACTGAATGTTTTTATTCAACTAGGATGCGTTAAATTAATCAAAAGTGACAAAAAAATAAATAAATAGATAAAGAAATTTAAATAAATTAAATCAAATTTAAAGAAAAAAAAAAATCCTGAAAAAAATATATTCAAACAGAAAACATTAAATTGTAATAACAATAAAAATCTTACCGACCCCAAACTTCTAAACAGTGAGATACACAATGATTTAAAAAAAAAAGATAAATAACATCTCTCTATCATTGTTTTCCCTAGTTTGAGCCAGTGTGGTTTAACTGTGGACTGCTGTGATTCACTGGCTGCAACTCTAGTAGAAAAATCCTCAAGTCTTAGAGAACTGAATTTGGGAGTAAATAATCTACAAGATCTGGGAATTACAATCCTTTGTGCTGGATTGGAAAATCCACATTGTCAGCTGGACATTTTGAGGTAACTCTACATCCAAAAGGTTTCTTTCATCGAAGTTCATTTGTGATTTTTCTCTCAAATACATGAAGATTGTATTTGACTTTTTTTTATTAATGATCTATGCCTAAAATATTGTTTGCACTTAACTAATACGTTTCTATAGGCTATCCAACTGTGGGATCACAGGGGAAGGTTGCACTATTTTATCCTCTGCACTGAGATCTAAGCACTCACTTTTAAGAGAGCTGGACCTGAGTGAAAACAATCTCACAGATTCAGCCGTGAGGCCGCTATCTGTTCTACTGGAGGATCCAGAGAGTAAACTAGAGAAACTCGTGTAAGTAGTTCCTTGTGACGGAGGCTATTTGCAGTAGTTATGAATTTATGAACACCTGAAACCGCATAACAGCTACAGTGTGTTATACAAAATACTCAAAACTATATATTTGCATTTGTTGAGCATTGCTTGTGGGATGTTGAATGTAATAAATAAACCCTTTTTTCTTTCCAGCTTGTATTAGTTTTCATCAAGATTTGATGAAAGTAGCAGAATACTGCCATACCTGACCACTGATGACCACTTCTTATGATTAGTCATTTATATGACATTTTCAGATGTATTATTTTTTAAATCCGTTATTTATATTGTTCATATATACATGTATATATATTACGCTATTATATGCTGGTATGAAATACTGAGCAGAAATTGGCATTGCTTCATAAAATGTTGTCTACAGACAGTATTGATATTTAAGATATTAGCAGGAGTTTCAGAAACTAAGTAAGTTAAAACCTTTAAATAAGACTAATAAGTTGAAATATTTGTGCGAATCACAAATGTTACAAGTTGATTGTTGCACTGCTGTCTAACATGGTCAATATCTATATTTATATTCACAAGAATCACCAAGTTGTGCTCAGACACTAACACACTATTTCAACTGTACAGTTGTTAAACCTGTGTCATAGACTTTAATAAATGTGTGTCATTTGATTGAATATTTAACATTTATTTAGAAAATGTGTTATTCTTTATCCTGTAAAACTTTATGGTTGTATCAATAAACCTTATTACAAATAAATGAAAGACTGCTTGTTATTTGGTGTGGGCATCTGTATTCAATCACCATTTTCATGAGAGCGAACACTTACATTTTAATTAAGTCATCACAAAAATCAGCAGAATTTTTCCTTCCAAACCTTTATTTTACACAAAACAGCATCAAACATGCATTTAATCTGTTTTTCAATTGTTTCTATTTTAGATTAGACTTGGGACAGATATTTTCCTCCTTCTAACACACCAAAATGGAAATATTTACAAGAAATCAGGTGGACAGAAAATACAGACAAACTTGACAGCAGAAACGGAAAATTTCTGATCCCTAAGAGGGAGGAAAGACATGTTTTCATTAACATAATATAATGTACAACATGACCTCAACATCTACAGTTTTCAATGCCGAGTCGTGATGTGGCCGAGATCTCATACATCAGGTGGAAGCTGATGCTTTGTGTGGAAGGTTGCGCTCAAACTGAACGAAACCTTTTGTTGCTTGTAGAAGCAGTTCAGTCAGTTCCTCGACCTTGCCTAGTGCTCTGACAGTGGTGCGAGTTGCTCTTCTAAGCCAATCTTCCTTAATGTTGAGGTCCAAACTCAGACAGGAAAAGCCTGTGAAACTCGAGCTTTACCAGTAGAAGGTTTTAGTGAGGAAACTGGCTGCTGAGTTCAGCCAGCTGCCACCGCTGTCTTGTTTAGCACCAGTGCGAGACACTGCACGGTCAAGCTCTTTCTCTGGACTCTCTTCCTCTGGCAGGTAATCTGGCAGGTGGGCATTTTCTTCCACCTTTGAGCCAGAGGTGCTGAGTGGAATGAGAACCTGTAACCATAGTACAGCCATGTACCGGTAAGTAATAAATAATATCATACTAATAATAATATTTTATATAATATATATATATTACACACACAGATAGATAGTGGCTAGTTCAAATTACTGTATTCCACTGTTTTCCAGGAAGGGTTTATGAATTTATAGCAGTTATATTACAGCTGTATAACTTTCAGCTATTATTGTAATTGATCAAGCCAACCCAATAAATCGAACAAACTATGTTTTAACTTTTGAAAAAAAAAAAATGTAAATACAATTGGTATATTTTTTATTACTTTTTTTAAAATTAAATTTTTAATGTAATCAAATATAAACATTAAAAGGTTATTTATATTAATTACCGGTATGTATATCTAATTTAATGATGACAATGAAAAGCATGTCAAGGCATGTAAACATGTACCTTATGAATTAAAATTTGCATTAATACACAAATGATTATTTAACATTTATAATTAATTATATGATTTATTAATCTTTTTTATTTTAATGTAATAATTAGCATTTATAACTAATTATATAATATTTAATTATCTTTTCTATTTTTTTTATTACATTTTAAAAATGTACACGTAAACATTTGACCCGACCAGTTTAGCAGCAGGATATTGTTGAGCCATGGATCATCATTCTCAATGTAAAACATATTTAAGTACATACTTAAAGCAACAGCAACACCCACCTCTTCTCCATTTTCATTTTTCACCACCTGTTTAACTGAAAGCCCTTCTGTGGCAGCAATAGCAGTGGCCAGACTCTGAACAAAAGACATTTGCTTATTAGTTTTTCATGCACATAATGACAACAAAGTTGCTTTTATTAGTTGACTCTCTCCTCACAGAAAGAAGAATATAATGTCCTGAGCTATATGTACCTCGGTGGGCAGGTCAGCACGGATGCGTACAGTACATCTCTTCAGCGCCATCTGGAATGTGAAGCTGATTACACCTTTGACTCTCAAAAGGGCTTCTTCACAGACACCTCTCTGATCCTGTCAACACAATACCACATGTGATTTCACCCAGTAATGTGCATAAATAAGAGAGAAACTGTTTACGATCCAGGTACGATTAGCCAAAAGCAAGATATATTACATACTGCCCCATCCAAGCCTTGTATGTGCAGGGTCACTGATTTTGCTTTCTTGTTGGAGCTGTTGATGAAGAACTGTGGTTTGTTGTTCTTCTTCTTTTGCTCTGGACAAGCCTGTCTCTGTGTTTGAGCACTCAACACTCCATATACCTCTTTTGCAAGGTCTGTAATATCAGTCGTCATGTCAGGCCTTCAAACAGTACAAGGGGGAGGGGGAGGGGGAGGGGGGGATATAAAACATCATTAAAACAAGATTTTAAGAATAAGGAGAATTGATGGATTGTGCACAGTAATACAATGAAAAGTAATTAGTCAAATTAGATTTTATGGCAGTTTCAAGATATTAAAAATAGATCTTAGATCACTTAATCTACCAGTAAATTAAATAAAAAATAAAAAACACCTCTCCATCAGTGTCTCCAGGCTAACCATCATGCCAAGCTCATTTTTCATAGTGTTGATGTTGCGAGGCGCTTCAGCCAGGTACCGCAAAGTCTGAGGAGACATAGCAAGAGAGGTTAGGCTAGTACTTTTTTAAGAGAGGCCATATAACACCCTTTTGGGCTCTACTAGAATAGGGTTTTTATGCTAGACTGTTAAAAAAAGATAAGCATTTTATTTTTGCAGCACCTCTTGTCCCAATCTATCAGTAACACTCTGTTTTGTTCTGGTCTCTATGACGCACCACCTTCCAAAAAGCACAATTTGCTCTGATTGGTCTGCTGGACCAGTGTGTTGTGATTGGTTGTCACACCCCTTACAATAACCAAGTTTCAACGCCCTAATAATGCAACTAAACCAGGCCTCATCCCTTTTTCTGTGTATCCCTTGGGTGGGAATTGTTCAAATGAGTGATATCGTGACATGTACATTCCTGGAAGAAAACTCAAGACTACAATCAATGGGGTTTCATGGAGTTCAGAAACCACACTTACTGATATAGAAAATAACTCTCTTTGGAGTGACTTTGTAGACCTTTTTCATGCTCATCATTACACACTAAAGAAAGTAGAAAATAAAAAAAGCATAATTGATCCGCTTTAATAAACAAAGTTTTGTGCATTGACAAATCAGTGTACCTGAAGGGTGGCAAAAAGCACTTTAGAGTCTTTATGGTCTAGAAACAGGACTAGTCCTGGAAGGCAACCCTGGTCCTGAACAATCGCCTCCCGATTCTGAGGTTCTGATGCCAAGTCCCGCAGCTGTGTGACTACTGATAATGCGTCCATCATTTTAGCGGATACCTAAAACACCAAGGGATATGAAGAAATCAAATAATATGAAACATCTGATAACATAGATTGCCTTTCATTTATTAAAAATTGATCCCTTTGTTTTCTCACTGATTTGTATGTATTGTGATCATAACTTATATGAGACAAACCTATTTTAATAGTACATTAATAAAATACCCTTTAAATCGTATATGCACTAAATATGGTGGCTGTGGGCGTATTAAACCATGTTTTATTCTATAGAGCTTTGACAAACATCTTTCAGAAAGGGCAACAGCTTCGGTCATGTGACCATTGACACAATTGTATTTTCTGCATTTTCAACCATGTGTAAAATACATATAAGTCCTTCTCAAAAGTAATTTGGTCACAAATGGTATTAAAGAGTTAACAAAAAAGAGGTAATTAGAGCACAAAAGCTGAAGAAACTTCGAGACAATCTGTTAAGCTGTTAGCATGATAGCTAACTTACATAGCTGGAATTCCGATTCTAGTTTTGCCGCAATTTACATCTGTGTATTTGAAAGAAAGTCAATGTTTATTCATTTTAACCTTCTTATATGTCATACTTTGTGCCATATGTTGATTATGAAACTATAAAATTACAGTGTACTCACCACTGCCGTTACTTTTAACAGCACACAGTCGCGCACACAAAAAAACAAAACTTCCCACTGCTTCTGTTCAAACAAAATGATTGGTCGAATGCGCTGACGACGTTTCTAAATCGTTCAAGCTGATTGGCTACAGGCTTTTACCCTCCTCTCCAGACCAATCACAAACGCTCTCAAGCAAAGAGCTTTATTTGAGTTTACCTGCACGGAAGGCGTGATACAGGGAAGAGGTAAAGTGAATAATACGCGTATCTTTGTAAATATAAACGCTATTTTATTAATAATACAATGCATAGCTGTGTTAATTAGATTAACGCGCAGATTAACGTATATATTTGACACACGCTTTTGTTCTGACGCACTCAGTGGTAGGACAGTGGCTGATGCTGATATAATTAGTGCTGTAACGTTAGTAGATTACGCTTCTTTTACATATAGGCTATGTCGTTAGTTTTTTCCTCGTTGTTTCTACTAACGTTGAACGTTTTAACGGCGTTTTGATGGAATGCAGCTGATTTGATCCCCCAGGTCACGTGGAGAAGTTTGCTGCAGTGTGTGTTGGTTCCGTTGGTGTATCTGTCAGCAGAAATCCAGCGTGGAAAATACAGGGATACTGTCAATGTCTCTGCTGGAAGACATCGTTGATCTGCTGAGATGTGTCTTGGAATATTTTGGAGTGCCACCTGAAATGGTAAATATGATAATTCATTTAGTGTGTGACTATTTGCAAAAACAACTCAGTAAACGTGATTTGAACATGCTCTTTAAATGTAAGTTATTAATGCAGCTTTTTATCAGTAACGTTACATCTCGAACACTGTTGTTGCAGTTGGTTCCAGGATGGGACAGTACACATTGTGGACAATATCGCAGCATAGTCCGTATGATTGGGACAAACCTTCCTCTCCTTCCTCACCCACGGCTGCGGTTCCAGGTAACGTTACTGTCTTTGAGAAAATGTGTGTTCTGTTATGTGTTATTAAAGATTCAATCAGTAATAATTTTTTTCTTATTTTGAGAACGTTTAGAAAAAGGTAATTCAATAATCTATCAATAATCCTATCAGTTTGATTTTAGTATTATTATTATTATTATTTTAATAATTATTTATATTTTTAATTTTCATCCTTATTTCAGTTTTAGATTTTTGGGTTAAGTGCTTTTGTCATTTCTTAAATTTCTCTTGCTTTGATTTTTTTCTGTTTTCATTTTTTTTCCATCTCATTTATATTTTATTTAATTTCTTTTTATTTTAAATTACTAAACCCAATTTTTAATAGTGTATATATTTGATAGTTGTTGTTTTTTTTATCCCAAAGGTGCTGTTTAGCTATTATTAAAATTAAATAAACAGTTTTTGTATATTAGAGAAAAATGTATAACATAAAGTATAATTCTTTTGCTGGCTGGCTGCTTGCTCATTTCTTAAGACAAGCATAAGGTATAGGTACAAGCCAGGACATTACATGCATGTGATGTGTTCAGTTGGTATAAATTGTTAATAAAGTCTCTTAGCATGCTAAAGGCTTTGAATGACTTTAGTGCACCTTCACTAATGAGTTCTGATTCTTTGTTTCTAGATTCCTCTGCAGACATTCAATAGACAAGGGTATATTGATGTGTCAGTGGATACGCCAGCCATTCCTACATTAGCGGATGTGCTTTGGCTGGTGGAGGATGAAGGAGACAGCCACACTAAATTCAGGTAGTCACACATCAGCAGCTGTATATAAATACAAAGGTGTTTATTAATAGCTCACCGACGGTCTCTGTATGAGTGCTAAATTTAGTTCTGAATATAAGTTTAGCCTTTTATGAGATTTCTTGATGGATTCTGGTCTTCACAAGAGTGTGTATGCCATAAGTTTTGTTTAGTGGAGAAAGTTCAGTGTCATCATGCCTTTCCATGTTTTTAACAGAACTGCCGTCCCTCTGAGGAATCACTGTGTACAAAAAGGTTTTGAGATTCCGTCATTGGGGTGTGAACGTTCGCTGTCCGTGTCTGTTCCGGCTCAGAGGAGAGGCAGGGTGCAGGAGCAGGACACTCAGCCGGAAGCCCTGCAGAAGATCTCAGCTCTGGAAGAGGAACTGCAGAAACTACGAGCACAGATCGCCATGATAGTCACAGTTTCGGCAGGTAGCGTATGCTGTATGCCAATGCTGTGATTGACAGATTGTTAGTTGTAAATGCAAAAATCTCATAAAATAAAAAGGCTATCTGTGGTGGCTACCAGTTATATTTTTAGCCACAAACCTAAATTCACTGAGATAAGATTGTAATTTTTTCTGTTTATAGTGCTTAAGGGGGTCCAAAGTTGGAAATTAGCTGTGTGTAGGTTCTCAACCTTTTTGATTCAAAGGTCCAATACAATATTCGAAGGACCCCCGAATAGATAATTTCGGTTTTGTCTACTGTATTTGTAACAAAGATGCTTATTAACAGAAACTAATATCGATTCATCAAATTAATTAACAACAATTAATTTTGTGATTCCAAGAGTTTTAAGAACTGTATTTTCATCAATAAAAACAATAGTTAAGGAGGGGTAAAAAATTAATTATTTTAGTATCCAGCGTCTTTATGTGCTTTTTAGCATTTTAATTTAGCATGAAAGTTGCTCTGAAATCTATTCATAATAATTTATTTAATTTTAATTTTTATTTTATAAATATAGTAATTGTTTAAAGTATTTTTGTATTAATTTGATTATTAAAATAGTCGAACTTGCAATACTATGGCAAAAACAAGTAACAACAAAATAATTTCAGGCTGATCTTGATTATGTGAATCCGTGACTGAGACGATGTCATTCAGGCATTACAAAAATTGATAGATAGATAGGATAGAGCAGTTAAAACTACATTTAACCCCGTTAGAAATCTTGCATCCCATTGCATGGAAGTAGCATAGCTCCATTGCTCATTTCACATATGAATGGGGCGTTTCTTAAAACAACAGCAAAAAATAATTAAGGGGTAGAGAGTCTAACTTGACTGTTTTTGGAGCAAATAATAATTTGACTAGTGGAACGCAGAGGAAAAATAAAATGACAAAAAAAATGATCATATATAACCCCTTTAATGCATCACTTTGATACCTTGTAATAAAATAAAAATATTGCTTCTATTGATAATGATAATATTGTATAGTTGGATTGAATGGGGAAAATGTTGTGTTTGTCCTTAGCTAATTGCATGCCTGAATGAATTGATTAATATTAGTGGATGTCAGGGACTAAATAAAATGATAAAATTTTTAATAAACTTTAATGTATAACACTGATACCTTTTTATATCAATTGCTCATGTGTCTCTCAGGACGTGCTGTTCTTCCAACTGATCCTGGCACTCCATGCTCTACTCTACCTATTCCTATCCTCACTTCCACTCCTGTCTGTCCTCCGCCACCACCTCCACCCCCACTTCCTCCTCCGGCTATGGCCATCTGCACGGAGGGGTCCGTGTCGGAGGTGATTCGACAAAGACAGGCAGCAAAAAGGGGAAAGCTTGCACAGTGTGATCCGTCTCCGGGTACAGCGCCTGCTGCCCTGCCCTCCATGTTAGAGGTGCTGCGAGACCTGAATCAGGTCAAACTGCGTTCTGTCGAGAGGTATGAATCTAGCGGATTCAAATTCGAAGCACGTCTAAGTTTGAAGCTCAGTACTGAACGTGGGTTTGTATTTGTAGATCTCCAGGTGGAACTCCAGTAAGGAGTCGGAAGAGTAAAGGCGTAGCATATTCATCTGACCCTGCAACTCTCATCGCCGAAGCACTGAAAAGGAAGTTTGCACACAGAAAGAGAGACGATTCGTTTGGTAAAGAGAACCGCTCAGCTGAGCCCTCTCCTTTTAGCAGTCCAGACACTCCCCGGGTAGGTGGTCTTCCTCTTTTCCTCTAACATTTACTCGATATATAAAACAGCTGAGTGTTTGGTGGTACAGGGGGAGGATGAAATGAGATATTTGTCAGATGGTATCATTAGCTGTTACATCACTAGTACAGTTTGGTCAACATAACGCACAGTGTGTCAAGTTAACAATATGGACGAAATATAATAATGTGTAAGCCAACCAATCAAACCGCAAGGTGTCATCCAAAGTGCCATTGTGCCTATTGAATGCATTTACGTGCACAATCTTACACCGATTATGCTTAATAACTTGACAAGTTGTAAGTTCATGTAAATCACTTAAACGCAGCTTTTAACCGATAAGTTAATAACGGTTTAGGGTAAAAACAAAATGCAAAATCTGCGTTTTAAATAATTCAATTTGGTGTGTGTTTCAGAGTGAAGTGCGGCACTGTGTTCTTTTACACACAAGCGTCTCATGATCCATTGTTTTCAATGGCTCAAACCTAGTCTGTTCACAGTAAATGCTGCCAGACGCTAATTCATATTTGCATCTGCTCTGAGTTTGGGTCACTTATTGTGTGCATTTGGGAAAGCTGTATGCGCTGACCATCTTCCCAAAATTGTTTGTAATGAGAAGCACTTGTAAACCGGCTTTTGTCAACAAAAGAGAACCTGCGGTTTTCTTGTAGTCTTGCATCTGTGTGTTGTTGTGCATGTACACGCAATCATTGCTGTCGCTTCCGAGTAGTAAACTCCTCAGATTATAGATGAGCACATTTATTTCAGGTTTGTGGAGGTGGGATTGGAGTTTCTGAGTGCCAGAAAATAATAATAATAATAGTTACCCAACTTGAGAAATTGATGCTAAACTAGCAGGGAGCTAGCCTGGAAATCCAGACTTAAATCTGAAAGATTAATGGTCTGGTGTCGACTAATGAAAATCGGCCAGCGCGAGGGGTGGCGCCAAGTATGCATTTGAAAATCTCACTGCACGCAATTGGCTAACACTACGACCAATCACAACAATGTTGTGTGTGACGTATCCAGAGTGACGGAAAGGAACGATTCGAGCGCAGTCTTCTGTTCCTCTTTTAGAGAAAAAGGCTAGTCTAAATCTTTCATTGTAGCACCCAAAGCCGTTTCAAACAACTGGTGTTCATCCATAGCCATCTGGCAATGTTTATTAATGACTTCGACGTCGCAGCGCTGTCGTCATCTTGCCTCTGGCCCGCCTGGCTATATCAGATAACCCGATGTGATTGGTGCAGCTCAGATACAAGGGCATATTTAATGAGCATCATTAGGCCTACTCGTCACCAGAGTAACTCGCTGAGCAAATTCAACTTGTGCTCTCGCGAGAACTCTGGATTTCCAGGGTAGCAGGGAGCAGGATTGATGCTGTATTTTTGAGTGCAATAATAGCAGTACATGTTGAACCACTAGGGGAAGTATGTGTGTCCAGAAACTTAATAGTGTTACATTTAGACCAGCAGAGGGCAACATTTCATCGCAGTGCAACAGCCGGCGCATCAGCATTGATTGGCAGAATCTAAAAAGTTTAATTCTGAACAAAAATGATTTCCTATAAAAGTGATAGTTCACCCAAAAATGAAAATTCTGTCATCATTTACTCACCCTCAAGTTGTTCCAAACCTGACTGAATTACAGTATTTTTTCCCCTACTATGGAAGTCAAGGTATTCTGTGTTCAGCAGAAGAAATAAATCCATACAGGGTTGAAACAACTTGAGGGTGGGTAAATGATGAAAGAATTTTAATTTTAGGGTGAACTATCACTTTAATAGCAGTTTATGAGCACTAATGATTAAATTAAGCTCTTTAATGCTCAGATCTTAGTACCGGTATGTATTTCTGAAACATTGGTGAGCTTCAGTAAATGAGGAGATTTGTCAATTTTCCAACTCTTTCCTACACTTGTGTTGGTGTAAGCACTATTACACAATACTTGGACAGAACCCTTGGCATTTTGCTGTAAAATCTAGTCGAGAATGCAGTTTAATGAAAATGCATTGTGTGCTGTTGTGACTTTAGTGTCGTATTGGTTTACAGATTCTCCATCACACCAGACGCAGCCAGGGACGCATTCACCTTTTACCCTTAACCTTAAAGTCTTCCAGAATCAAAGCTGTCATGGACTGATGTGACGGAAAGATTTATTTTCAATGTTGGTCTCTTTTTTCCTTTTCCCCTTTCTCTCTGAATTTATCACACGGGCCTCCATCTGAAAACACCAACACTGTGCATGTTTTTGAGATTTTTACGCAGGCATTGTAATTATTTTACATGCTTATTTTTATTTGTAAATATTATATACAAAGGACTTCTGAATGACTAAATCAGGTATTGATACAGGATGGTTGTAATTATGTCATGATATGCTAAAAACTCTACACTAAGTTTCTTTCAGCCACAAATTTGGTATATAAATATGGTTTGATCTATGCAATGCCTATTTTTGTACTTTTTTTTTTTATTTAAAGCCTAGTTGGACAAACCACAGTTCTCAAAACAAAATGGTACCTATTTTGCTAATAATTCCATCTGTCTGCTGTATTTTCATCCTCTCCTACAAACTGTTTATGCAGTATCACTATCAGAAGCAATAAACAAGTTAGATGCCTTTCAAAATGTTGTCTTCCATCCGCCAAGTATGTGCTATTACATAAACTAGTTTATTACACAGGTCTCTGGAATATTTGATTCTGACTGGTCAATCACACCATTAGCAGAATAATATTTCCTAATATTCACCGTAATCCATGGCAACGTTGTATATAATAAGTACATCTCTCATCCAGGCAACTAAAATCTGTACTGTTTTAACATCTCTTTTATTAAACCTATTTTTCTGCAAGGGAACAAATGATAAAAATGGTCAGCTGACAATTGACTTTTGTTGCGTTGTTTTCTTTTTCCTTGTGTCTTTATAATATCTGTGTATGCTCTTTTTTTCCCTCTCTCACAATTGACTTTTTTTTTCTTGTGAGATTAAAAAGTTGTTTATTTTTAATCCCGGGCAGAAATAAGCTTCCATACAAACCTTGGACTTGCAATCTCTCGTTTCATAAAAATGTAATTGGTACTAATTTGCGTCTCAGTTTTCGACTATGGTGAAAATTACCTTTAAAGGACTTTAGTAGTAATATTACTGTAATATTGTTACAGGGATAATAATTAGCAAGATGTGTAATGTAAGCGGGCAGCCATTAATTGCAAAATAAACCCGACTGAGTCTTGTATCGCCCTGAAAGGATATATGTTGTGATCAAGATTGGCTAACTGTACATTATTTTAATATTTTGAATAATTTATTTTAAGAATTTTAATTGCTTATCTCGTTTAGGAATGCTCATAAATCAACAATTGATATACATATACATGTATATATACACAGTGGAGAAAATAATTATTTGATCCCCTGCCCTCCGTTTGCCCACTTAAAAAGAAATGAAGGGTCAATCATTTTTATGGTAGGTTCATCATCATCCTCCTCCTCCTGCCAAATTCTGTCAAACTTAACAACAAACAAACATGTGTTACGGAAACGTGGGGGCATTAAATTTAGTCCACAAGTTTCTCATTAGACCAGGTGCATTTCTGAAGATAAACAAAAATAGAAAGCATATGCCAGATATAGCAGAGGGGGTGAGACTTTACACTACAATATTCCACTCTGAACATCCTCCTGTCAGGCTAACATCAAAACATGTCTGACGGAAGCAAAGGATCAATCTGATTTTCAGCGTGTAACCATTTCCTGTCTCGGTAGACCAGCATATCCTCTCCATGATAACCTTTAGTGATTGGAAGGATGTGGTTAACAGACACAACACGATACAATTATTCCATCAAACAAGCATCCACCCACACACACGGGGCCTGAAAACAATAGTGTAAACACATACTGGTTTGAGGAAGTTGTTAGGTCAGGGTCAAAGGTACACAACAGAGCTATACATTCAGTGTTTTTATACCAAAAAATAAATAAATATGCATGTAACTATCAGTGGTTTTAATGCATTTTTTCCACTTAATGCCCTTTTTGAGTGTGTTATGTGTTAAGTGTTATGTGTTAAGCTTTGTCTTGAATATGATAGTACTTTCATAACACAAAGCCTATGTATATATATATATATATATATATATATATATATATATATATATATATATATATATATATATATAAAACATAGTGGAGAAAATAATTATTTGATCCCCTGATGATTTTGTAAGTTTGCCCACTTAAAAATAAATGAAGGGTCTATCATTTTTATGGTAGGTTTATTTTAACGGATAGAGACAGAATATCAATAAAAAAAATCCAGAAAAAAACACATTTTATAAAGGTTATAAATTGATTAGCATTTGATCGAGTGAATTAAGTGAACCAACCAGCAAGAGTTCTGCCTCTCACAGATTGGTTATGTGCCCATGTGAAACAGATTAGTCCTGTCACTTTAAGAAAGTACTCCTAATGTCGGCTCATAATGTGTATAAAAGACAACTGTCCACAGAATCTGTAAAAGATCTGGCCTCATGGGGTAAAGGATGATCTTGAGAAAGGTGAGGGATCAGCCCAGAACTGCACGGGAGGAACTTGTTAATTATCTCAACGCAGTTGGGACCACAGTCACCAAGCAAACCATTGGTAACACACAACACCGCAATGGATTGAAATCCTGCAGCACCCGCAAGGTCCCCCTGCTCAAGAAGGTATATTACAGGCCAGTCTGAAGTTTGCCAATGAACATCTAAATGATTCTGAGAAGGCTTGGGAGAAAGTGCTGTGGTCAGATGAGACTCAGATCAACTCAATTCGCTGTGTTTGGAGGAAGAGAAATGCTGGCTATGACCCCAAGAACACCATCAAGCACGGCGGTGGAAACATCATGCTTTTGGGCCGTTCCTCTGCTAAGGGTGCAGGACGACTTCATCATATTGAGGGGCTGATGGACAGGGCCATGTACCGTAAAATCTTGGACAAGAACCTCCTTCCTTCAGCCAGAACACTGAAGATGGGTCGTGAATGGGTCTTCCAGCATGACAATGACCCAAAACATACCGACCAGGCAACAAAGGAGTGGCTCAAGAAGAAGCAGCACATAAATACCACAAATAAAAAGTGTCAATGGAAATGTGTTTTTCTCAAAACCAGAAAGGATATATGTTTTTCCTAGGCCCTGTGATTAATGATAACCCTGCATGTGGCCTGCTACATCCGTTAGCTCCAACTTGTAGGTGGCTCTTTGCTTTCCTCCTAAAGATTTGAGCAATGTAAGATGGCTGAAGCATTTGGGGACATTTTGTATTATATTTAAAAATGGTAGTTTTGGGTAACACTTTCATTTATGGTCCAATTCTCACCATTAACTAGTTGCTTATTAGCATGCTTACTAGGATTTCGGCTGTTTATTAGTAGGCCGACTTATAAAGCACATAATGCCTTTATTCTGCATGACCTTATTCTAAATTCCTAATCCTACCCAATACCTAAATTTAGCAACAACCGTACTAACTTTAATAAGCAGTAATTCGGAGTTTAAGGCAAAAGTCGTAGTTAATAGTTAGTAAATAGTGAGATTTGGACCCTAATCTAAAGTGTGAGTTTTGTCAAAATGGTACAAGATTAAGTTTGCGTTGTTACCTTTTAATCATGATAATTTGTTAGTGTAGGCCTACTACTAAAACTTGACAAAATGAATAAAAAACTGATTTTTACCCTAACAAAATGTGTATTCTTTCTCTTCCATGCACTCATCAGCAGTTTTTTATTAGCAATAGAATGTAGCATTTTTTTTTTTTTTAAATATTGAGTATATTATATTGAGTATATATTGCAACGTATATTTTTTTTGTTTTTGGATGGATCATCTTTTAAGATTTTCCCTGTTTTTATTCACGTAAATACTCTTGTGTAGTCTGTAATAGTAATTGATTTTTAATGTACAAATAAAAGTACATACTCATTCCATTTTAATATGAACACTTAACTGCATGTATAATAATAATAAGTATAGAGTAAATACAGATTGTTTCATGGAGGTTCTGTACTCGAGGACAACCTTCATGAACAAAAATGATTTAAAGAACCACATGAGGGCGCTTAAGGATTGCCGTCATCGTTTAATCAGAAATAACCCTGCAGAAACTGATCTCTAACTAACTGATGAACAGGGCTAGTTTACAGAGAAAGAGAGAGAGAAAAAACACTAGTGCAGAGATGTGATAAGACTGGGAAAAAAATAGCGCGAGGGTGTGAGGCCACGAAAGTTCATGAGTCTATGTCATTTTGAATTTGCATACTTGTATGAACTCATTTGCAATGCAAAGTCAACCCAAAGATTTAAAGGAACACTGTAATGTGATTGGCTGCTTGATTGGTCACCTGACGCACTCTTTGTTCAATATTTTGAACATTTACCTATTTACCTGGGAGAATAATTCCTTGTGGATGGTTTCTACACATCGGTTTGCAGATTGTTGTGTTTGTTTGTGTGTGTGTGTGTGTGTGTTTGTGTTTGTGTGTGTGTGTGCGCGTGTCCAGAGGTGTTTCTGTTTGAAAAGCATGTGGAGGCCATGTTACTGAGAAGAAGCTAAACAACCAAAGGTCAGGGGTCACATTAAGGTATTTACAACACTGCAAGGCACTTGAACCTCAGACCTTGATGAAAGCCTTTTAATTATTAATATTTGTATCACTATATTTGTGGACCAACAGTCATTTTGAGGTTACAAAGTTACACTACAAATGGCTGGGCTAAAATAAACCCTCAATTGGCAACCCAGCTCTTGGTAAATATGGGCAAAATGGGCTGTACATTTTAACCCAAATGTCAGCCAATTTTGAATAAAAGCTGGGCTAATTTGACCTCATAAATGGTTATCATAATCCATTTGTTTTTTTCTTGCAGGAAAGGTTCACAAATGGCTGGGTTAAAAACAACCTAATTGGCAACCCAGGCCTATGTAAAAATTGGACAGAACCCAGCAAGTTGGTTTGCAAAGATCAACCCAATATAATAGGGTAATTTTTCCTTATACATGGATATTATTTCCATTTTTTTTATTGCAGCAAATATTATATCTTTAGTGAATATCAATATAAATAATTTAAAATAATTTATATAAAAACAATTGATAAACAATTTAGGCAATGAATGGACATCAAACAAACAACACAAGAACTGTCTAGATCAAATAATTTTATTTGATGGCAAGTTCATTAAAACAGGAAGTGACAGGAGCAATAGATCCAGTGCGCTTCTGGCATGATCTGGCAAGAAGAAAACACTGTATGAACTGTATTCAGTACCATGACAATATCCGTTTTTGCAAAGTGATGTTAAATAAATAAAAAAACAGCTTGTTTCCTCTGTCGGACATCTCACCTTCCGTCAAACATCGATCCCATTATGATCAACGGAGATGCACACTGTAAGTACGGCGGTGGCTGCCGATTTTAAACCTAGTCTGTAAAGTTACGAAACGTCGCTGCTGTTGTCGCTACACTCGGGAGATGATAGTTCAATATGGCCGCGTCTCGTCTGCAGTTCAACCGAATTTAAGAAACGGTAAACTTACTAAAAACGCTGAAACTACAGATTATTTTTCATATAAAAGTAAATTCAAACTTAAGTTATTTACAAAGTTATTCACGTTTTCTCTCAGGACAGAAGACAAAAATGACCGTTGACAAACCGATGCAGTTTTACATTTCAAACCAGTGAGTTATATGACCTAGCAGGCTGTGTGTAGTTTGTAGTGCATTATTTCTACTGTCAGTGAAATATAACGTATTAGTGGGTTACACACAAAACTAACCCAACACTTTGAAAATAACCCAACAGGCAGAACACATTAACCCAGCAGACTGGGTTAAAAAAGAACCCAGACATTTTTAGTGTTCATGTAACTTTTGACTTGCATTGTTAAAGAGCTCAGACTTCATGTAAGTTTTAACAGGAGGTGTAAATGACATGTTTAAAGTCATTGGACATAATCTGTTTTTATGTGTGCATGTTACACAAGCACTATTTACACCCAACACAAAGCCCCATGAGGCCTATTGTGACTGGTATGACCAGACCACATTTGCACTTGCACCATTGTCAGGACTAGCTACACTTGACAAGGCTAATTCAATTTCTCTAGAATGAAATTCATTTTAACACTATAAGCATCATGCGTATAACCTCCTTTCTGGTACTTTCCCAGTGAGAGTCATTTGAGTTTTTAAATGAGTAAGCCAATGATTCTGGGAAAGAAAGGGTTAATTTGTCACTGCCCCCATCTCTTTTGCTCTCCTTTTCTCTTCCCTCTCTCTTTCTTTCTTCCTGTCACTCTGTCTCTTCCTGCTCTTCTTTTTTTTCTGTTTCGTTCCGCCACTCTGTAGTACTTTATTTAGACTTTTATACTAACTCTATGCACATCTAGCCCTGACACACATACGCAAGTTTTATTTGTGGATAGTAGTTGTGTGTGTATGTTTAAATACTACTTTGTGTTTTTTCAAAGTCTCATGTATTTTTTATTAGCCCGTATAAACAGATGAAAGCACACCTGTCTCTATCACCTGCTCTTATAGCAATCATAAACATAATAGGTGTGAGTAAGAAAGAATTTTCTTAGCAGGCCGCTAAGTGTCATGGGTCAGCTGTTGTGTGTGTGATTTCCACACAAGTAGAGAGATGATAAATAAAAAAAGGTGTTTCAATAAGATGAACCTGTAGGTTGAGTTGAGCTAGTTTGTCTGCTTTTCAGCTGTCTGCTTTAATTATTGTATTATTTTGGGTTTAATTAAAGTCAAATATTAGGTCACAAGCAATACAATCTCCTTTCGTGAGTACACGCTGACTCAGAGACTTACTGTGATGACTAAAAAGTTATGATTATGATCATAACCATGATTATGAAAACATTTCTTGTTTCATTACATTTGTTTCTCATGGTTTCATGACAAATATGTGGCATTACATTGAATAATGTTCAGATAACAGCTTAATGTTCAGATGTTAATGTTCAACAGGTGTATTTTTTCGATGATAAAGTAGTTAAACTATCCTAGTTTATTAATAAAAATGTAAGTAAGACATTTTTAAGTTGTTTAACCTGGAAGTGTAGGTAAACATTGTGCTAGCAAAACATTGTTTGATTGAGAATTCCTTCCTGCAACATGAGTGCAACAGTCCATTTCCAGAAGTAAAAATCCCATTCATTTTCTCCATTGGGCGATTGATTTTTAATGATAAGTCATAAACCCTTAAAGAAGACAGGCCTACTGTGTTACAAGGTTGTTAATTAATGGTATATGCTTTTGTTGAAGCCATCAACCCGCATTACTTAAAATAATTGTGTTTAACAGTGGAAATCCAGGTGAGAAACTAACTAGGCCTGTTACCAAAGATTTTGCAAAGAAATCCACCAATCCGAGAATCGAAACAAGCAAATCACACCAAAAACTTAACACCCACCCATTCCCAGGAAACAGTGCAAATGATGTAATGGAGGAAGCCTCTGTGCCTCTTACTTAAATAAATTTCCTAAATATTAAATAAATGTGTGTGTGTGTGTGTATTATATAAATGAAATAAATAGTGAAGCACAAAATTCACCCTTTCTCAATAATCAATGACAAAGCCTATTTTTTTTTAATCACAGCTGTCAACCCGGTTTTTATAATTGGTGACAAGTTTTTGGCACATTTCCACTGGGATTTTGGACCAGTCCTCTTTTGCATCGATCTCCAGGTCCTTGAGGTTGAAAGGCTTCCGTGCCATCCCTCTGGTCTTCAGTTCTCTCCACAGCATTATGTTCCCCCCACCATGCTTGACCGTGGGGATGGTGTTCTCGTAGTTGAATGCTTCTCCTTTTTTACTCCAAATAAAAGCCACATCCCAAACATCTTGAATTTTGTCTTGTCAAACCACAATCGATGGACCTAAAAAGGCTGCTTCTTCGTCTAGGTGAGCTTTTGCAAAGGTTAGGCGAGCTTTTCTTTGCCTGTCTTGAAGGAGTGGAGTCCTCCTTGGTCGGTGTGTCCATGGAGAGTAGACCAGCCTTGTGCAGTGTTCACTGGTGTGTCTGCCTTGAAATGTTGGTACCAGCTTTACTCACATTATTCAGGATGGCTTTGCTGGTGATCCTTGGATTCTTCGTAGCCTCCTGCACTACCAGTCTTGCCAGGGCAGGGGTCACTTTTGACTTCCTTCAACGTCCTTTTAGATTCTTTTACAGTGTGAAACTCTGAACTTTCTAGTAATGCTTTGCACAGTGGCACTGGCCACTATACTTTTTTTTTTTTTTTTTTTTTTTTTTTTTTTTTATTGCAAATTAAAACATTGTAGCTTATACAGGGTAAAATATCAATGTCATATATACACATACAGAAGAGATAGGAACATACAGGACACCAGAAATAAACAAATAAATAGACAAAAAAAACAAAACAAAAAAAACATCAATATAGTGATGTATGCAGGTACATTGGTAAGTTTAAGCAATGAGGTATTTTAGTGATATAGATAGAGACAATTTAAGAAAATCATAATTGTGAGTTGTAGTAAAAGTAGTATTCATACTATTAATAAAAATAACTAGAACAAAAAAAATAATAGTAGTAGCAATAGTAGTGGTAGTAGTGGTGGCACTAATATTCATGATGATAATAGTAGTGGTAGTAGTTGTGGCAGTACTGTAATTATAATACTAACACCATATTTTAGGACATCATTCTCTAGGCCTGGGGGCCACTCCACCACTGCCAGTGAGCACAACCAACAAACCCCCCAAACAAAGACACCTCCCTCAGATTCACTGATCCACCTGTCCCTCCCCCATCACCCCCCCACACCCAACCCCAGCAGTTAAGCTTTATGTTTCGCTGAGTCTTCCTCAGTAAAATATGCTATGGCACCATTACAGGCACCTCCAGACCCAGCTCACCTAGTCTGGTTGTGACCTGACAGGACCGAAGTTCAAATTGTTATTATTATTATTATTATTTTTTAGTTGATCTGTGGCTTGGACCCTAGCGTGCACTGGCTAGCTCCCTAGCCAGAGACACCACATCCAGCCCAGATATCCGTCCAACACATTTATTTTGCTCAACAGGAGCCTGGAGTTGGGGCAGAGGCGGCAAAAATGAGAGGCCATTAAATCCGTGAACCGAGTAAACAATGAATATGCCGACAGGACCTGCTAGTCATACCCACCGACAGCACCCAGAATAGTCACCCGGCCCAGATCAAAAAAAAGAACACAAAATGGTTCTATAATATCAATACCAATATCACCGTCCCTACCACCACCCCTATCAACAACAATAAATAATAACAATATGCAGCTTTTACATGTAAAACAAAAAGTAAAGTTTATAGAACATAATATAAACACACACATGTATACACGACTGATGTATTTAACAATACTCAGAGATTAGTAATTATGCATATTGTGCTTCCTTATTATTAATCTATTTAGTATATAAGTTGAGGCATCGACTACCTAGCTAGATTTAATCAATATTCAAGAATGAGAGCAGTGGACTGAAAATGTTATTAAATTTGTATAAATGATTTTTATTTACTAATGTTTGTTTCTCTTTAATAATATGGTCCCTTAATAGATGTAGCCATTGTGTCGTTGATATTTGGTATTTATTTTTCCAATTGAGTAATATTGTTTTTTTGGCGATAGCTAGAGATATGAGCAGAGGTTTTGAATGTTCAAAGGGAGGGTTAATTTGAGATGTGTCACCTAAAAGACATAATAACGGGAGTGCATTAATTGTAATTTTAAAGAAACTCGATAGTTTATTAGCGACATCTATCCAGAACTGGCCACTATACTTGAAAACATTTGGAAATACCTTTGTAGCATTTCCCTTTCTTGTGAGCATCCACAATGCGCAACCGGAGGTCCTCACTAAGCTCCTTGGTTATAAGAAACTGACTAGCAAACTATCAGCTGTTCTGAATTTATAGTTGATTAGAATGCTCTAGAACAGGGATAGGCAACTCTGGTCCTGGGGTCCAGGGATAGGGCCTTTCTCAATCTGTGTTCTTGTCTGTATTTGTATTCTTGTGTTCTTGTGAAACGTCATCTTTTGTGGCCCAAGTACTGTCCCAATACACAAGTTTGCATTATGGCAACAACTGTTAAAAATCCCGGAAGTGTTCTTGACACGTCCATTTTGCCGAGGATGCATCGGTTGGTAACTTGTGTGAACTTGACGGCTGAAATATCCCAGCATTCATTTCGGATTTCGAGGAAGGAGAGGCAGGTCAATACAGAAAGTCGTTTTTCTACAATTTTGTACGCTATTTCATCACTAAATTCACTTCTGATGACATTTGATGCGAGAAATCAACTGTGTAGATTTTAAATATTGGCATTTTTACGAAAATTTATGCCGAATCGAAAATGTGCTCAAACGTTTTCGGAAGTGAGAATTTCCATAAGCACCTGCGGGTGTTACTTTAGCGAGCCAACCGGCCAGTCTGCTCACAGACTTGTGTTACCCCACAGTCAAGAGACCATTGCCTTTTACCAGCGTTTTTTCCCGCCGTTGGCTAGTGATGTACACAAACAAACAACAGAAGCAGAATGAAACATTAGTGTACAGTTGTAGAGTAATCCCGTGAGCTGAGGGTAGGCTTGGGCGATAAAGCCTGGCTGTTATCGTCAATAATTCTCATTATGTTTGGGCACTGCAGACGGAGTTTGTGCGGGGGTATTATTGCGCAATACCAGCAAGAACACATCGTCTCAAACTGTCAGCAGCGGTCTGTGTGCTCGTCACCATGTGAGTTCATTCTTCCTAGAACAACTAGCAAGAGCGTTCTACCCAAGAACACAAGTCCGTTCTTTGCATTCTTGGTTTTGAGAAACACCCATAGTTTAGCTCCAACCCTAATTAAACACACCTGAACAAGGCAATCTATGTTTTCAGGATTACTAGATAGATACAGGCAGTTGTTATCAGGGCTGAAGCTAAACTCTGCAGGACAGTGGCCCTCCAGGACTGAAGTTGCCTATCCCTGCTCTAGAACATGCTAGAAGTTACCAGGAGCATTTAGAATGGGGCAGAAAATTGCATCACCTTAGAATTTTGCAATAAGATCTGGGATATGAATAATTTTGGACATGGAACATTTTATCAAAAAACAAACAAAAAAAAACACTATATCTTACCGTCTTTGCCCACATTCTCACACAAGCTGCCCCAGAATCTTAGCTTTCTCATCACTACAGACCAACTCATTTATTCACATTGTTTTGCAACTGATTGTTTCTTCTTTCAATAGTTGTTCAGTTCGGTTATTATCTGCCATGCTATTTACTGTTTGAACGCTTGTCCTGATTGTTGTATTCTCTATATTATCTGTCTATTTTGTAAATTGTCCTTGAAAGGCGAGATATAAATAAAACATATCATTAGCCTTTTATTATTACACAATCTTATATCTTTTGAATTTTTGTCCGATTTTACAATATGTTTTTGCCTCATATCAAAGTTTGTAATGTTGTGAATGATTCACCTTGTAGCTGGTTTGTTTGGTTCATGGCTTATAACGCTTAAACAAAGACTTTTTAAAAATCCCTATGGGCAAAATTAATGGGAAAAATACAGTACTTCTGGAACCAAGGTCGTGAAGAAATCTGTCTTCTTTTTTTTGTTACCAGTGGCTAGTTAGACATCTGTTTAAAAACAATCATTTGCACAAAATATCTGTTTTACAGTTTTTGTGTCTGGATGGAACTATGAGTGTGTTTTGTGGATGTGTTTCAGTAATTTGTGAGACTGAAGGGTTTGGAATGGAAAGTGTGTGTGTGTTGGTGAAATAAACTTGGAGATGTCTAACCCTGGACTGACACAGGGAATATGCAATCTCATTTGACTTGCAAATCTATGCAAATGAGGACCCTGAGTAAGGGTGTGTCAAGGAGGTGGTCATGTGTCTGCCAGTTGTGTATGTGTGTGTGGGGGTTACGCTGAGAGAGAGGGAGGTGAGTATGCATGTGTTTTGAATGATGTTGTGAACAGGGAAACACATACAGAATTACGTTGACTCTCAGCTACACTATTAGTGCAGCGGTCCACAGCATTCTTGCGACATTATGTTCTCAGTTCTTTCCTAAGAATTCTTATTGAGAGATTGCTTGGAAGAACATTCCTGCCTTCTTTCGTATGCTCACTGTTCATTATGGTCTTCAAACTTTTTTCCTGTTTTTCAATCTTTCTGTCTGGTCGAGTTTTTTTTCTATACCTTTATTCTACATTGATCTTTAAATAAAAAAAAATGTTTTTTTACACTTTCAGACACTTTCAGACATCTTTTTCTTGCACTTTGTAAACTTTCTTTTGAACTTTCTCTAGACTTGTCTCTCTTTCCTTTTTGTAAAAACCTTTACCTTTTGAAGTTTTATTTAAAAACCTTTTTCTTTCAATACTTATTTAATCTCTCTTTTTTTAAACTCTAAAACTCTCTTTTTAGAACTTCAACCTTTCAGTTGAACTATTAATTGAAATTAGGTTGTTAATATTAATCTTTCATATGTGGTGGAGAATCCAGACCTGGAGTTTAAACTATGATAATCTATAAGTATTCCTATCAAGAAAACCCAAACACATTTTCGTTCATGTCAGTTTGAAAAAACCAACTGCTCTCAAATGGATAGTGTAGTTAATAATTTCATTGTTCATTAACTAGTGTGTAGTGTTTTCTGGAGATCAGGATAATAAAAATTGTTACGTATTTTGCTTGGTAAATCTGATGTGTGTTTTTGTGCTTGAGGCTATGTTTTATGGGTAGTTGTGTCTGGGAGGTTGAGGGGACAGACAGAGTATATGGAAAACTGGCTGCTGAGACCCCTGGCCTGATATCATCCAGAGAACTTAATTTGACTTGCAAATGTTATGCAAATTAGGAGACCCGTGACAAGGTGTGTCTAGAAGGCCATCAAGACATTGGCAGGTGTTTTTCAGAGTGGTAAAGCGGGTGCTACAGCATAATAGGGTGCTGAGGCAAATAAGGCCTGGTTTCATATTGAGCCATGAGTAGGCCTAGTTCAATCAGGACATTTAAAGGGATACTCCACTTTTTTTGGAAATATGCTCATTTTACAACTCCCCCAGAGTTAAACAGTTGAGTTTTACCGTTTTCGAATCACTTTTAGCATAGCTTAGCATAGATCATTGATTCTGATGAGTCCAGTAGCATTTCTTTCAAAATGACCAACGAGTTTTAATATTTTTCCTATTTAAAACTTGACTCTTCTGTAGTTAAACCGTGTACTAAGATCGACGGAAAATGAAAAGTTGCGATTTTCCAAGCCTATATGGCTAGGAACTACTCTCATTCCGGCGTAAGAATCAAGGAACTGTGCGGCCTTTAAATGCTTTAAATGTGCCTTTGAAAAAAACATTTCTGGTGTGCATCTTGAGACAAAACAATGACACATATTTTAAGATATGTCAGTGCAAGTTGCTTTCAGTTAAAACATCAAACATGTATTTTAGTCTGGGACTAAGCTTAAGCCTTGTCTGTGAAAGCGGGGAATAAAGTCTTATTTGTATTTACTTATTTGCATTAGCCATATATGAACTAACAATGACCAGCAGATTTATATAGCATTTATATGAGCAATTAAAGGGATAGTTCACCCAAAAATGAAAATTCTGACGTCGACCCTCACGTCGTTCCAAACCTGTAAGACTTTCGTTCATCTTCAGAACACTAATGCAGATCTTTTGAATGAAATCTGAGAGCTTTCTGTCTCTCCATTGACAGCCTATGCATATTTCAAGGCCCAGAAAGGTAGTAAAGACATCATTAAAGTAATCCATGTGACTCCAGTGGTTTAACCTCAATTTTATAAAGTGCCTAAGTGATCAAGAGTGCTTTATTTTTTAAGTGATATAAGAGTGCGAAAAAATTTTTTTTTTTATTGTTTTACAAAATATTAATCTCCAACGCGCATGAACGAGAACACCGCCAAGCATGCGTGTTGTGTTGACGCGAGAGCAGACGTTGTTGTTTGCAACTTTTGATTTTAACATTAAGATTAATACATGTTGTATAAGTATTGTTGATTGTTAGTTTGTATTAACAAATGTAGTTAAATAATGTTAACAAATGAAACCTTAGTGTTACCACGGCATTCAAACTCTGTACAATTTTATAGGGCAATTCAGCACCTCGACTCATCAAGTTAATACTTTCTAGTAAATAAATATGATTTGAAAGTTGGATCTAACAACCTGCTCATATAAAATACACGCAGAGCGGCAGAGGACCCAAGACACTTAAAGATTACGAATGGCATTGCATTATATATCAAAAACAAATGGCATTTATATTATAGATTTATAGTAGAATTGAGAAAGTAAGCAGCAAAACCTGTCTATGGCACACTGACAATTTTTGGGGAAATGACTTCATTCTTTTCAGGCGAAACCCTGCTTGCCAGGGCTTCAGGCAGGTGATTAACCTCCCACGTTATGATGGAGAATCCTCGTCTCAGTCCTCTGGCAGAGCTATACATCAGAAGGATCCGGTCTGTCCTGTTTGCCTCCACTTTCCTCTATCTCTGGAATTTATAGGAAAGAAGAAGTGGTAAAAGAGGTGGAGGGGAAGAGGTCAGGCTTATCCGTGTATATCAGGATGTATAGGCCTGTTTTGTGTTTTAGGAGAAGCCGACCCTTTGTGCAACCTGTGGTTGATTCAGAAGTGTGACCCCAATAAAAGTAAATTGGATTCTGCTAGATTCGAACGATTTTTAATCTTTATTCAGCTTCTTAAAAATCCTCTAGGGCTTCCTAATTCTAGCCAGTTAATGGCCTAATAAGCAATTAGAAGAACAAGCAAGCTTTTCTGACAAAACAAGCCCAAAATAAGCCTAAATAAGATCCCCAAGTCAAATGGGTCACATTTTTTTCCCGTTCGGCAAGTCTTTACCAAGGCGGGTTTGGACATGCTGGGAACTCTGAGAATAGGGAGAAGGTGGAAACAGGCCTGACAGGATTCCATCTCTATGTCCCGACTGAGGGAGTATCGGTCCAGCATTTTCCCACGAGAACAGCCGTGACCTTCCAAGCGGCTCTGGGGGTCCCACTCGGATTTAAGGGAAGACTCTGTAAATGAGGGCGTCTGTGTTATCAGATATTTATCCGGCACCTGTCTCTGTTCCCTTGTTAAACCACACTCTATTTTTTTCTTTAAAGCTGAAAACATTCAAATGTAAGATTCTCTCTTAAATGTATAGTTCAAATATTTGGCCGTACTGTGCCGGTTAGCCATAAATCATTAAGTAACAATTCTATCAATCACTAACCAATGTCTAATTTGCAAGCAGTTTGTCCTGAAGGAATTAATTTCTCTCGGCTAAAACAGATATTATCTGTACTGGTGTTAAACATTGAAGCTTAACAGTACATAAACCATTTATCCAAGTATTATGTTACTGTATTTTTTGATACTGCAGTGATGGAAAAAACATCTATGGCAATTTCAACATAATAAGATGATGTACACACCAGTCTAGAAGTCAGCAATATATATTTTTGGTTGAAAGAAGAAATACTTTTTTATTCTATTCCTATAAAGAATCCAGATTTTTTAAAATTACGGTTTAGATATAAATATTAAGCACAAATGTTATTCCATTGATAATTCAATGTATTCCATTGATGATTCTTAAAATACATTTATCATTTTATTTTAAAATGTTAAAATAAAAAAGTTATTTTTGAAATAGCAATATTTCACATCTGGATCAAATAAATGCAGTCTTGGTGAGCATAAGAGACTTTTTACAGACACCAAACGTTTGAACGGTAGTGTATAGTATGTTTTACAGTCAGTAATATGTTCAAAAATATGTTTTAATGGTGCATTTGAATATTTTTTTAAGCTTGAAAGCCACAGTCCCAATTTATTGTAATTCAATGGATAAGACTGATGTGAAAAATCTTCAAAATAAACTCATGCAGGTTTGGAACGACGGTCCTCTCTAATCGTCTAGATATCATAGAAACCGGATCCAAGACGTATATTTTTTTCCAATTAATCTGACAAAGTATTACATGGATGCTTATCAGGTTGCTAAAAGTGTTTGCTAAACTGTTGCGTATAGAGTAATTTTGAATATCAGCATTAATGTTGACGGTGTCTGAATAAGTGCCATGCGGGCAGTATGTTATATATCTGCTATTTGTTAAGTATCATGGCACTGTTTGTTAATAGTCACCAAAAATAAAATAAGTCAGTAATTTGAATCTGTACTGGCAGCAATTGTATTGTTTACAATACAAAAGTTGTTTACCTTAAATATATTTTAATAATTGTTTCTCCCAATAATCATTGACTCCTTGCCACATTTGTATTATATGGTATGTCTATGCTGCAGAACACTGACAGCGGTTCTGACTTCTGAGGTGCAGGTACATCAGGTGGGCAGAAATCCAGTCGTGCCTCCTCTTGTATCTCTCCTGGATCAGTGCAGCCTTCATGATGTACTTGTTTGGACTGGAGGCAAAGATATCTCTGAGCTAAACCAGCTGGTTAGGTTCCCAGGACACGGGAGACTGACGTATAGCTTTTATGAGTCGGATTGTCATGGCCTGTGGCTCTTCCATGTGTCAGGCAGGCTGAAGGCTCTGTTGACAATGCTTTGCCATCCAACTTTCTTGCTAACCATATGTCTTTTTCTCCTATTCGTTTTTTTGCTACACTCCCACTCGACCATAATAGCTGTGGTTTTCCCTATATTAAAGGCCTGGCACTCCCATCTGTAGCTGGTTAACACTAAGAATATCCTGTTTGTTTTTATGGTAAAAAATGGTTGCTGTGGCTGGCAGAAATTCACCATAAAAATCATAAAAATACCGGTTTCTGGTCTACATAGGGTTTCCGGTATTACTGGATTCCTGTATATTTAAAAAAATAATAATAATAATTGGGGTAGTTTAGATTAGATTAGATTAGGTATATATATATTAAAATATAAATGGTGAGTTATCCCTTTAAACCATTTACATTTGTTTTTTGCTGTAAATCGTAATGTAACTCACAATTAACCAATTAAAAGGTTTTTACTGTAGCATTTTTACAGTGTTTTTCAAGACCTTTCCACTGAACATTATTGATGTGTAACTGATGCTCATTTTGCAAATTTTTAGACACACTGTTGTTGCCACTGAGTTTATGAAATCACAATTATTAAATCTTAATTTGTCGAGAAAATAGCATCTCTGTGACTCCACTTTGCTGTAAACAACCTTTATCGACTTTTCACACTTGTTCACACATTTATCTTTCACTCTGATATGATTAAAGTGAATGAGGAGCAGGGTGACAGTACAGGTTAGTCGTGCGTGTCCGGGTTGTGTTGTGTGTGTTAGCGTGTCTGGACTGATCCCGGATCCCAGGGGAGAGGTCCAGGGCGTGAAGGGAGGGTGAGGGGGCAGAGACGAGCCGAGCCTGTGCTGATTCACACTTATCCCAATCTGGTTCTGCCAGAAGGATCACATAGCACTACTTTTACATCCTCCTTTTCTCCCCTGTCCTTTCTTTCTTGTTTTTTTACTCCTCCTTCCTCTTCATTGCTTACATTTATGTATGTGTGTATATTTGTATTTGCATGAACAGGAACTTGAGTTACATATTTGTGACTTAAATATGCCTTTTTTTGTCCTCTCTTCTCTGCTCATTTTCTCAGATTTGTCAGCTTTAGCTCTGTTCAAAAACACAGGGAGCTGCCTATTTATTATATAGTCATCCTCCTAATCATCAAGGGCCCTCATAAATTGATGTTTGTAACATTGCATAGGCAGCAACTTTTGCATTGAATTCAATAGAGTTTTCCATTAGCACACTGCTAAGCTAACAACGTAACACTCAAATAAGCATAAAAATACACAAATATTATGTCAAATATTTTTAATTACACTGAATTGCTTTTTATTAATACTTTTTTTCAGTTAAGTCAATTTATAATCAACATTTTTGTCGCCTTGTCCACCATCTTTATTTTTAATTAAACTTACTTGCCGATTAAAGGGATCCCATTATTACGCTTTTTCACTTTTTCAACCTAGTTAGTGTGTTGCTGTTTGAGCATAAAGAAGATCTGCAAGGTTACAAAGTCCACTCCAAAAGGAGGATATTTTAGTATTTAACAGAATCCACTTTCCAAGAACTACAACAAACGACTCGTTTGGACTACAACCCGTTTTTTCCAGATCTTGTGAAGTCACAATGCTACTCATGTAAATAATCCGCGCCCACAGAAAACGCAAAAAAGGTGCGAGGCCTGGTTGATCTGCATTAGAGAAGACAGTGTTACCGCTATGTTGAAGAGACGCTGTTGTTTCCACGTTTCCAGAACTCATTTGTTTGAACTTAAGGCTGATGAACTCAGAGTGGTTAAATTATTTTAAATACAGTTCCTAAACATTATTTATAACCCCAATGTTTATCTGTACTGCACATTTTACAGAGAAAAGCTTCCAGAACCTACAATGCAGGCTACGCATAAAAGCTTCTCCTGAAATGGAGCAGTTCCCACTTTGTCGGGACAATCTGTTTGTGGATCACAAATTGTAAGTATGTCTTATTATTTGTAGTTGCGTTTTCTATTAACAGTTCCAGTTATTTAAAGTTAAGTTTTATGTTGTTGCTCGCCTGCAAGCCAGCATTATTAGTGTTGATGGTGTTTACTGTAGCGTTTGTAAGCTCTCACTTTTGTAAGGCTGTTTTCGCCCCTAGGAAAATTAACCATGGTTTTGATTACTGTTTGTATTACCATTCGTTTTCTGAGAAGTATCATGATTAAATGGTGTATAACATAATTTCTGACATGTATAGGAAAATTACACACACAAAAAACACACCACTCTAAAACGTCCTGTGAAATCCACGCTTGCAAAGTCAGTGCATGAAATATGTTCTGCACGATTCTCTTGTTTGTCAACTTTCTTAAGTCTGAATCAGGCTTGAATTGGTTAGAAATTGACGTCATCCTTAATATTTACACTTGAGCAGGTGAAACTCGCGGTTATGGTAAGCGGCGTAACATTTCTCGAACACGTGCTTAGCGGTGCCAATCACAACACACTGGGCCAGCTAACCAATCACAGCATATTTCGTATTTCGGAAGGAGGGGCTTCATCGAAACCGGATCTAAACGGCGCGTTCGGGACAGACTGGGGAGAGAGGTGCTGTAAAAAATAGTTTTTTGAACAATCAAGCATCAAAAAAATATTCTAGTACACCCCAAAATAGGCAGAATAGTACCCCTTTAAGACGACATGTCTAATTATCATTTAGTTTTTCATTTAGTTTTTCATTTTTAGTTATTTTATTCCAGCTTCATTTAAATGAACAAATATGTTTTTAATAGTTTTAGCGTTAACTATAACAACACTGTTTTTAACTCCTTTGAATATTTAAAGTGTGTGTGTGTTGCATGGCTGAGTAATTTTGAGTAGGTGTATGTTGGAAATAGCCCGTGTTTATGGGATGCATGCCCTTTTCCATCACCCGCCACCGTCTTTATCAAAATCTGGCATCCTGTTGTGTAAGCACCCCAAGCGTTCAGGCAGACATTGTTTGTATCACCACAACTGCACGCTTGCATGAATGCGTGTGTGTGTGTATGTGTATTTAAACGTGTGTGTGTGTGTGTGTGTGTGTGTGTGTGTGTGAGTGTGTGTGTGTTCATGGGGGGATGGAAGGGGTTGACAAGCTCTTATCTGGTCTCAAGGCTCTGCACCTGTTCTTTATGACTCACCTGTCAGTAAACATCAAAGCCGCTATACATACCTGTATGTTAATGCAAACGTGCTGATATTATATAATGAAAAGCTAATAGGATCAAGTCATAGCCTGGGTTTCCCCTTCCACTTGTGGTAAATATTTGCTCTGCTAAAAATCCATTCCTTAGAAGAGTGTTTTTGTTTGTACGAGATCTTAGAGCGGTCTTCATCAATAAGTCAGAAAGATTAATGGAAGCGGAATAAAATAGAGCAAATAAAAGTTTTTTTATGTGGCTGTGTGGGTGTGCAGATTAAGGCGTGGTTAGAAAAGTTTGTGTGTTTGTTTGTGTATGTGTGAAAGGTGTGTCAGTGGTGCAGGGAGTGTTTTGATCTGTCAGACAGTATGTTCTGCACGTGAGGACTGATGTGTCCTGACAGAACCGCTGTGTTCATTATTGTCCTGTAGGAGTTCAGGAATGCTGACTAATAGTTCATGTTAAAGGTGCATATAGTATACAATTATACAATTTAGAATTTAGAATTTAAGTTGTTTCTTAGAATTTCTTGGCTTGTTTCAGTTTAAGAATTTCAGGTCATAAATTATCATTTGAATTGGCCCCACAGGAAGTTGAATTGGAATGGCAGGAAGTGGAATTCAACAGTTAGTTTACGTTTTGTACCAAACACAATTACTTCATTTTGAGTAGATATGCCTGTTTATTCCCTCATGCACTGATCATGTCAAACATAGTTCAGGGTCAAAACAGGAAAATAACTGAAAATAATCAATTTAATAAATCACTTAAAAATAATAAGTGATTCAATTTTATTTAATCACATAGCACCAAATGTCCACTACATTTTTCAGAAAACTAAATACTGATATTGACATTTGACATTTTTTTAAAAGATGCCCACCAAGGCTGCATATATTTGATCAAACACAGTAATACTGTGAAATATCGTTATAATTTAAAATAACTGTTTTCTAAAATGTTAATGTCCTTTTTTAAAATGTAATGTATTCCTGTGGTGGATTCTCAGCATCATTACTCCAGTCTTCAGTGTCACATGATCCTTCAGAAATCATTCTAAAAAGCTGATTTAGTCATCAAGAAATATTTTCTAACATACAGTAAATGTCTTTACTGTCATATTCGATTAATTTAATGCTTCCTTGCTGAATACAAGTGTTAAATTATTTTTAAAAGCACTGACTTTAAACTTTTGAATGGTGGGAAATATTTACTTATTAATTTTTTCATTGGATGGATAGATGGATTTTTTTTGCAATCTCAATTTAATTGTAATTGGCTCCACAGTTTTATGTTCTCCGGTGGCTTTACCACCATCCTGACTATCCTAACCTCACAAGGTTGATGCATTCTGGGACTTAATTTTTCAGGATCACATATTATCTTACCAATGGGTGGTAGGGGAAAGATGTTAATGATTCACCTCAGAAGTTAAGTGAATTGCCTTGGGGCACCGGCCAGACTTCCTCTCCAAATGTTTTCAGACGACCTGTCCATTGTAGACAGCATCAACAATGGAGATGATTTAGGGTACAGGAACTAGTGGGGCAATTTGTGTTGTGTGCAAGGAAAACTTCAGCTGAATCAGCAAGACAAAGCAGTTTGTGGTGGATTTCTGCCATGCAGGGAACCCCTGAAACCAGGCTGTACTTTCTAACCACTTCTTTCAATATGTGTCATAAACTAATAAAGGTCTCAATAAATGTTGCATTTACAAAATGGTGAAAAACACAGCAGATTCATTGTGTTGTGTATTATGTTTGATGTTGCTTCCATTTTGTACCTGCATTTGCCCTCAGGTATCTCTACTTTGTTTAAAATTGTTTTTGTAAAGCTTTAAATTCACTTCCTTATATCTTTCTCCAGTCTGACAGTCTCACCATACACATTTATTTATGTTGAATAGGAACAGTCTAAGTTTTTATGGTCTGCCCACATAGATCACATCCACTTTTTTACTTTCTCTAAGCTGTGAAATATGGGAGACTGTGGGTAATTGTCATTTTTAACTCCAGTAAATATTACTCACAATCCTGACTATATAGCAGTGCATGTATGGGGTAAGTTGTGACAGTTTGGAACTTGCAATGACGTTTTTGGCAAAAATGTGAGTAATAAAAATCTTAGCAGTGCAAATGATACAATATCAAACCAATGTTCTGAACAACATGTAATCAATTTTAAAATTATAATCAGTTGTATAAAATTACAACACATGCACCAATAAAAATGTGACAACATGTTTTGTCTTAATACACACTTAACTTTTAAGTTAATGTTTTCATTATATAGTTGGCTTTTGCATGCATATTCAAGTGGGATTTTGTGGTCCCTTGTTTACACAACAATAGTGTTAGGGGGGTAACAGTTATAAGACCCGAGACCAGATATGATGAAAGAAGATGACCAGGAGTCGTGAGGTTCAATCAAAAAGATAAAAATTTACTGAAGAATAGTTTGCAGTTTCATCGGTAGAGCGAGCGTCAAAGTCTCACGAGGAGGTCGCAAGCCAACTCCACCTTACACAAAATCATATACCAATTATACCATTTTACAAGGGCAAGCATCGCATCATCATACATCTGATTGGCTAAGAGAATATAAGACCATAAACAATTTCACACATGTGAGCAGATAAAAGGTGCCTATCGCCATTAGTTAGGATAGCTGTCGCCAATCCTCAGATTTAGGTCAGCGTTGACCTCGCAGGTTAGAGGAGAGCGCCAATACGGCTGAGCGTTGGGTCCCAAATGCCTACGTAGAAAGTCAAACACACACACACATAACACCAACAAATAACATCGCCAAGGCCAAAGAGTGCTTGAGCTTCGTATTATCAGTTAGCCAAAACATAGCTCCTCAGGAAGAAAGGGAGAGAAATTGCATTGCTCTCAAGAGAAAAATATAATTTCACAAGCACAAAAGAATATAGAAATGATTATGTGATAATGCATATACTTGATTATTGATTATTATAAAAGTAATGTAAGCATTCAAAAGGATATGGAATGAAATATATATATAACTGACTGAAGAGACAAGGGATTTTGACCAACCCTTCAGTCCCCCGTTTTAGACCTATGTGGGGTCCAATACCGCCACGTCTGGTCTAACAAGTGAGGTCACTACGGAAGGTGGAGTGGTGACAAATGCTTCCCTGGCGGGTCACAAAAGTCTCTTCGCCTCTTTACGGACATGCTGGAAACTAAAAATTCCAGTCCCCATTCCGAGGCTCTCCCACCTTCCACTCACAACAGGGCATCAATGTTGTTCTTCCTCAGTTTATCGCTCATACGGTTTGTCAGCTTGATCAGTCTGCTTTCCTCCTCGGCAGGATTCAACTTACTGCAAGCAGACCTGCAAATATATGAGAAGAAGAAACGAACACACATACACACACAAAAACATAGAAGAGCCAACCCACGCCTCCACTTCTATCCCACCGACCTTTTTGCATAATGAGGGTATTACAGGGATAATTTGGGGAGTGACCAAGCCAAAAGGTCACCGTCTCATTTCCGTCCAAGCGATAGCAGTGATCATTAACATTCTGATACATGGTTGGAATTAAATTTAGACCCTCAGTTGAATTTAGGCATGGGTATTGAACCCATGATGGACGGTTATCAATCTCCTCACAACCCCAGTGAGTGGAGAACGCATGAAGTCTACCGGTCCAAATTGAAATCTGAATCCACATCAGGAATGATAAGGCTATTATAATCAAAGCCACAAACGAGAGAGGGAGTGCCAATCGAATGATGGCCCACCTCACTTTCAGTCGTTTGGTATTTCGCACTTCTTCCTAAAGAATTAGCAGCTTCAATATATCGTCGGATTCCGCCATCTGTAATGATAAAACATTGTTACAGAATTTTACACTATCACACATATAAACGACAGACCTTTACTGATTACGAGATAGTTCGTTATTATGATGCGGTGATTTGGTTGGAACCTTTATCGAGTGGTTTCACCTGTGACCAATGTCTCCAGACAGTACCCAGAACCCCTCTGTCAAGTAAAACAGATGTATTAGTTGTCAAGAGCACCTGGAAAGGTCCATCAAATTTTGGACCTAGAGGAGAAACTTTTTTCTTTATCAGTCATTCTTATTGGTCACAGATGAAAAACCACCACAGAAAACGATTTAGCAGCCACAACAATAAATTTGGCGGAAAAATACGTTTAGCAACAATAGTGAGACTTCTACACAATGAAACTGCAAATTATGTTTCGCTTCCCAAGTCACATAAAACTGGTCTATGCCAATTTGGGTCAGACTATATATATATTTATATGTTTGGGACCGTTCCTGATGCATCCCTGGCAAACAACCCTATATTTTACTATTTTAATTTTATTTTATTGATTTAACTAACATCTTGTTCCCTATCTGCCTGAATCACTAACTTCGGGGATCCCCTATCTGAGATGGAAGAGATTGATCAGGTTTTGCGGTGCCACTGGACCTAATCCAGGGACGCCCTCTGCTGGGGTGGTGTACCACACCCGTATTGCCCCACTGGGCCCCCACAGAGTGCGTTTCACTTTTGCTGTTTTAACCAAAACAGCGACCCTTTATACTCTCGTAGTATAAATAATCTTCACTCGCCTCGTCGGAGTGAAGCTCTCCCGTTCCCCTTCAAAATCTCTTCCAATCAGACAGCCCTAATACTTAATAAAATCTTTCTACCTTGTTTGCTGATTTGCCAGAGATGTCACCACAGAATGGTTTCCCGCCAATCCTCCACCAAACTGTTAGGGGGGTAACAGTTATAAGACCCGAGACCAGATATGATGAAAGAAGATGACCAGGAGTCGTGAGGTTCAATCAAAAAGATAAAAATTTACTGAAGAATAGTTTGCAGTTTCATCGGTAGAGCGAGCGTCAAAGTCTCACGAGGAGGTCGCAAGCCAACTCCACCTTACACAAAATCATATACCAATTATACCATTTTACAAGGGCAAGCATCGCATCATCATACATCTGATTGGCTAAGAGAATATAAGACCATAAACAATTTCACACATGTGAGCAGATAAAAGGTGCCTATCGCCATTAGTTAGGATAGCTGTCGCCAATCCTCAGATTTAGGTCAGCGTTGACCTCGCAGGTTAGAGGAGAGCGCCAATACGGCTGAGCGTTGGGTCCCAAATGCCTACGTAGAAAGTCAAACACACACACACATAACACCAACAAATAACATCGCCAAGGCCAAAGAGTGCTTGAGCTTCGTATTATCAGTTAGCCAAAACATAGCTCCTCAGGAAGAAAGGGAGAGAAATTGCATTGCTCTCAAGAGAAAAATATAATTTCACAAGCACAAAAGAATATAGAAATGATTATGTGATAATGCATATACTTGATTATTGATTATTATAAAAGTAATGTAAGCATTCAAAAGGATATGGAATGAAATATATATATAACTGACTGAAGAGACAAGGGATTTTGACCAACCCTTCAATAGCAATAATACTGTATGTGATTTTGGCTGATTTGCTTTACGTGCTAGAGTAAACCATTTGTGCAGCTGAAATTCTGAGATAACTTAGCATTATAACATTAGAATGTTTATGAATTATCATCGCACTGCACTACAACACCATGTCAAAGGTCACACTTTGCAATGACTTACATTTTTTAGTGCTGGCCTCATAGGCTTTCAATGCACCTTTTAAAGTTTACAAGCTCATGATTAGTCACTTAAATGTTAGATGCTTATTTAATGTACAGTAGGCTTGTTTAGCTATTTTATGAAGCACATTGTGAGGCTTTCCATTAGTCCTTTAATGAAAGGGGAGAATTTAGGAAGTAGATTAGTATGTTGTGGGATTCGCGGTGGATTCCCAATGCTGTGACTTGACTTTGAAAAGCAGGCGACTGGATTGGTTTTACGCGTTCCTACGAAGGATCGTTGTGCTTTTTAAAATTGTTTTGCCCTTAAACATCATAACTGTAACCTTTGCACCAAACGTGTGTCCGAAAGCAGTGTAATGAGTCAGCTGTGCAAAGTGGCAGTGAATGTGTGTTTTGCATAACTCCTAGCTCCCTCTTCCCCATTCCGATCAAACGATCACACGGTGAGTCGGCTCAATCTACTCATTCTTACTTAGCTTTGCGTGTATTTATTCAATTTGTATTTATTAATTTAGTTGACATTTCAAAGGAAAAGTGAGTATGAAGCAAATATCATTTGAGCAACTTGTATGTGATTTAATGTGTGTTAGTGTGGTTTTTCAGATGGATTACTGACTTTGTTTGAGAGGATGTTGAAGGATAAAACGTGAAGGTGAATCGCCACAGTAATGGACTCGGCTAAAGAGGACATTGGTAATTTTCTCTCATTCTTCGTTCTCTATTGCTTTCTTATCGGCGTGTAAGGTGTTTTAGTAATGAATCAGTTTTTAGGAAAATGAGACAATTCTTCAAATACGCTCAAAATAACTGTCTAAGCTTTCCTTTGATCTTGTCGGTTGCTATGGCAAAACTATTTTATTTCTGAAAGTGTGAAAGGAAAGGGAAAAGCCATTGTGACATTTGATTTGTTTAAGGTTAATGTTTTTTCCTTTTTTTATGAATTTTTTTTAGTTTCGCTGTCAAAGATCCTAATAAATGGCATAGAGCAGAACTTAATCTAAGATTAGATGATTTTTGGATTAGTCGACGCTACAGATTCAATAAAAGGATTATGAAGTTAGCAAGGCCGCAAAACTAAATTTGGTAACACTTATTTTACAGTGTCTTTGTTCCACACGTTACATGTAGTTACTGTAGTAATAACTATAAGTTATTCATAATTACATAATCCTAACCCTAACCATATAGCAAGTACTATATAGTAGTTAATATTACTCTGTACTTAAATGTATAACTACACTGTAACACGCACACCTTAAAATAAAGTGTAACCCCAAATTTCCTCCAATTCCACATAGAGGAATAATACTGCAATAAAAATGCATATAATCTGTTGAAAGAATCACACGCTTACTTTGGTCTTCATTTTAGATCGATTCGTTCACCCAAGGATGATCTATTCCCATTTATTTATTTATTTATTTATTTATTTCAAAAATCATATGACTTTCTATCTTCTGTGGGTCTGGTACATAGTTGCATGGAGAATGAAGCTTTTAAGCATCAACACAAAAACAAACAAAAAAGTAGCATAAAAGTGTTCCATATGACAGCTCTTCTTTGCAAATTCATGAAAGAAAAAACAATGTCCAATTTGTGAGAAAACTGTTAAGTTGGATCTTTTCAATTAAAGGTTGAAACGGTTGATTTCTGAAGTTTAGCTCAATGATCGGTCACAACAGTTAATAGTTCACAGAATCACAGCAGGGGATTTACAGTAAAATACCATTTTGTCAAACATTCAGGCTAAACTATTTTATTATTTGGAATATACTGTAGCAAAAGACATATGGGCCACATTTTTTTATTGAAGCTTGAAAATTCATTGTATCTGTATTCATGCTCAATTTTCATGATTTGTTATCACAACTTTTTATCTTTTGTTAAATCAACTTAGATTATTAATGTGTTTCAGATAACATAATATTTTGAGTTTATTAAACCAATCTCCATTGTATTACCTCAAATTTGTATTTCAATGAACTAAAGATTTGAAGGCAAGCAGGTAACTTACTTTACGTTAAAAAAGCGTATTTATTGTTCTGCAGGAGAAAGTCAAATGGGTTATCATTTTTAATTACCCACGTGATATTTTGGGAAATGTTGGGTTAAGTATTCCTTAAAGATATTAAAGTTTTTCTGTCTTATTTATGATACAAGGATAGTATGCATCAAGTTTGAGAAGTCCTCAATGATGTGTTGCACTTATATTCATCAAACAACAAACAAAAACATTTCTTATCTTTCTGACCTTCTGTGCTTCTACTTTTTTCAATCCTATCCACTTTCTCTCTCTTTCTCTCTGTGTGTGTGTCTGTGGTTTCTGTCACTGTTATCTTTGCCTAGGTCTGTCTGAAACCCTAGTGCTTCTGATGACACATTACCCAAGTGCTGGGCTCTGATAATGCCCATAGCGCGCTCTCTCTCTCTCTCTCTCTCTCTCTCTCTCTCTCTCTCTCTCTCTCTTTGCATGTGTGTGTGTGCGTGTGCATACATTTGTGTGTGAAGGGGAACACAGAGTGGTGGCTTCCCAGTTTAATAGCGATGTGGTTTAGGGTGGATATGAGAGAACTCGGAACGTATTTTCCACCTTTTGTCTTGCAGAGTTGCGTGTATTTGCATAAATGTGTTATGTGATAGTGTGCTAAGTTCAGCTGTTCAGTTTCATGTACTAAAGTTTATTTGCTGTAATTTAAAACAACCGATCAAATGTATGTGTATGCAATTCTCATTATTAACTAGTTGCTTATTAGCATGCATATAACTATGATATTGGCTGTTTATAATGTGTATATATACTGTCTATATATGATATTAGCTATATATACTGTGTGTATATATATATATATATAAAATATAATACTTATATTTAAATTAGTTAAATATCATTTTATATGTATATTATAACAAACATTTAATTTCTGACTATATTTCATAATCTGATAGTATAAATATATATATATATAATCTTTTAATCTTTACAAGATGACTCATGAATTGATGTGCTAAAAATGTCTTCAATAAAAAGAAACTTATTTAAACTGTCTGCTTGTTTTTTCACATCCATCACATATTTATCGTAAATAAATTCGGCACAGTGCAAATATCTTAAGAAGATTTTTACAGCTAGCATAATTTCTCTCTTTCTCTCTCTCTCTCTCTCTCTCTCTCTCATTTCTTCTAAACATCATCAGCATTATTTTTTAACACTTTCCCTTGTATCATCTTCTGTCGCTCTTTTTCACACATCCACGTATCTTCATGCACTGTGCATCACTGACTGCCTCTCCTTCACAGTATTGACCCAATCACAAAAACACCAAACGAAAAAACTTCCAAATCCCTCCCCTAACTGTCCTAAGAGGATATTTCTGACATTAATGAGGTATTGTGGAAGGTGTGTGTGTTTGTGTAGCTATAGGGAAGTGACTTGTCGAGTTGTTTTCATTTCGTACTCCTGCTCTCTTACGCTAACCACTAACAAATCGCACACATACACGACTTCTCCTTTTTTTCTTTTCTTTTGTATGATGCACTCGTGTTTGTGTATGTGCATGCAACATTTAGCTATTCCTTATTTAAGTGTATTTAACACATTCACAGTACAGAATGTACTAAAAATACACTCATATTTTTACTATATACTTCGCAGAACTTCGTTATAAGCATAGTGAGTTCAAAGTATTTACTTATAACTACACACACACACACACACAGTCACACACACAACATGGAAACCCCCACACGAAGGGCTATTGTGTCTAATATCATGAATATTCCCTGATAGCATGCATGTGAATGTGTGTGAGTTGACTGTTTGTTTTTGTGTGTGTGTATTTATAGAAGCAGTGCTGTCATTTAATGTACCACTATAAAATAAGTGATAACACTTGAACAGGTGTTGTGGAATCCCCGACTCCATTGCCCTACACAATAACACACACACACACACACACACACACACACACACACACACACACACACACACACACACACACACACACACACACACACACACACACACACACACACACACACACACACACACACACACACACTGCAGCACAATCCCTCAAACAACTTTGTTAGACTTTTAAACTTTATACTTAGTCTTTATACTATACTTGTTGGACCTCATTCATGCAACATGAGTAAAAAGTGTCACATGATCCTTCAGAAATCATTAGCTCATTTGATGGTCAAATTAAAGTTCTTCTTATTATCAATATTGAAAACAGTAGCTGCCCAATACTTTTTGTAGAAATTGTAATGCATTTCTTTGAGCAAGATTCTTTAATGAATCAAAAGTTCAAAAGAAAAGCATTTATTTGAAATAGAGATTTTACTGTAACTTTTGTTTAAAACTTTGTCCTATGTGAATAAATGTTTTTTTTTTTTTTTTTACGTACTGACCCAAAACATTCGATTGTAAAAAGCCTTACTTCTGATGTAAATTGTCAATTATTGTTACATAGCTTTTGCAGTTCTACAATTGACAAATATTCATATGACATTTATGAAAGAGTGTTTTTAGGAATGATTCACAGAAATTCATTCTGCTTTTATGAATGACTGCCATCATTCGTGGCAGCCGGAGTCAAATTGCATGTTGAAATGTTCCTATATTAAAATATTAGTGTGACTGTGTTTGAAATGACTCGTACTACAAAAGGACATTTCTGTGGAAAATTCAGAAGTAAACACCAGTGAAGAGGAGAAACCGGAAAGACTTGTGACCAACCCGTCCTGTCATTTACAGACCAACTTTCACTTTCATTTCACAGAATTATGTTGCATCACTGTAAAAATGAAGAGACTGAATCAATTAATATAGTGATATGTCACATGTGTAGAGATTTTCGAGCTGGTGATGTCCGGTGACAAATGACGAGTGGCCCAAATTGTGTGTGTGCTGCTTCATTTGCTGTCAGGATCATTTAGAGAGTAACAAAAGAGTGGACAGCAGCCTGGTGTTGGGGGTTCAGGGCAGGGGGTTTGCATGCGTGTGTGTGGCGGGAGTGTGTATCGGGATGAATAATGAGCTCCATTTAGTCTTTTCATTCTGCTCTATTTCACCAGGTGAATGGAGCACAACACACACATACAAAAACTGACTTAGCGCGGGAAGCAGGCTTTTTGCTACTTTTTAGCAACAAAACTGCCCCGACCCCCATGCATACGCGTGCGCACATGTGTCTGCGTTCATGTTCACGTTTACTGCACTGTTTTGCCTATAAGTATTCCTTATTTTGTGTTTGAATCGCTTGAGCAATTATGAAATGTTTTTCCCATAAGGAAATGTACTCTACAATGATCTGTCATCATTCTCTGCAAGACCAGCAGTCACAGAACAGGCCCCTCTGGGCTTTCAGCTTTTACCACAAGAGTGGTAGTTCTTGTTTTGCCCCCTGCGTAAAAGTGTGTGTGCATGTGTGGGTGAACTGTTCGTCAGAGTTTCAGTTTGTATATGCATGTTGTATGTATTATAAATGTAAGTAATTGAGAAATTTTGTATATATATATATTTTTTTACATTTGGTAAAAGGATGGTCTAGTCAAAAATGAAACGTCTGGTAGTCAAACTTGAACGTATTTCTTCTGCGAAACACAAGATACCAAACAACATTGGACCCTATTGACTTCCATTGTATTAAAAGAAAACCCATTTCCTCAAAATGTAAAGCTTTGAAACAATCTGTATTGTAATCTGCATTATATAGGTAAAGGTGACTTGACTTGAACTTCCCGTTAACAAGAAATTCAACAACCTCTGCACTGCAATTATGCATTTCCAAGTAGTAAAATGATTTATGTGTAATTTGAATTCATAATTTTCATATAAAAACAACCGAAATGGAATCAAACTAAACACTTAAGTGTTTTAGATCAGATGCTTGATATGTTTGATATTCCATTATATGTTGGTGCTCTTTTTCAAAAGAATTTTGAAGAGAATTAATGTGGAAATGTAGTAATTTGCTGTTGGTATTTATTTTTACAGTCTATCAGGTTAATCGTTTCTTTTATTTAATTTTTATTTGTAACCATAAACCATTTTTTTGACCACGTGAAATAAACATAAATGTTACTATATGATGAAATTTATCCTAGATTTAGTACTAGATTTATCCAATGGCTAATTTTCATCTGCAGTCTATGCACTTAAAGTTTTAATAAACTTCTTCTTACAGCAAATTAATACACTTTTATATTTGTTGAGAGTTAATTATGCCTTCAGAAATGTCATAGAATTGACAGTTTTATCTGTTATTTGCAGATTAGATGCCTTTTAAGTTCTGACAAACAACAGCAAAAAAATAAATAAATAAAGATTTTAAGTTGTCATTGTTGAAAAGCTGCTGTTTTTGGAATAGTACTTTTACTGAAGGGATATTTATATCTCCACATGTATTAAAGTGTATTCATTTGCAAACAGCAACAATCAACAAAAATGCATATCCTCATGAAGAAAGTCAGAGGATTTTTGTTGATGTGTTTAGAAAAGTAAAATCTGAAACCAGCTCTTTATTAATTCATAATTTTTTATACGTTATTTTTGAGGGACACAATGGCGCCCATTTTGCAGAATAGCCTGAATCATTTATGAGTTCATGAATTTAAAGTGTTACCGTCTCAAATTTCAGAACTTCTGCCATAAACGTATTCGTATTCGAATTTGATGTTTTAGGCCTAGAATTTTGTCTCTGATTTGCTAAAAGTGAACAATGAAATACAATGACTATTCGACTGTCTAAGAATCTGAATTGATTCCAGTGATTTTGTTTTTTATTTTCTTTTATTATCTTTGTTTCCTCGTTCTTGCATCACTTGTACCTTTTCTTTTTGACCTACTTCTCATCTATGAACTGTTGTTTAGTCTGTGTGTTTACAGTTAATATTGTTTTTCTGTGATTATCAGCCACTGGCACGCCGCTCTATATATGTTTCTGCTCTCTCACAAACAAACCGCCAAACGTACGGATGCCAACGCAGGGCCAAATCTGGGGACAGAGACAGTTTCTCGGGCTAATCACCCTCAATGCAGCACTCCCTCGCTCGGCCCTCCTCCCTTTCTCCTCTTTCTTTTGCCTTTTCTCTCTCGCTTTCTCTTTATCTGATCAATCTGTGTAAGCTTCTCTCGGTGTGAGAGTGTTGACTGCGGATCGTTTTGGGCAGGGGTCTGGTCCTGTGTTCTCTCCTCTATCGCTAATAAACCATCTGTCGCCTCAATCCCTCGCTGTGTGTGTGTGTGTGTGTGTGCGTGCGTGTGTGTTTGTGACTTGGTTTTGGTTTGCTTTTGTTTACACTCATCAGCAAATACTTTTGTCTTTATCTCACGGTGTTGCCTCATCATTTCAACCTTTACCTTAACAGACAGATATCTACAGCACCTTCTTCTTCTTCCTCATGTTTCCTGTTCTCGTAATTCTGTCAAAGAGATCAAGTGATCAAAGAGATCTTTAGAATTTCATTAAAATGTGTTTAGAGTTTGAGTCTACTTGTGTTTTGAGCTGGCTGATGTGCACTTAGAAGCTTTCCAAAGGCTTTGGTCTGTACTGATTTTTTTATTGAAAGAAATGCATACTTTTATTCAGCAAGAATGTATTAAATGGATCAAAAGTGTCAGTAAAGACATCTAATGGAAGATTTTTTGTTTTCTAATGATCTTTGTATTCATCAAAGAATCCTGAAAAATTGGTTTCTAATCGGTTTCCACAAAAAATATTAAGCAGCACAACCGCTTTCAACATTAATAACAATAAGAAATGTTTTTTGAGCAGCAAATCATATGTAGGTCCCTCTTTTCCATAGAAATGAATGTGAACCGGACCATTCTTCAAAAGTATCATAAAAGCGGTCCATACGACTTGCACATATGTCTTCTGAAGCCATATACCGGTAGATTTGTATAGAACACATCGAAGTAAGTTTGAAATTGCAAACCAGATTGATCAAAAGAATGATTTGTTTGTGACGTTACGAATTTATACTCTAAAATATGCTGGGTTGTTTCAACCCACGTTTGGGTCAAATCAAGACCAACCTAACCATTGGTTTAAATTATTTTATTAAAATTTTAAACCTAATGGTTGGGTTTGTCCATATTTGACCCAAACATCCTTTTTAAAAGTGTAGGCTGGGCTAAAAGATTTCAGTAAGTAACATATTTGGGTGAACTGGTGCTTTAAAGTCCGCGTGAACCGGAATATTGAACAGAGGGCAGGGTTTTACTTCAGCACTCCTCCTCTCCATCTCTCGCCCGTAGCAGAGTAACGGTTTGAGGGGAGTGGTTAAGCGTTTAAGCAACCCAAGCCGTCAAACCTACGTCATCAGAAAAAGAACCATTCCAGACCGGAAGTAACTTTTCAGACTTTGATTAAAGATAACCACGGCAAAAAAAAATGTTTCTGTGTATTAACTTGCACGGATTAATTGTTCACCACAAGACTAGTAATATCCGCTAACAAAGTAAATAGGGTCAATTTTGATTTCATGCCGACTTTATTTTTTTTAAGATTTATGGAATATTAATCTGACATACTATGAATATACAAAATAATTGTGTTGCTTAAATGTGTCGACGGCACACTCTAAAAAATGCTGGGTTGTTTTAACCCAATTTTGGGTAAAATATGGACAATCCCAGCCATTGGGTTAAATTTTTAAATAGCATTTTTGATCCAAAGTTTGGGTTTGTCCATATTTGACCCAACATTGGGTTAAAACAACCCAGCATTTTTTAGAGTGTATGTTTCGATGTATAGTAGATTGTATAGATGTATAGTATAGTAGTGTGTGTGTGTGTGTGTGTGTGTGTGTGTGTGTACACTGTATACACTGCCAGGCCCCTCAAAAAAGTCGCTGTTTGGATCTAAATATAGGCAAATAATTAAGAGTCTTTGACTGGATCATTATTGCAGTGATTATCATGTTTCTAGAATGTTATATGTTTGGCAACCGTTCTTCTAACCCCGATTGATGGAGTGTGTAGCTTTTCATTTCTTAAAAAAACATTTAGGAAGATGGCAATATTCCAGGATGACAATGTCAAGATTTATCAGGCTCAAATTGTTATATTTAACAGAATGTTGAGAATATCTCTATGACCTATCATAAGATTAAACAGCTGTTTGTGCGTCAAATGCAGTGTTTGTACGTATTGTGGTTTGGATGATGTTTTTAATTTAATGCTACTTTAATGATACTTCTAATACTGCTTTTTAAAGCTTCATGGAACATTAGCTTGACTTATGTTTATGAATGTAAACAAATGTGTTGCTTATTAACACTATTTAAAGCTCTGAACAGTCCTGATGGTATGTTTGGATATACCGAGATTAAGTTACGGTAGTGAAATGAGTTAAATCCGTCTGGCACCACAGTAGTACTTCTAAAATATGCAAACAGTATATTTAGATGTAGTATTATTTAACAGTCAGTAAATGTTGAGAATATCTCCATGATCTACCATAAGATTTTCCCCCCACATTAAACAGCTGTGTGTGCGTCAAATGTCGTTTCTACATATTGTGGTTTGGATGATGTTATTGGAAAGTTTAAATAACAGACAAACATGTTTTATCTAACCACCTCCTCCCCCTGTTTTTTATTTTATTTGTGTTTGATCATTAATAATTATTTGTCATTACAGTAGCATCACATAGAGAAGAATCATTAGACAATAATGTTTTTGTTTTTCATCATGTTTTTAATTAATGTTCGGGTTACAAACTTTGAGATAGTCTTCTAGATCTTTCACACAAACACACACACACACACACACACACACACACACACACACACACACACACACATAGACTTATCATGGCAGCTCAGAGCCATTGTACCTGCCAGTGGAACGGGGAGTGGCTACTAGGCCTGACCACAGAGGAAATCAGCCTATTGTAATCTTCCCAGTGGGTGCGTGTGTGTGTGTGTGTGTGTGTGTGTGTATGGGTGGGTAAGTCAGAGAAGAGTGAACCAGAGAACGAGAGAGAGAGAGAGCGTGAGTGAAAAAATAAGGAAAAATGGTTCTACTGCAACATCCGGCTAATAATTTATTGTGACAGGTCGAACGAACTGAATTTATGTGCCAATCTACTTGCGACACAGAGATCCCCTGTTGAACACAGAAAGGAAAAAGAGCTGTGACCCAACCGAGAGATATGAAAGAAGTTATTCTTGCCACCTCATGTCAACTTGTTTTCATTCATATAGGATATCCTATAGACTCATATGCAAATCAATTCAAATTGGAGACATAAATGAATACAAGTTTCTGAACGCTTTGCGCAAGGTCTGTGGCGTTGTAAAGTGTAAAGTTTGCATCGAGGTGCCTGCGCATGTTTTTGTCTGCTTTGATTGTGTCATCATGTAAACTAACCATTGACAGGTAAATTGGTCAGAGCTGACTTTAACCGCATTGACCATCCTACAACATAATCTTGCAGGTGATCCCGAGCTCTTACCCCTGGTTAGAAAGAACACTGGGGGCATTAGACAACTGAACTGGGGATCATTTAGTTTGATTTGTGATGGATTTTCCTAAAGATATCATTGTTGTAATGTATAATATCAGTATAGCATGCATGCAAATTATTCCACGACTTTCTGAGTGTTCAACCTGTTTAAAGCACTTTATAAATAGGTCATTTGCAGCACACATTATGTTGAGGTTTATCTCACACAACCTTTTTAGGCCCTTTGCACAATTAGCAAGAAGTCAAACAAACATTTAAGGTTACAGTTTACTTTAAGGTGACGTAGTTACATTGTTGAGTAATATTTATGAACTACATCTACTTAACTACTTATAGAGTTACAGTTAGGGTTAGGTTAGGGTTTAGGGTAAGTAACTTTAGTAATTATGCATGATTTATATATTATCATTTACTATTATTACTAAAGTAAGTAGTAACGTGTAATACGTCACCTTAAAATAAAGTGTTACCCAATTTTAAAATAAATAATTAAATGTATACCCAAAGTAAATAAATAATCGTTTGTGTACAGTTAATGTCAATGCAATTGTTATGTCCTCAGGTTCACATGACTTTTGTTTGCAAGTGTTTATTTGGTGCCAGTGGGAAATATCCCTTTTTATATATGATATATTTTGATCTATTTATAATTTGAAATAAATAGTACTTTTCAGAAGGGGTTGGTAATATTTTTTTTATGTTTAAAAAAAAAAGAAAAATCCAGCATAATTACTTCAGTCTTCAGTGTCACGTGGTCCTTCAGAAATCATTCTAATATGCTGATTTGGTCTTATATGCTCAAGAAACTATGATTGAAAACGGTTGAGCGGCTTGATATTTTTCTGGAAAACAAAACATTATATATTTTTTTCTGGATTCGTTGATTTTTTTGTGTGTTTTTTTGTGTTTTCACTCTCACTTCTGATCAGTTTAATGCATCCTTGTTGAATAAAAGTATTAATTTCTTTAAAAAAATCTTTTGAATGGTATATATTAAATACTTCAATAGCCTATATAATAATAATATATACTATAATGTAATGTTTACTAACGTTTGTGTTTAGTAGTTAATAAAAAGAAACATGCCAAAACGCTACACTAATATATATATACTTTTAACATTAAACAAGCATTTTCTTCAAATGTTAATTATGGGGGTCAGATCCTCCCTTCCAACCCACCCTGTAAATTGAACACTGAGTTCTGATTGGAGGTCGATTAGAGACATATGTGATGTCATTATTGAGCTCGGAAACGTTCCACACACCATGTTTCCAATACAAAGGTCACGTTCGGAGGGTGTGTGTGTATGAGTGGAAGGAACTCTTTGCACCTGCGTTTTTGTTTTTTGGTGTCACTTTGGGGTGGTGATTCAACCCCCCCTCCACCACTGCCACCATCTTTCTTTCTTTCTTTCTTTCTTTCTTTCTTTCTTTCTTTCTTTCTTTCTTTCTTTCTTTCTTTCTTTCTTTCTTTCTTTCTTTCTTTCCTTCTTTCTTTCTTTCTTTCTTTCTTTCTTTCTTTCTTTCTTCTCTCTCTCTCTCTCTCTCTCTCTCTCTCTCTCTCTCTCTCAGACAGCGAGCAGGTGTGTGGGGCTTTGGGGGGCTGTGCTCCTGTTCTGAAAGTCTGCTCGTGTCTCTTCATTGACAGGCCTTTCCGTTCCTGTAACCCACAGCGTTCGCACACACACAAACACACACATTTAGTGAACAGATGCTTGCACAAAAGAACATCAGCTGACACAGTAGCAAAACTCTTTTTAGACAATAATTCTCTGTTTCTCCTCTCATCTCTCCCTTTTTCTACCTCCCTTTCCCCTTTCAGGCATCCTCTTTCACTGTGTATAGTTTTACCGAAATTACTTTTAGCCGGATAAAAAATAATAATGACGGAATAATTGATATGTGGTCATCATCATCATCATCTCTTTTTATCTGTAAACCACCCTATCTAGATCTTTCTTACAGTAAATCAACGTTATGTGTGGTTGAGGGTTGTGATATTATTCTAGTGTACTGAACCATGAATAGCCTTCCAGCTCGTCGCTAGCGCTGTGTCAGTGTATATTTGGCACCTATGGTGTGTTTTTGGGGCTGAATGTGGGTGTGGGGAGGCCAGTGAGCAGGTGGTCAGGATGGGGGATGTGAGAGCTGGGCAGCTGTAAATTTAGGCCCTGGTCTGAGCCGGGCCTCCGCCTTAAACAGCCACACAGGAAAAGCTATACCCTCAAGAGACTCAAGCAGAGTTTCTGCACCTCAAACATACACATATAGATGTTCAAATGCTAGTATAAACCCATAATGTTCTTTTTTTTACTTCATTTTCTCACCCACACAGACACTCACAGGGGGAGCATCTGTTAGGGCTAGAGTTGGAAAGTTTTTCCATCAGTGTGAAGCCCTGGGGAACTGACAGCTCTCTACAAAACACCTCGCTTAAAGATCTCAAATTCACCCTCAAAAACAGTCAACACACCCGTATGAACAAATAGATGTTGTGTCTAATTTGGCAACTTGTGCGTGTGATGGTGTGTATAGGCATTCAGGGAAAGCATTCCTAAGATAGCCTGAGAGAATACAGTTGGTGGCATTTGCATATCCCTTACTACAAACCCCGATAAAGAGTTAATGGGTCATTCTAGATTCTCTCCATTCATATTGAGCCTTTATCATTTCTTTATGAGTTATAAAGAACCATTTGAATACTATTGTAGTTATCTCACTGCCCAAAAGTGTTTGATGAATACTGAGTACTGTACTAGTTGAGATGGCTCAGTGGTCTATCGAACATGGCTGCCTTTATTTATGTGGGTTTGTGATGTTTCTTCACAACTGGATTAAGGTTACAATTATCCATCATAGGCCTATAGGTCTGCAAAAGTATTCGGTCGCTCTTTGTACAAGTATTTTAAGCCACATGTCTTTGGATTTTATTATGAAGAATACCAAACTTGACCATTTATGTATATTTTTTTTATTTTTTTTAACGACAGCATACGCTTTTTGTGTTGCATTTTATTATAATAAAATATAAAACAAAGTTGCATTATTGAAAAATACTTTCAAGCTAACCATTTTAGTAATATTAAATATGTCTATGCTTCTTTTTTTGTTATAAAACAAAAGACATTGTTCATAATTAAAACAAACTATATAACAATAATTATATTTGTATACTGACTTAATTTACTAAAAATCATTGCAGATATGACTTATTATTCATTTAAGAGTAGTCTTTAAATACTTTAGGGCCACTGTATAGCATTTTATTAACTTAAAATGATTAAATATTACAAAATCAACTATTTTAGTTTTTATGTAACTTCAACTTGGCATCAAATACGGAAAGTAGTTTAATTTTGGTCTTACAGACATCTGCGCAAGTGAATAGATTTTATTAAACATTGAGGAACAAGCTCTTCAAACACAATGGCTTTAGCAATTAAGTGGAAAAGAAACTATTAAGCCAGAGATATTTTTTCAAAAACACACTTTATTTACAAGGCAGTTATAAAAGTTTGTATAAAAAAATTTATGAAAAGTTCATAATCAGTGTAAAAAAAGTGTTTGTACTTGAAGCTAATACAAAAAGGCAGCGAATAACAAAAACGTTATTGCTAAATGCTTTTGATTGGGCACTGCAATCTTAGTATCAAATGCTGATTGAAATATCAAAAACAAGCCGACTAGGTATAAAAGCAACAATCATTTCAGTGTTTCAAAAAGTAAAAAATACCAAATGTAAATCTGATTACAAATTAACATAAAAAAGTGTTTAAGAAAACATGATCAAGAAATGTGTTATCGTCACAAAGGCAAATTCGTTACCATTTTCAACCCTTGACTTGAAAATGCTTGGTAAACCTTTTTTTTCCTATTAAGCAATTACAAAACCTGTAAAAAAAAAATCTGTAAAAAAATTCAACACTTTTTGTTCTGTTGACATCTTTGCATAGTTGATCTAAAACCTGAAATAGTGCTAATACAATGAAAGCTCAACATTGTGTTTTTACTTTTGAAATGGCAACACTACTAAACTGACAGAGTACCTTTTTACGCTAGATATCACCAAAGATCTACATTAGGCAAACTTGAAAAATGTTCAAACTTGGCAAAGTCATTTTCAGGCAATGGACATGGTTTGTTTTGGCCAGGAATACATAGCAGTGCTTTTAGGCATTTGGCTGAAATACATACGATCTCTGCAAGGGCAGTTCTGTTGTTCACCAACAGATATGGAGTACAAATCTTGTGTAGTTTTAGGTGTATGATTCTGATAATGCTAGGAGGACACACGCTCCTTACAATTAACACACATTTAGCGATTAAGAAGTGAGCAATACTGGGGTCAAACACTGGCAAAGGCGGCCATCGTAGTCAATTATTATTCTTAATATAAAATAATAATAAATTACTGCAAATTGTTCCTTATATTAAAATCCATAAAATTAGAACCCACATAGAGAATTCATTTCCCATATATAATACAAAATATATAATACAATATTATTAAATTGAAATCAAAACAGGTAAAACACAACATCAATAATGTCTTTGGTTGCTCAAATCAAATAAGCGACGGCACAGCTTAAACATTGGCGACTAACATCAACTGTGCAGTCTACAAAATGGCTTGAAGCCTCTCCCAAATAATGTACCAGAAGTGTTGAAGTGTTCCTCTTTTACTTCTTTTCAGAACGATTGTCTTCTTTCACTCTCCCTCCTTCTTCTTCCCTTTCTATATTTGTCTCTGTCTCATTCTATCGGTCTCTTTACATGACCAGTGCTCGTGAAGAATAATTGCTGAGGTATTTGTGCGTGGCTTCAGAGGGCATCGTCTGCTCTTCCGTCTTCCCACAAAGCACCTGTTCCCATGTGCTCAACTGCTGCGAGAGAGAAAAGGATACAGAGAGAGAGAGAGGAAGTAAAGATGGAGAGAAGTATAAAAAGTCAAAGATGAAGGTGATTGCTCTGGTTTTGCATAGCATACGTTTCAGTGTCTAATAAATCACACATTCACAATTTTATGGCACAATTCAGCACCTGCAGTCATAAAAAGTCAATATGTGCTACTACAAAATGAGCTATAAAGTTTTTTACACGTACATAATATATGTACATATTTGAGCCAGATGTTTCATCTGGACACTTTCTGATGGTCAAACAGTTTAAATGGCTGTGTATAAGGGTATCATGGTAGAGTTTGTACCTGCAGAGGACTTCCCATGGCTCTGCGGGGCAGCTGGGCGGCTTTGTGTCCATCCTCAGTTTTCTCTGCGTTAGGAAGCATCAGCACAGAGCTAGTCAACATATCCTATAAGTCCCAAAGAGAACGGAGTCGTCAAATATCGAAATAATACTGATAAATTCAAATTATTTACAGAGGTGGAGATCAAAATCAAGATACTCACAGGCATGTCATGGGCGGAGCCACTGGAAGGGAACAGCTGGGTGTGGAGATCTTGCTCCTCCCACTGCAGACAAGCCGACTCCACCTATAGATCCCAATCAATTATTGACTAAATACTAAATTACAGTCTATTGCTTTCATAATCCTACGTCCAATATCAAATATCCCAATTCATACCCCCACTCTTACACAGATGGATCAGACAAGTTTGACTGCATACTGATATAACTAACAAATTCAAATAGCAACCTACAGACAAGACGTTTTTACATTTCTGCTATTTGAATATCACATTGAGATGTATTCAAATGAAGGGGCGCACATTAGCCCAAACTGACCTCCTGTTTGATCTTCTTCAGGGGGGGCTGGTCCAGATGCACCCCCCCGACGCTGATCTCACACTCCTGAGGCTCCTGCTTAATAGTGCCAACCACTCCAGAGTCCAATGAAGGGCTGTGGGCCTGAAACCAGAATAGAGTCTTGAGTAAAATATTCCAAAGTAGTGATGCATGATGTATAGGTTCCATATTAGTTATTGGCAGATATGAAATGCTTTTAAATTAATTGGATGATATTGGATATTTAATTGTGCATGTTCATTCCCCTGTTTTTAACCTTCAGATTACCTTTGGCATATATAATGCAATACTATTCATTCTTTAGCTTTAGCAAATCTTAAAATGTGCATTAAAAATTTAGCATTTTTATTTTTATTTATTTATATTGAATTATACACAAAATAGCATACAATTTTTATATCAGAGAGCATGAAATGCGCACGCGCACACACACACACACACACACACACACACACACACACACACAAACACACACACACACACAAACACACACACACACACACTATTACAACTATCTTTTGAGGGCATTCATTGACACAATGCAATCTCTAGCTCCTTACCCTAACCCTACCCATCTCAACTAAGAGTCTAAACCGAACCCTTTCCCTAAACCTACTTACCGGTATAACCTTACCCCTAAAACAAAGCCTTGACCCTCAAACAGGCCTTTAATGGGGTCTCAGAAAGTGAAGACTGGCCAAAATGTCCCTTAACTATCTTTGTCCTCACTCTGATGGTCTAAAACTCAAACCGGTGCTCACAAAGATAGTTTGTGTCTATCTTTGTGATAGACACACACACACACACACACACACACACACACACACACACACACACACACACACACACACACACACACACACACACACACACACAGTATATAAAATATATATTTTTAATAGTCTCACCCTTTTCAAAGGTCCGTATTTGGTGTCCTGCATTGTCAGTGAGGATTTGAATGGAGTGGGTGTGCGAGGAGAGCACTCCATGATAGAACGCCTCAGGTTGGGGGTCCTGAACCTGAAACAGAACGCCCACATTTACATTATGAATTATTCAGGGGTTAATTAAAATCACAAAAATCTCATTAATTTAATTCACCCTGTGATTATGCTTTATATCTGCATGGGAAACTTCTTTAAGAATCACACAAAGAACCATTACAAATGCAAAAAGTATTGAAATGGGCCCTTACAGCTCGTTTTCCTTCTGAGGCCGAAGAGCAAGGTCTTGCTGCAGTGCTTTCTGGGAGCAGACAGGTGAGGGCGTGACCGGTACATTTTGACTGTCTGAGTCTGGGCTCACTGATGCATTAAAGAACTACAAAAGAGAGGAAGAAAGGAAGGCAAAAATCAGACACTAAACTGAAAACCACATATTTACCATTCAGAGGTGTAGGAGGACCTCTAAAAGGGGTCAAAATCAGCATAAACCTCAAAATTAAATATTACATATGATTCATCATGCACAATAAACTACTGTCAATAGGCTAAAAGAGCAACACTAGCATGTAATGAAGAACAAATACTTGTAATGAAGAATAAATATTTGCTAAGTATAAAATTGTCAAGTGCAACATAAATATCTGTCAGAGGAAATTAAAACTGACTGCATGCGTTGTTCACTAGACATTCCTTTCAATTTGCCCCTGGCAATCAAGAAAACAATGCAGCATTTCTTCACGTACAAATTCAAATGTTTAAAGTTGAACTTTCATTTCTGGGTAACACTTTATTTGAATGTGTCCCAGTTACACGTTACATGTATTTACTATAGTAATAACTATACATTAGGCATGTAATAATACATTAGTACTGAGTAATATTAATGAACTACATGGGTTCATTAATATTACTCAGTACTTAAATGTATAATTACACTGTAACAGGGCCACATTCAAATAAAGTGTAACTGATTTCTGATATTAAAATGCTGTCTTGGTTATGTAGTGTTTGACATCAGTAGAAAACTAATTCACTAAAAAAAGCCAAGCACTGATTACACAGTCATTCCGAAGAGGTAAAAAGTGTAGCGCTAAGAGCTGATGTAATACAATCTGATATCTTTTCCTTAGCACACACATTATGGGTGTTATGTGTGTTATGTATGGTGACATGACCTTTAGATGAATCCTACGCATGTAGACTAATGCAGACTGATTTGTGTTAGTGTGAAGAGATTGATTCATGGTACTCAGACAATAATTGACACTCATGATTGAGTTATTGCGTGACTGATTGATTAATGCGGAGAAGTTTTAGGCTACCTGAGAGGGAGAAAAGGGCAGGTGTCTGACGGCTGAAAGTTTGGGTGTAGAGCAAAGAAATGTGAGGGCACTGCGGTCATCGTTGTGGGTGGGCGAACCCTGATTGGACTTAGCTTCAGTTTTAGGCAACCTCCTATAAGGGTGTAAGTTGGCCCAGATAGATGGGGCCTGAGAAGACGAGATCACGTGAGGACACCGAGGTTGACAGGTAACTAAACGGTAGCTATCAGCTGACCTTTACAGGGTCACCGTTCTAATGTAGGATGCTTTTATGGTCTCTTACCGAATCAATAGCATCGATAAACTCTGGTAAACTGGAGCTGGAGTCATTGTTTGGGCTGTTTGTGTTGCCATGGGCACTTTCTTCTGGAAGGCATCCCTGGTCTAGGGATGGAGCCGGGACTGAAACAAACACGCCAACCGAGCTGTCCGTCAAAGAGCCTCTGTTCCACCCACTGTAGCCGTTCATGGAAATCTGCGAGAGAGGGAGGGGAAATTAAGTTGTGTATGGGAGTGAGTGGTAGAAATTAAGCAAAATGAAGAGAGGGATGCATGCAGGAAGAACAGTCAGAGAGAAAGGGAACTTGTTATGTTGAATGATGTGAAGTGTTGGGAGGGGGTTCGGAGTTGCACAAGGAGTTAAACAGAGCTTGTGGTGTGATAAGGCACAATTGCATAATTTAGCCAAGCAGTTAGAATGTGAAATAGACCCCCAGATGCTTCCTCCAATTAATCACACACACACACAACACACACACACACACACACACACACACACACACACACACACACACACACACACACACACACACACACACACACACACACACACACACACACACACACACACACACACACACACACACACACACACACACACTTACTGGTAGTGCCTGCTGTCCCTTCAGCTCATTTTCTGTTGACATCAAGAGCATCTCAATCTCCTTAACCCTCTTTTCTTTCTCGGGGTCCTCTTCGCTGTAGTGTCTCTGTATCACGGGAATCAAAATGGAGCAAAATGAACAAAACTCAATATTTTATTTTGTCCGAGTTGTGAGTTTTGAACTGAATGCGATCATGTAAAAAAACTAGGAGCGTCGTAATAATATGAAAACAATAGAGAGAAAACATGTCAGATTGGTCGCACAAAAAGCAATCAAAAAATATTTTTTTAGCAGCCATTACTCCAGACTTCAGTGTCACTTGATCCTTCAGAAATCATTATAATATGGTGAAACATTTCTTATAATAAATGTTGAAACAGTATTGCTGATTATTTTATTTCTGGAAACAGTGACCTTTTTTCAGGATAGAAATAGAATAGAAAGCTCAAAGGACAGTATTTTTTTCTGTCACTCTTGATCAGTTTAGTGCATCCCTGCGTGATATATAGAACAGTTTAATTGACTCATTAGTTACCTGGATAGGAGCAGTGCCATGTTGAGGAATGTTCAAGATGTTCAATTGAAGAGCAAGTGGAAATGGCACCTGAACACAACGGGAAGAATTCAGAATCGTAATTTTACTCTCTGGCCAACAAGACCATTATTTAAACAGGTAAACATATGAGAGAGAAGTTTTCTCGTACCCGTTGTGAGTCAGGCATGTAGTACGGATACTGATTGCTCATGGAAGAGGCAGGCATGGATGTGTTGGTCGGTGTGTGATTGTAGTTCAGGAGGTGAGGTTTAGCGTAGCCGTTGCTTAGTGGAGTGGGGCTGACTTTAGCGGCGTGCTGAAGATAGCCCTCTTGCTCGACCTTCCGCCGCATAGTGGAGTTCCAGTGGTTCTTTATGGCATTATCGGTTCTGATGACAAGAAAATAACATAAGTTTGTGCTTATCACATACAAATACGTAGAATATAAGCGTTTAAGTAGCATTTCCTTACCTGCCCGGGAGTAGCTTGGCGATCTCAGCCCATCGGTTTCCAAGTTTCTCATGTGCCTGATAGATGATCTGATCTTCTTCCTCAGTCCAGGAAGTCTTCTTCACCTCAGGGTTCAGGTGGTTGTGCCAGCGTTCTCTACATTGTTTACCGATCCGCCCCTTTAAGTGCTTTGCGATCACAGACCAGCGTTTGGGGCCGTACTTCTGAACCAACTCAATCACCTGAGACAGAGAGAAAAGAAAATTGTGGTGAGCAAGTGATTGAGGAAAAGGAGGTGTATGCAGAAAGAGGGGGTGTACTGGAGGCCAGCACAAACCCAGAGAGAAAGGGAACTAACATTGCATAAGTGTTTTAAGATTGCACACAGATACAGATAGTGGTTTTACGGTGAATATCTGCGAAATACGTCCTGCTAATGACTTCTGCTGGGTCATAAAAATGACGATAAATGGAGAAACACCTGGTCTCACCAGTTAATCATTACAACACAACACCCGCTCAATGGATCTTTACTTTCCCCCTCAACTGCATGTGGATTATTTGGTTGTGTAATTGCAATCCTGTGGCTGTATTTTGGTTATCTGAGGTAACATATTGGTTGTGGTATGGTTATTTTGTGTCAGGTTGTAGATGTCTTACCCGTTGGTCTTCTTCTTTCGTCCACGGCCCTTTGATAAGTTCAGGGTTGAGAACTTTCTGCCAACGATGCTGACACTGAACATCTGTGCGATTCTGTGAAACACACGCACACACAAGTACAGTGAGAATGGAAACTAATTTTGGATTGTCAATGTGGTGTGTAACTTGAATTAAAGTAATTTTTGTGTTTAATATGAGTTCAGTGGGCATGAGATCCCAGGTGTTTCGGAAACCCCACAGAGTGAATCAGAAATGAAACAGCTTTAGTTTCTAATTCTTGTTCATGTGTTGAGATTGACGTTTGGCAATCTCTATCTAGATATAGATGATTTTCTTTTTTTAACTGCATTAAGCTTAGCATCTGTATGTGTGTGCACTGTATGTGTTTGTGCCTGAGAAGTTTTATATGTTTGTATGTGAACAGATGCTTCTACCTGAGTGCACATTTGTGTGTGTGTGTGTGTGTGTGTGTGTGTGTGTGTGTGTGTGTGTGTGTGTGTGTGTGTGTGTGTGTGTGTGTTTGTACATCCGTGTGTGCTTGCAGGTGCACAGTGGATTCTGAAACCTTGCCATATCCCCCCCCATTTGACTCTGTTCCAAACTAGGCCAACCAATGAGGAATACCCAATTATGCAAAATCCTCCAAAACGTGCACACACTTCTACAGTACCTGATCCTTTGGCTATTCACATGCAAATGCACATATATAAAACACCACACCTAACATAACCTAACCCCCTAAAGCTTAAATACACAATCCACATACATACACACACATTGAAACAATCATAGACACAAACACACAGACTCACAGGTAGAAAGCTGGCAATGACTTTCCAGTCTTCTGAACCATGATGCTCTACCAGCCTCTTCAACTTCTCATCCTGTAAAAACAGTCAACATTATAGCATTAAATACATAATCAAATAATGCATTGTTAAACAAACAATAAATTAATTATATATCACATTAAATAAACACCGCACAAAAGCTACTTGAAGAATAAAGTTATCAGTTAAACTATACTAAGTTTTAATGAATACATAGGATACAACATAAAACAATGCAGCCAAAAACACTACTCTACAATATTTGAATGACAAAAGGTGCAAAAATCGTCAAAAGTGTGTGCAAGACCATAAAACAATGAAAGCTTTTTTTGCTTTGAATTATATATCAGAAGAATAGCTGTGTTAAAACTAAAACTATATAATTAAATAATACATTAATACACACACACACACTATATATATAAATATATTCACACACATTTGTACATGTGACTTTTTATATATATATATATATATGCATGTATATATAATATTTAAAATATGAATTTAGCATTATTTGTAACTATTAAAAAAAAAGTCAAAACAAAAAATATTTTTAAAGCTTATTTCTGTTTTTTTTTAAGCATGTTTTTTAAGGATTATACTAAAAAATAACACTCAAACAAAGTCAGACAACAGTTTTGCATACCTCCTCACGGGTCCAGCGTGTCTTGCCGAGGTGGCGTTTTCCTGTCTTGGCATGAGGACCATCGTAGTCATGATCATAAATCTCCACATCATCATCATCTTCGTCGCTACTGTAAACACTGGAGGGGAGGGTAAATGAAAGATTGTGAGATAAGGAGAGTAGGGTAATAACCAGAGAGTGTGTGTGTGTGTGTGTGGGGGGGGGGGGGGGGGGGGGGGTAAATAGTGAAACAGCAGAAGAGCAAACATGGAGGATGAGGAAAAACGAGCAGATCCTCATGAAAATGTTAGATGCGGTTGTTGACATATTAAAAAAAATAAACTTTCACCCCCATAAGTCTATCATGCATTATAGTAAAATTATGCGATAACACAGCCAACACAAAACCAGAGTGGATGAACCAGTACAGCCGGCAGGTTAGGGTGCAGGGGGGACACGCTCAGAGAAACCTGTTCTGATGTTTTTGGTTTCCACAGAAACAGTGAGCGTGTGCGTGGACTGGCACTGTTTCATGATGGAAGCGTGTTCAGACCTGCACAGGTACTGTCAAAACCATCTCACCTGGCCAGCTCTTGGCCAATCACGATAGAGCACAAGCAGACGTGGAGAACAATGTTCTCCTGCTCTTTGTGCCACAAGTGTATGTGTATACGTACTTTTAAACTCCACGTTTATCCTTACTGTCAGTGCTTAAAGCGAAAGATGAAGATGATAGCTCACTTCTTTGACTACAAGTACTTGGAAACTTGGAACTGGAAATGTAAAACTCAAAATGCAGCTAGCTCACTGAAAAAAAATATATAGGCTATAGTCAAATAGATACGGTTTCATCTTAGTGTGCAATGAGGGTTGTTGACTAATTGTACATGTGAGTTTAAATATTTGTCAAAATAGACTCACTGTGACTGAAACCTTATTCAAAGGAATTTTTAAAAACATCAGTCTGAGTCTTAAGTAGTTTATCACGATCTTATGTGACCAATACAACATCAAATGCCTGTCGTCTGAGCTTTTAAAATGTCTCTAATGCAAAAGTACATGCATATGAACTGCATGATGGCAGTGGGGGAAAGTGCATGCAAAAATGAAAATTCAGCCATCAATTATTTACCCTCATGCTAAACCTGCATTACTTATTTTCTTCTAAAATCCTTGATATTTCTTCAAAAGGAAATATTAGGCAGGATGACAGCCACAGTCACTTTCATAGTATGGATGGGGGGGAAAAGATGCAGTCAAAGTGAATAGACAACGAGGCTGTCAGACCCTCACATTCTGCCTAATATATATATTTTGTTATTTACTTTAAAAAAAAAAGAAATTCATGCATGAGGGTGAGTAAATGATGCCAGAATTTCATTTTTGGGGTGAACTATCCCTTACTAAAACTCACTAAAGTTCTCACTAAAATAGCCTACTAGTTGTTCCAAATCCCGACAATTGTAAGGCGGATTTAGACAATTTAGTGGACATAATCCATCCGGCTCACATATAATCTCAAAATTAATCCAAACGTTTTAATAAAACGTTAAAAACACACACACACGAACATGCCGAGAGGTTTCTGCAATCGCCCGCTATTTTTCTACCACACTACGTTGCCGCTGAAATTGTGCCTCTCTTCAATTGTTTCTGAATCAAAATGAGTGTGTGATTTTTGGGGAAGTACCGAATCTCACCGTAACCTGTCCAGCGGATTCGCACGCTCTACCTGCGCGCACGGTGGATGAATGAAAATTTAAATGAACACGAGCGCGAGACCACCGCGCGAGCGCGAGCGCGAGCGGGGAGCGCACATGCCATCCACCTGTTCAGCGCGGCGCAGCCCAACCAGAAGAAATAAACATTCCGCGGAGAGATGCGTGCGTTTGGAAAAATGCAACCAACTATAAGCGCTACATTTCTGAGCACGCATTAAATACATGTAATGGTATCACCACTAACTGTCTAGCCTTGCGTCTAAATGCCCGCATGTGACTATGGAGCGCAGTCTCATAATATAAGGAAATACATGTGCGAAAGTACATCAAAATGCATAAAACTTAAATCTCACCTGTGTCTGTGCCGCCTCGCCATCCCGCTGTTTAAGAAAAGGGTAGAGAGGTGATGATGAGTGCGCTCGGCTCAAGTGTGCTAAAGTTGAGTGCTGTCAGCTCCTCTTCGAGGAGGAAGTGCTGATATTAAGCTCTCTAGCGGAGTGTGCGATATTGTAAACAGATCCATCAGACAAAGCTAGGGCTGTCTCTCTCCCTCCCGCTAAATTTGGCGCCTCGGGTCCTGCGCATGCGCACAACCTCTCTACTATTCACTCATCAGAGCGCCTTTTGAGCAGGAGGTCCGCGCTAATCGTACACTGTTGTTCTTTTAGAACAATTAAATTGTGTTTTTCGAGGTAAAAAGGCAGGGAGGGGTGGCAGTGCGTTTCTTAGAGGACAATGTGGACTCTGAGTGGGAGTGAAAGTTTGGAAAGCAGGGGGAAACAGAGCGTGAGGGGTCCGGGCATCTTCTCTCAAGCTTGTGCTGTTTCTGCGGTACTGAGGCTGTACTGTAGTAAAGTGACGGAATCGTAAAGGATGGTTCCGATCGAGATTCCTCTTTAACGAGTCCGGTTCGAGATTAAATATAGGCTATATATCTATATTTTAAATTATCATAATTTTAAAAAGTGTTCTTATTTCATTTGCCAAGTTTCATATTTTAACATATTACAAATTAGAAATAAATATAATACAATTCAAAAACGTGTTTTCCTTCAAAACCCAGATTTGCGTGACTTTTAACAGATATTTTGGTAGCATAAATGCAAATCAGTAGCCTACTAACTGTATTTTAAATACAATACTAAACAAACATGTGGTCAATTTATTCATTTTTATAAAACAACACTGAATACAACAAAACTCATAATGTGTATCTTTAATAGCCTACGTTATATGAACAACCACTTGGAACAAGTCTCCTTACAAATAGAGTAGGCTAAGACATGATTAACTGATTCAGTGTTTTTGAATCACTAAAAAGAACCGGCTCATAAGAGTCATGTTCGAGAATTGAACTGCACTGGTCTTCGTATGTATCATAACGTGGATTCAACCGTAAGCTAACGTTGCGCTTAAATTCAGAGCACAAAACACACAGTCAGAGAGAGTAAAGTTAATTTAATAACGTCACGATGAACGAATAGCACACGTTTCAGAACCGTTGACATCATTCGATACTTTTTCGAATTCGTATAAACTACAAAGTTCAGGTGTTCAGTTATGGAACCATTTACCATGAAATCTACTTAAAATTATATTCGTTCGAAATCTGCTGTTTTGTTATTTCCTAGGAATTCTTTTAAATCAACTACCGTACTTTATTTCACTTCTCTCACTTTCATCAGGTTGCAACAGTTTCGCTTTTCCTTTTCCATAAATGTAGCTACCACCTCTGGTTTGCTGATATTTTCCACTTTGCTTCAGTACCAAAGTTAGACAATGCATAGCACATTTTATTACTGAAAGTCACGATCAGGTTATTTGTCTGGAACTGAAAAGTAGTGCAGCTTGTTTAAGTTCTCCGACATGTCCAACCTGTTGCCATGTGATAGTCTGCGTAATTGCCTAATCTTCAAGGATAACCAAGCTCTCTCTCTTTTCCACACACCCTTGATGGTTGTGGTCTATATGTTTTGTTTTATAGGTTGTCTTTGCGCTTACTTGGTTGGCACATTGTGACCGTCACTTATCATTTCGGTCAGCGTGAGCCATTGTTTCTGACCACTGACGCTCACGTGCTCAGCAGAGCTCGCAGCTCGTGAACGCGCCTCTGTTGTGTCTGCGCGCCGATGACTGAGAGCGCTCATCCATCCATTGCAGAACAAGGAGGGGTTATTACTGGGGTGCTTCATTAAAAGATAGAAAGAAAAAAACACTTAGTCGCCATTTTATTTCAGTAGTCTACTTCCCTATGATGAGGGCATGTGATTTATGACCTACTCATATTACACAACATCGCAACTAATTAATATTTGCTGTGGTGCCATACAACAACAACTTAAAAAGTGTTTGAATTTCATTCCATAAAAAAACAGAATATCAAACCGAGTAGAATCTAAAAACATGTTAGACTGTTTCTCAGTACTAACTTCACAATGTTTTAATTCATATTGGTCAAATAGGTCCAATTATTTGAATGAAGAATGACACTGACCAATCAAAATGACGTAGGCCTATTCCGGAAAGTGATATATATTCCAGCAATTAAAGAATATGAACTATTCTATTGCAGTTAGTTATGAAATGCAACATTAATAAAGAGCATTGCTCAACTGAAAAGCCATGACATGACTTATGTTTATGAGTACAATACAGTAGGCCTAACTAATTTGATGATAAATCGGACTGTACAACTTTCTCCAGCCCTGTTGCCCCCCACTCAAACAGCATGTCTGAAGCTTTTAAAATGCGTCTAACATCAAATGTAGGCTACAATGAGAATCACTTAACGTGAGCACATGTTTGATGATGTTAAAGTGCACAGTTTTCCATTGACCTCAAAATATTTGTGAGTCATTCTGGAAACAGACGCCACAAACACATACAGACTTAGTGATGTGAGAGACTAAGACCACTCTTTAATGGCTAATTAAAATGTTGAATTTTATCCTCCCTACCATTATACCCAGGCCCAGCCACTGAGACAACCTGTGGGTAACACTTTTTAGAAAGTTGCAGGCAGTGAATGAAACATCCCCCACCGCACACACATACCACACCTAAGGTTAATCCAGGGTCAGTCAAATGTTCATCTCCTGTCTCCTTCATCTCATCTCTCCTCCTTACTGTTTACCTTCATTTAAAGTCACCATGGCATCAAAAGTGACAATTCTTATTTTTATGGAATATTGCAGTTTATTATAAATTTATCTGTGCACAAACTTTTTTTTTTAATTCATGCCCGCGTAATCTTTAATCAACATAACTTCCCCTCCCTCTTGCATCATAATCACTATCATCATCTTTTCTCTTCTCTGATGACATGTTTACTAGTATGAGGGCAGGACAACCTGTCACTCACATGACATCACAGCAATAGCAAACCACAATAATTCTGTCAATTCTCAATGGACAAAATCAAGTCCCGCACTACATTTGTCCTGGTTCGAGAAGCCGTTTCTCTCGCATATACGTCACAATGGGAAAGAAAAAACCCATTGCAGCTTTCGTTTCATGCTGACTATAAAGTAAGACATTTTGAATAATAGCAGGAAAACACTAATTAATTATGCATATTTATTTGTGCCATTCTTTGAAGCTCCTTTTACACTCTGGCAATTCATAACTATTTTATGTTTTTGCGAATTGGTGGTTAATTATGAATTCGCACATTTTTGTATGATCTGCTTACGCCCCACTGATGGTTCGGTTTAGGGGTGGATCTTTCATGCTTGCAGGAGTTTTTTCTTCTTCAAAAATTTCACATTTCCGTACAAATAACATCGTAAAAATTCATACAAAATTGCATCGGGATGCTTTCTCTGTATGGAAAGAACCCCTCCCACCTGTGTCTTTACAACCTACTCTGTAGACTTGATATAACTGGGTCAGTCTAAGAAAGCATGAAGCAATGAAGCATCTGTATATCTGCAGTGCTGAGTGTGTTTTAAGTTAAATTTAGACATGTTCTCAAAGTTTAAATGTCATGCAGATGTGAATGAAACCATATTTAGCACAAACAGTATCAGATTAGTGACTGTGGTAAATCTCTCTTTATCTGCCTGCTGTACAGAAAAACTTCACTTATACTTTACCTCACTATTCCTGACTTATAAGACATTACAATGTAAATGGCAATCAAATGGGCATTCACCCAAAACACCTATCCTCTCCTTTATATTTTTGATAATTCTCCCTATGTTTCCTACAGCCCAGACTGAAAGGCGCATTTAGGGAACTAAGCAATCAGCTTAGTTCCCTGTTCATATCTCCTAAGTTATTCATCGATTTCTTGAAAGTATTGAAACCGAAAGATCAAGATCCTAAAAAATCTGATATAGCAGAGAGGAGGAGAGAGATTGAAGGTGGTTTCCAGGAGTAGGTTTCGCAGCTGCAGAGTCTTGTGTTCCAAGGAGAGATAAACATTACAGGGGATTTTTTTTTCTCCACTTGGGCTTCTATAGCTATAGATGTCAAAAGATCAATTAAACACATGACAATGAGTGAAAAATATACACATTATAGATAAGCTTGTTGGAAACCCCATTGTCAGCGGTTCCCCAACTGTCATGCAATATTAATCTAATTAATCTCATCATTAATAATTTAGTTCGACATTAGCTACACATTGTCATATGTGTCAGTGTTAATTCAGGTTTGATTTATATAAACTTTGCATTGTAGAATAAAAAGTCTCTATTACACTTGTTAACTAGGCCTATATTATTTCACTGTAGAGTTAACACAGATAGGCTATTATAATCTAGGCCCATGTGTCTAAATATTTTCTGAAAGTGTATGTTTATCCTTTACAAATTTACCGTGTTAACTATAATCTCCACATAGATAAAAAAACATCATTGTTTAATCTGGCTTTTAGAATCTTTAGTTTTAGAGGCTTTCAGAATCAACTCTGTGTTTTCTCACTGCGCATGCGCGTCCCTCCTGCTTCTGATGGCCGTCAACATGGCGGCTGTGGAGTGAGACGCATGTCTAAACTTTGCTCTGACAATTGATATTTTGCCTCGCGTAAATTGTTTACGTGAAAGAAAGCCATCGAACAAAAAATGTCCCGCCACAGGAATGTCCGAGGTTATAACTACGACGAAGGTATATACGGGAAATATGATATTTAGCCGCTTTTATGTAAAGAGGCCTGTATGATTGCTAGTTAAGTTAGCTGGTTTATTTATACAGAGTCCAGTGCTAGAGATTATGACAGACTGCTATCGTGTCACTGTTTCCGATGGTAACAGCTGGACTGTGCGCCTGGTAAACAGTTCTGTGCTTTAAAACTCAAATATTTGTATTTAATTCAAATCACAACTAACAGTTACTTTACATATTGCCTTCATGTTTATGTCTATTTGTGTGACCACAGATCAGCCGTCTAGTATATAAGACAAAAGTAACAGCTGGGCTCTTAAATCCACTCTATTTCTTCTCAGTTTTAGTGACTTTTGACGTTTACTTTAGTTAGCCTAATGACTGTTGTTGGATTGCTTCAGGTGGTGTAGCTGACTAAGCAACGCTTTTTTGGCCCCATCAATGCTGTTCTGTTTGTTGATGCTGTGGAATTGCTTTAACTAAAACTAGCTTTTGTGGTTTGGAATAAAACAGAATTGTCTCAATTTCTTCCTTTTTTATAGACTTTGATGATGATGACGTGTACGGGCAGTCAGTGGAGGATGACTACTGCATCTCTCCTGCCACTGGTTTGTGTTTTCATTAAAGTTGCATGTGATTTAAATAATTGTGTAAATTCCTTATTTTGAGTATTCCGGTCATTTTGATAAGTCATAAATCACAACTGCAAAATGTTCCTAATGTTATTTATGTTTTTTTATTTGAAGATTGTATATTTATTATCATTTGCATTTCATTTTTGGCCTTATGTTGGATTAAATGAAAAAAGAAATGGAAAAAAATGATTTGGTTTGATATGATTTCTACTCTTCTACTGACCCAGTGCAGTGCCATTTATAAAAATACATGTTTTACCCACCAAAAAAATTCCCCATACTCGCATGCATTCACATGTTGAATCATGGGATAGTTCACCCAAAAATAAATATTCTGTCATCAATTACTTATGTTGTTCCAAACCCATAAGACTTTTGTTCATCTTCAAAACCAAATGAAGATATTTGAATGAAATTTGAGAGATTTAGATCTGTCCCTCCATTAAAAGTCATTTCACCCAAAACTCTGAAGGTTCAAAACATTAATAAAAATATCTTTAAAAAAATCCGTATGGATCAAGCAGTTTAATCCAAGTCTTCTGTAGAGACACGATTGCTTTATATGATGAACAGATTTAATTTAGGATTTTATTCACATATAAACATTGAACATACAATGAGTACTCAAATGTAGTAAATGGGAGCTCAAACTAGTTGTTTGACACATTAGAACAAACCTCTTTAGTTCAAACCTCATTAGCACGAGAATGAACATTGATGCATCACAGTTTTGGGTCAATAGACTTGTAACGGAGGGACAGGAATCAGATTTCATAAGAAATATCTTCTATTGTGTTCTAAAGATGAACAAAGGGCTTATGGGTTTGGAACGACATGAGGCTGAGTAATTGATGACAGAACTGACCCTTTAAACTGTATAATATTGATGTTAATTTTTGTCTGTTATGGAGATGTTTGTGAATTCATGTTTCCATAGCCGCACAGTTTATCTACTCGCGTCAAGACTCAAGGCAGGCTCGACATGTAGAGACCGTGGAGGAGGCAGAATATGAGGAGGAGGAAGAGATGCCAACCTCTCCAACCATCACAAGCACACTAGACCCACTAAAGCAAGGTACACACTGATTTTATGGGTTAAGAGATGGGTTAAAGGTCTCGTTCTTCGTGATTCCATTTTTTAAACTTTAGCTAGTGTGTAATGTTGCTGTTAGAGCATAAAAAATACCTGTAAAATTATAAAGCTCAAAGTTCAATGCCAAGCGAGATATTTGATTTAACAGAAGTCCCCTTTCAAAGCTTACAGCGAACGGTCGGTTTGGACTACATCCCTCTACATCCTGCTTTAATGACGTCACTAGAACAGTTTTTTGACTAACCTCCGCCCACAGGAATACACAAAAAAAGGGCGCTTGGTCTTCTCCTACAGAGAAGAGGAAGAGTTGCGTTTGTTGAGTGTGTTTGTCGCCATGTCGTCGAGACGCTGTTATTTTCATCCCGGAGTCAAATCACCTTACAATAACACTGAGAGCATGCATCTCCACTATGGTAAGAGGCGTGACCTTTCCGGGCAACGTGCGCTAAGCTGCTGTCGAATCACAACTCGTTACGTATTTCTGAAGGAGGGACTTCATAGAACAAGGAAGTATTCAGCCTGTTTTTAGGAAAGTGAAAACAGCGGTATACAGATCAGTAAATTTTGTGAAAAATACAGGTTTTTTTTTACACGTGAAACATGAATACATGTTATATTGTACACTGTACCGTAAACACAATCAAAGCTTCAAAAACACACGAAAAACGGGACCTTTCAGATGGTCCCTTATTGTAATGAATATCTGGCTAGTAAGTTTATCTAATTTTATCTTTAATATTTTTAAATGTTCGTTTACTTTTACAACAACGTGCATAATGATTCAGTTTTTAATATGCCGATTTTGTCCTCAAGAAACATTTATTTTTATCAGTGTTAAAAACGGTCTCTGCTTAATATTTTTGTGGAAACCGTGACATGCATACTTGCTGAATAAAAGTATAAATTTCTTTAAAAAAAAATCTTATTGACACTTATTACACCTTGACTTCAGTGTTCAGCTTTTCAATTAATGTCAGAAAAGAGCGAACGACCAAGGGTTTAATCTTTAGGATTTTATTAAAACACCTTGTGGAATTTACCATTAGAGGTTACCACCCCAAACCTTTGAAAGGTAGTAAAGTTCAAACTTAAACAATGGTGTTTTTGTGCTGATGTAATTATTAATCTAATTCTTTGTGTTTGTCAAAAATCCATATTCAGTTTTGAGGAATGTTAACATTTCATTAGGAATATGTATTGTATTAGATTTTATTAATATTAATATGTTTGTGTTTGGACAGGTCAGTTGTATTCCTGTTTGGATCACATGAGAGCAGTACTGGGAGACTCAGTTCCAGACTCCACACTGACTCAGGCAGCTCTTAAATACGACTGCGACCCTCACCGGGCCCTTGATTTCATTCTGACTGAGGAGAACACCAATACACACGCCCCTCCTGCCAGAACCAACGTACAGCCCGAGCCTACCACCACAGCTGCACCACAGAAAGGTACACACACACACACACCCTTCCACCCAAAACCAGAACACACCAACCAAAAAAATAACTACACAACATTATACAATTTGTAGCACATTAACTACCCAAAACACATCTGTGCCACTTCCACTTAAAAATTTGCCCTCTTATGTATTTTAATCCAAAATGAAAATGAAAACCACTCCAGCAAGACCACAGATAGTTAAAACACAAAAAGTTGGCATGAGGTCTCAGGGGAAAATGTTAAACTCCAGGGTTTTTCCAAAACTGGGGATAACCTAATTTTTTTGGTTGTGTTTCAGTATCAGAGCCTATGAATAAATGCAAATATTTATAAAAGTAATACTGCTAACACTGATATTTATTATTATTTGTCATATTTGTTATAATATTGTTTCTACTTTACCTTTACAATTTATGTATACAATATTATGTATACAAAAAGATAAAAAATTTTCCCCAGGCTTCAACTGCTAACTTTGTTTACATCCACCAGACTGAGTTTTTATTTGTTGCTTTTGTTGTTGTTGTTGTTTTTATATATCCTTAATTTTACCATGTATAACGTATTGCCTTTTTCTTGCTTTCTCTGTGGTCTCGGCTAACTATTGATCGCCTTCCTCATCCTCTCGGTTGTACTCTCTGACTACAATTGGCCCTCGTAAGGTAAGGAGCCTTATTTTCTCCATCACACGACAGTATTAAGACTGTATCAAGTGCACATTCAGGCAAACCCCTGAAACGAGACGGCGGTCAGTCTTACAGCCTCAGTGATCTGTTAGCCATGCCTGAACCAAACAAGATCATGCCTCAGGTTTTAAATCCTCCCCCTGGTCTGGGAAGTTTGACAAAAGGCCATTTAAATGTGCTTTCAAGTCATAATTTGGGCATTGATGGAACTTTAGGACAAAGTTCACTCGCCCAAGTAATATCTCAGCATGAACAGAAGTGTACAAACATTCCTCCTTTAGTTGCTTCCACTGGTGTCTCGTTGGATTACACAGCTCCTCTTACTACCAGTCCTTTTGGTTCTTTTCTTGGTTCTACCCCTCCACTTTCTGCAGTTCTATCTCAGGGTCCTAGTCTCCCACCTTTTCCCGGTTTGTCTGTTGGCTCTGGGGCGTCTCTCTCTTCTGGTTTCTCTTTGGGAACCTCTGTACCAGCTGGTCTGGGTGTGACATCCTCCTCATCTCTTCTAACCTGCTCTCTCAGTAGTCTGGCGCTGCAGGATTCCCAGCGGTCCGCCCCTCTTCCGGTTTCCTTAGGAAGTTTGAGGTCTGTCCTGCAAAGCAGTGGGCCGTTGGGAGTACCTGGGCAAGGGAAGAGCTCTGGAAGCCTTTCATTGGCTGAGCTGATTCAGGAACACCAGGACAGCAGTCCCAAACTCTATGACAGTTTACCAGGACTCCAAAACACCCAAAATTCATATATTACTGGTACACAAAACAATACGCACATCCAAAAGCCTATTCAAACATCTGCTGCAAATGCCCCTCCAGGCTTTTTAGAGGCACCATCCCTGTCTGAACTCATGTCCCAGAACCAAGCATCACTCACATGCACTGCATCTCTCAAGAGTGAAAATATGTCTAATCATCAAGCATTGAACAAATCTGCAACAGCATTACCTAAGCCCCGCGCACTAAGCTTAAATCAGAGCGTCGATCTTAGCGCACTTATCTCCCAAACATCTCCTGACAGTCGCTCGCCAACCCTTTTGAGTTTTACCCAAGTCTCCGCTAGTAAGAAAAAACGTGTGTTTGCTAAACCGTCAATTTTTGCGTCCGCGTTTTGCGTGTCCGTGAGCAGCGAGAAGAGTCTACGCAGTAGAGCAACGCATAATGCTTTCTTATACAGCAGACAGATGGAGAGAGTGAAAGAACGAGTGCAGTGTCTACCTCTCCATCACATCACCCCGTTTTCTTTCGACACGCCCTCTCCGGATGACATGGTCAAGGCAAATCAGAGAAAAGCTTTTACTCGAGACTGACTTTTTTTTATTTTATCTTTCCGGACCATTTAAAAAAATCTTCCAAACAAAAAGGTTTGAGACTCATTTTTACGCAAGATTATGACGTTACAGTTTTGCCCATAATCCAAAGAAGCAGGGCTGTATCTATAAGTTGTCTGACTGAATGCTAAATAATAGTGTTTATTGAATGAAATGCATAGATTAGTGTTATTAATTTTAGGAAAATATGGATTTTCAGATGGTATTAATCGACAAGCACTCAAAGGGTTGTACATTTGAGCCATGAAATTATTATTTAAAGAACTGAGGCTGCTCTATTTTATATCATTCCCCATATAATTCTTTATACTTTTGTATTTTTCTGATTTTTTAAAAATATTTATTTACAGCTAACCATTACACTAAAAAGTTGTGAAGGACTTTTTGATCAAAATGTCACAACCTCAGATAGTAATATAGTATTACTTTTAAAGTCGTCTTGTTTTCAATTTCTCAGTTAGATTTTTCATATTTTCACTTTTTTAAAATGTCATTAGGCTAAATGTATATTTTTTTACTTATGTTGTTTTATGACATTTTGAACTTTCTAGAGTCTCTACATAACGAAAAAGAAAATCTAGAGTAGGAGCAGATAGAGTGCAAAAGATAAAAGAAAAAAACAGCAGATTCTCTCTACAGCTGTTTTGCTGCCATTTGAAATGAGGTGCAGCGCTGGTTTACCACAAACACAGAAAGAGGGAAGACATTTGGGTTTGGGGGACACCTGAAGTTTTTCCTATTATGTGTTTTGACACCCAACACTGTAAAAGTGTGTTTTATTTATAATAATTCATGTTTAATAGACATTTTGTTAATTGTTTTTTCAATTTTGATTGTCCGCTGCATTTTTAACTTGTTTTTAAGCACTGATGTGGCCATGGGCCTGACGTTTTGTATATATTCTGAAATAAAGATTTTCCAGTTTCCTTTCTGCGATTGATGTCGGAGTGTGTGAATATATGGGGGTGGAGGGGAACTTGTTGAGGTTGTGCTTGTTTTCTGCTCCCTTTAAAGGGTGTGTTGGCTTGTGGTGTTTATCATTTACGTGTGACTGTGTATGTGCGCACACGTATGTACATATAAAACAGAGAGTCTCTGTGGCCACATAAAGGTGTTAACACACCCAGAGCATATTGGAAGAGATTTTACAAAGGCTTTGCTTTCATAGTGGTAGACCATCCACCATGGGAGATGATTCACACATGCACAGATCTGAACATGGTCTGAAAACACACACACACACACACACATACACACACACACACACACACACACACACACACACACACCTGCATGTGCATGTTTAGATTGGCTTTGTTTCCTCATTGCACACTGGCCTGGTGTCTAAAACAGTATTATCCTGATAATCCCTTGAAAAGAGTGTGTTCTTTAGGACTGTTGGTGAATAAGACTTTAAGCCTACATAAACAATAAGATTTAATTAAGTGACTAAATGGTCTGGCCATTTAATCACTGACTGTTCTTGTTGGGTTTAAATGTTTACTGAATTTCTTCATCGAAATGCATCCACAATTACTAGTGGTGCTATAAGTAGTTATTAGTACTATTGTTTATACTTCGAGTTAGATATTTGAACAAACTGCTAATCTTAAAGATTCTAAAAATGAAAACGGTCTTTATTTATTGCACCCTCATATCGCTCCAAAACATTCCTTCTATGCGGAATACAAAAGAAGAAAATTTGAAAAAGGTTTAATCTGTTTTGTCCATGTATTGAAAGTCAATGGGGTACAAAACAACATTGGACCCCACTGACTTTCATTGTATGAACAAAATAAAACGGACCTTTTTTCCAAAATATCATCTTTTGTGTCTTACATGTTTGGAACAACATGACGGTGAGTGAATGATGACAGAATTTATTTTTTCCGGAGAACTGTACCTTTAAGTCATAAACTTGAATGTGTAACTTTACCTTCACAGTTTGTGCAACACACACATGGATGATACTTCAAATCGTACAGTTTGAGGAGAGCATATCTAAGAAATCAGACTTATTATTTAGCATTTGGTGGACAATAAACTGGAAAAAATCCCATAGACTTAAATTGAAGGAGGGTCCTATGCCATATCTAGAGACCAGAATATCATGTTGTTGAGCTCTTTTGGCATAGAACAGTAAGTAGCAACCTTAAAACCCATTAGAATACCCTTAGCAACAGCAAAGCAATGCCCCGGCAACCACCTGGATTACCCCAGCACAATGATGAGGAGTTTTGCATAGGCAAACATCCACTACTTTCTTCAGAAAATGTAAAAGCTTCTTTTTTTTACTGTTAGGATGCTTTGACTGCACACACTTTGTATCTTTCCTTTTCGCGTGTGTTCTTGTTAACTCTCTGTTTGTCGAGCCAAGCGTGGGTGAAGGCCTGCTTTTGAAAAGCATGATGCAGCTCACCTTTCACACTTTCTGTCTTCAACTCCTTTTTGTAAATCTCTTTGCCATCTGACCACCTCAAGTCATCTATCCCTTTTTCCCCCTCTCTGTTTTCTCTGCCTTTTTTTGCCACCCACACAGGAAAGAGTGACTGGTTTACAGCTGGCCCTGTTACTGCTCTTTGACGTTTTCTCCCTTTTTTGCACTTTGTGGCTTTTGCAGAAATGGTGATATGTCATTGTGTCTGTGCTTCGAGTCGTGCAGCACTACATAGATTGGTCAGAGAGCGAGAGAGAGAGAGCTTATTGACCCTATTTGAGAGTGTGAATAAAGATCATTTGTAGCTTTTCTCCTTCTCTGTCAGACTGTTTCTTGTTTTCTCATTCTTTGTTCTCCCCTAAAGACTGTCAATAGAACTAGATGATTTTACAGACTTAATACACAGTAGTCTACATGCCTATTTAATTTAGCTTAAAGTAAGAGATAGAATTGATGGTTAAGTTTGTATTAGTGGTGTTTGCTAAGTTAAGCATCATACTTGGAGTTATAGATTTGAACAGATCCCTTACCCGAAGAATTAAACTTTAGCATGTAACTTGACCTGAATTGTTTGTGCTACAGAGATGAATGATGCCTCAAATCTTGTGGCTTGGTTCTGAGAACTGTGCTATTACTTATCCGAATGATTAGGCTTGTGTTTTTTTCTCACCTGGGGACGAAAAAAATGGACGATGTAAATCTAGGGTACCGAATATCAAAGTCATTGCTGTTTTTTACTAGCTTGGTCCTATTAGACTCTCGTACATTTCATTTGTACAGACTACAGAGAGTCTGGCACCTCTCCATTGACAAGCGTTAACTTCCTTGTAGGCGGGTACTCTGTTGAAGTTTAAAATAATTGGTTCTGCCCAGAGCCACTCTGGATCTACCATAACCAATCGCTAATGTTTGGTTCTGACAAAACTTGAACTCAAACTAGCGCACGACCTCAACGTCATCGTTCTCAGCCACGTCCTCTGTTCGCTGATTGGACCGGTAAAAAATTTACCGTAGAAAACACGCAAATATACCATAAACCCAGACGTAGTACTGAAGGAAAATTAAAATTGAGCGGAAGTACGTAGGAGGGTATTCACTTGGTAAAGTAAAAAACTGTGTAGAAATTGCATAAAACTGCTTGGATTCTGACCGCCATACCAACATTCTTGCAACCTCTTAGAATACTGTAGTCTAGATGCAACAAGCTAAAAAAACTAGTTTACGCCAGTTACGCCCAGAGACGTTGCCCACACGTGAGGCTGTAGTGTGTAAGTGTCCCAACCCCCATAGATGTAAAGGATGCGGAAAAGATCAAAAGTGTGTCCACATTTCACCAGGCTCGATGCCAACAGTGCGCAGTGTAATATTTGCAACAAGGTAATTGCTGCCAAGACCGGCAACACGACAAATCTAATGAAGCACTTGTTAGTGCACGGAATAAACTTAAAAGCAGAACGTTGCTCCGTCTTCGACTGCAAGAAGAATTGGAGTGAGTCACAAATGAACCAAAGCTCAGCTTATAGGCTACTTGCCTTAAAGGATTAGTTCACTTTAAAAAAAAAAACTTTTGCTGATAATTTACTCACCCCCCCATGTCATCCAAGATGTCTATGTCTTTCTTTCTTCAGTCGAAAAGAAATGAAGGTTTTTGATGAAAACATTTCTCCATATAATGGACTTCAGTGGGCCCCAAACGGTTCAAGGTCCAAATGACAGTTGCAGCTTCAAAGGGCTTTAAACGATACCAGACGATGAATAAGGGTCTAATCTAGCGAAACAATCGGTCATTTCAAAAATAATTTAAAAAGTTTAAGTTTTATAAGCACAAACGCTTGCCTTGCTCTGTTCTGTGATGCGCGTTCGTGACGTCACGTAATACACAATTACGTTGAAAAGGTCACGCTTGACGTAGGCGGAACTACCGAGTCAGTGTTTACAAATGTGAGGATAGAGGACCATATACATATATTCAAATGTCTTTGTGTCAACTTATCGTTTAAAATGGCCATTGCGTGTGCGTATCCGGGGTGTTGTAATTATAAAAAGCCTAAAAGAGAATTTTCGTCAGGACAGATATTTTTGACTTTTCATAGAAGCGTGACCTTTTCAACGTAGTTGCGTATTACGTGACGTCACGAACGAGCATCACAGAACAGAGCAAGGTGAGCATTTGTGCTTGAACCTTTTGGGGCCCATTGAAGTCCATTATATGGAGAAAGGTTTTCATCAAAAACCTTAATTTATTTTCGACTGAAGAAAGAAAGATTTCTTGGATGACATTGGGGTGAGTAAATTATCAGCAAAAGTTTTTTTTTAAAGTGAACTAATCCTTTAAAGACGAGAAATAGGCATATAGAAAGTTTAAAATGTCTAATTCGAATCAAAAACAAATGAAAGTTGCATTTCTCTCTATAGGCGCGAGCACACGTTCACTATACTGCGGAGATGACGAGTCAGCAATGTAAACTTCTTCTTTGCAGCCGACACTGACTCAGAAAACACTTTTTTTAGTTGTTTATTAATAAACAATTAAAATGTCTCCTTGGTATTTTCTCCTGACATATTCATAATAGTTTGGTTACTTTTGCCAGTGCTTTGTGTGTGAGCTTAAGCGCGAGACATATATTCCACCCCCTAGTGGCCTATTTGAGTCTTTGAGTCTGTAAAAAAAAAAGTCAACAAACTGAAAAAAATAAAATAAAAATTTAGGTGATGTAATCTTTTTAAAAACGGATTTCATAAAATTGGTATTGAAAAAAAGTATCGTTCAGGAAGCGGTATCGAAGTCAAGGTATTGATATCGGAAATCTTTGAACGATACCCACCCTTAGTTATGTGACAGTAACATGGCAGATGTAGTACGTCCAAATTTCATTCATAAGTGTTGTCACAATACTGGAATTTCCTACTCCGATACCTTGAAAAATATCGATATATATATATATATATGATATAATTTTTTTGTAATAGCTTACACAGCACAGGAAGGCTTTATTTGAATCGTTGAACTACATTTAAAAAAACAAAACAAATAAAGATTCAGTAATAAAATAAGAACAAATAAACACATTTTCAAATGATAGCACAAATAAAAACAATAGAATAAAGAGACAAATTAAATAAACATGGCTTTACGTTTTTCAGTTGGGTCCAACAATATTTGGGTAAGAAATACTACAGAAATGAAAGTATTCAAATGTTAAATAAAATTGGATCGTTTTCATTGTAAGAATTAAATACTTACAATTAAAGTTACAAAAAATTTCAACAAGTGATTTTTTTCTCTTTTCTTTGATTAACATGGCAGATGGCAGCTGGTATATTAAGCTACTGTCACTTTAAGAGCTTATGCACAGATCTAGTATACTGTTACACAACATGTGATTTCTCTCAACTATTTACGTTACAAAACTGACTATTTAAATGAATACTCTGAGACAGGCTTTTTTTTAAATCTTTGAAAAAGTCGTCAAATTGGTACTCGCGATCTGTTAAAGTGGCTTTATAAGAGCGCAACTTGTTTAGATCAGTGGGGCGCACTATTGGTGCGAGTACAAAACCTGCGAGAATTAGTAAAATTATAAATAATTTAGAGCCGGAAGCGCTGTACTATGGTTTGCAGAACGCGAAAGTAAGTTGCACATACACCCCATTCAAGCACTATTGAATCGTAGCTAATGAGACGAGTGAGTGAGAGGAGGCGGGTGTGTGACACTTCGCCATCGGAGAGAAGAGAGAGTGAGAAAGCGCAGCTGGTATCGGTCTATGGATACATCAGAAAATGAGTATTGGAACCGTTTCAGATATTTCAGTATCGATAAATATTGAAATATTGATATTATTTGACAACACTACATACTACCCATATTCATACTATATAGAACATACTTTTATGTAAATTCAAATGTAGTACCTACTCAGTATGCGGTTTCCGACGTGTTTCAGAAAGAAATATTAGAAAAAACATTAGAAACTCTGCCTAGAACACCCTAGCTATCACCAAACTCCCTTCAAAGACTGTATAAAGTCTTTGCTATCACATAGCAACTATGTGATTAGCAACATGCTAAAAGTCGACCAGAATGCTCACTGTAGCATTGTGGTATTGGGTTTTGTATAAGGCAAGTACCACTCACGTTGTCTTGAACATTTTTTGAAAACTAATGTGACTAGGTGGCTGCTAGAGGTGTTCTGAATCTGAATGGTTGCTCTGCAGCTGCTCGAGAGTTCTAAGTGTTTTCAAGGGAGTTGCTAGGTGATTGCTAATGTGTTCTGGGATTTCTGAATGTTGCTATGCAGTTGTTGGGGTGTTCTAAAAGTTGCTTACAATAGTGCTGCTAGGATGTTGCAAGGGTTTCTTAAAATCTAGTTTTAATTAGTATTGTAAAGATGGAGGTGTTTAGAAGACTGTCCCATTCATGCAAACGTGCAGGGCTTTTGTCAACCTTTCCCTTCCCTGTTTATGAAAGAGATTAAATGAGTGCAGTGTGTGATGATGCATCTGAGTGCATCTGTCTTGTTCATGTATTGTTTTCAGCAGGTGTGTACTGTAAGGGCAAGGCCGCATGTGAGAAGATCTGTATTAGTGCGTGAGATGTCATTGTGAACTGAGCATATCTGAATGGCAGTAGTAAGGTGAGTGTACGGGGATTCCCCATAGTTATCATGGGACATACACACTCAACCCAATAAAAATAACTGATATGGAAAAGAAGGGGATGAAAGATAAGCTGGAGGGACGATAATGCAGATTGTAAGTGTTTAGGAAAGAAGGCCGTTCCTCCTTGGGTTTTTGTATTTTGTTTTTTATTTTGTTTCCTTCCAGGATTTGTAACACTAGTGCCCCCTACTGGAGCAAAAATATATCCAACACATTTGACTCTCCAGACCTGTTTAGTTAGACAACGTGTTAAAATGGAAGTAACTTTTATTTTATTATTTGAGTTTTATTTTATTGCTTTCTGTTAGTGTGATTCTATCACTGTTGCACTATTGAATTTGATTCATACTGTATAGCAAACAAGGGCTAGGTAATACACAGATCTAGAAAGATGGAGTAAGAACAGAGTGAAAGATGTGTGTACAGTCACTGACTGCAAGTAAAGGAGATGGTAGATAATCAGGTAGGATCATGTCTCACTGGTGTTTGAATAGGCCTGGATCCGTTTTGCTAGGAAGAGCACATTTACATATCCTGAAGGGTGTGTGTCTCTGACTTTTTTTTGTGCTACATGTAGTTGACTATTTTTCTCCCTTTTTTTTTTGTCATCACAGTTGAGTACCGTAATACTCTTTTGAACAACAGCCGACACCAAGTCAGAGTCGACAATGCTTTATTGCGTTATAGCTAACACTTATACAATATTGCCAAAGCATAGAAGGTATTTAAAGTACTGAAATAAACAATAATGTATAGATGCTCAGTAAGATGAAGTAAATGTTACAAATATGGAAAAATAGTATATACATATATAAATAAATAAAAAGAGTAAAAATAGAATTCAACATGAGTGAATTTAAATGGTGGTATATGTAAAATATAAATAATAAATGCAGTGTGGTGATGCATATTATCATGTTGACATGCTGTTACACACGGTCCCTCGTTTCCTTGATCCAAAAACTGAATTTTTTTTTTTAGTGTCTGGCAACCTTTTTTGGAAAATGTTTTTGTATTTTATAGTTTTATCAGTTTTTATTTTTGCTTTTTTAACTTTGCGAATACATAGCATTGGAGCTCTTTGTCAGAAACAAGTTGAATTTGGCAGCGCAGAGTGTTCTGGCAGCTTTGTGTGTAGAGATATGTTGTGTGGGTGTGGTTTGTGTGTAAAGTGTTGCGAAGTGTGTGTGTGTGTTCAGATGGGAGATATTTGTGGGTGTGGCTGAGTGTGTGTGAGCAGGTGAACTGCTATCTACATTCCCCAGCACTTCCTGTCCCTGTAACAGGTGTGTGTGTGTGTGTTGTCATCTTGAGCTCTTTGTGTGTAAAGGGTCCTTGTGGTGTGGCCATAACACATCTGGGGGCTCGTACTGTTTATCTTTATATAATTATTAACGTTGGTTTATAAAACAATGCAAATACACAAACATTGTCATGTTATGATACTTTAAAATTGATCAAGATCAAAATTTTTTTTTTTTCACAAGGTGAGTCTGACATCTCACAAATTCTCCCGAAGATCATAGTTTTTTTTTCCCCATTGTGTTTTTCCCCTTTAATTATTTAATATATATATATATATATATATATATACCAGATCTCCCTTATTGACTCGTCTTCTCATCCTTTTTGTGCTTGGAGGTTAGAGGTTTCAATATTTTCACACATTAACCCTCTGTGTGCTGGAAGTGCACAGTCAGTGTGGGAGTGCGAGTGACGTGCCGGAGTTAACCCTTTCCTGGCCAGAGCGTTCCCTGCTCAAAGCGAGATGACTGGCTGTGGCCGTTGCCACCGAAACGGCTCTACTGCTATGACAAGACACAGTGCACACGCTGAAGCCATTTACCTTACAGGGACAGAAAAATGCTTTCTCTCATCCTCATTTTCTTTCATCCCTTCCCCCTCTTTGGCCCTGAGAGCCTGTTTTGGTGCAGCACGGAGAAGTTGACTCATGAATTTCAGTAAGATAGCGAGAAAATGAGGCTCAGCGCATGTCGAGTGCACTGACACACACATCTGCACATCTGAAAATGAGTAACCCTTCATACTGTACCAAACAGGAAACTTGACTTTCATAAAAGGTACACTGTCATACATTTCTGAACGTAAGGCATGTCAGATTAGTATTGTACAAAAAAAAGCTTGCTTTGTGCTAAGAAAGACATGGTTTCAAAAATGAAAATAAAAAGCAGAATATTTGTAACCTTTGATAAATATTAAAGTTGGTTATTAAATATCAATAATATGAATATTATTGTAATATCGGAAATTTAGTTTGTGCGTATTGTTTTCTACGTCCTAGCAAAAGTACGGGACGCTCCAGTGAGTCGCGTCGAAGCAGAGGTTGTCCCGAAGGTTGCCCGGATGACGGTGTCAGGCAAGAAGCAGACCATGGGCTTTGATGTGCGAAGGTAAGCCAGTCGAGGTAACGTGGAAGTGGTTTAAAGATGTGCCCTGGTAACCCAAACATTGTAGGTTCAAACCTTATAAGGGACGCTTTATGAACTATGTGATCTTTCACCTTTAAGCAAAGCATGTAACCACAGCTCACTCGACAGGGACTGTCCCTGTAATAAGTGCACTGCCACACTGTGACCTAATCAGACACGATTGTCTTGTTTTCAGTGATTTTTGTCTTTCTTCAGACCAGACTGAACGCTAATGACACAGATTAAATAAACTAATTTAAAAATGGATGGTCTTTACAACAGAACTGAACCAACACTGAACTGACTTCAGCTGAACAACAGTCGAAATACATCATTATCCTGTTATCACTGTAAAGCTGCTTTGGAACAATCTTTATTACATAAAGGCAACTTGACTTGACAGTCACAATTGCTCACAAGAAATGCGATATGTAGTTTTAGCTCTATATTTAATTTCATGATGGAACCTTTGGATATACGTGCATTTCATGAAGGATACCTTTTATTTTAAATGTACAGAAAATTGACCTTCGCCTTGATCATCTTCTGTTCACTCATTGCTGAACTGCTGTAGTGAGCTATCCTCTCTTATCGGTTCTTGCAGTTACAGTCCTTAATATTACAGAATTAATTCTCCAGGCCAAGTCTTGTCTACCTGCATTGCATTCTGGGAGAGCAGAAAACCACAGAGATGGCTGGTGCCTGTAGATTAATCTCACACTCACTAACATGAACCCACAGCCTATCACTCCCTCTCCTTCAGCCACAGACCACACCCGTCGCGCTCAAGAAGAAGGGTGTAGGGGTTTCTGCAGGTGGAGCAGCTAATGTACTTTAATTTAATACATTTGTTCAGTCTTTAAGGGACTTTAAGAGGACCTGTGCTAAATTTTCCACACAATCTTTTTTTCCCTCCAAAAGATATCTAGGTTTCCACTAACAATATGTTGGTATTTTGAGTTCAAAAGGTGGTATATAGATTGTACAGTCTACTGTACTTTACTGTTCAAAAGGGATCCGAAAAGTCAAATTGAAATTAGTTTTTTAATTGTAATATTTCATAATAATATTAGTTTAAATGCAGGCGATTTTGAGCAAAGCTGTTTTAAGAAATGAAAAATCAATAAATATAAATAAAACCCTGACCCCAAACTTTTCGACAGCGTTGTATCTTTCTACAAATTTCCAGTAGACAAAAAAACTAAAACATGGGTTGTGAAAATTAGACGCAGTGGGAAAATACTGATTGGATTGAATGTCTATCTCAGCCTTGTTTTTAAATGCATCAAATAACAGAATGAGGTTTAATTGACTTAAAGATCAAGAGAAATGCTCAACAAACCATCCTAGAAATTCTGAGGCGACATTTGCTTTTGTGTCCCTTTTTAGTGCGGAAGAAAATGGCGTTGTTGCCTCATCGGTTCGCAGAGGGCAGAGTCCAGAGGTCACTTCTGCCCCAACCACAGAAACCCCGTCCAAACCAGGGCTTATGAGTGAAGACTCTACCGCTACGACCCCATCTCGACCAGCTGGAAAGAGCAAACAGCAGCTCAACATCCGTGCCGAACTGGAGAAAAGACAAGGAGGAAAACCGCTGCTCAATCTGGTGGTCATAGGCACGATATCCTCTCTATCACTATCCATCCAGTCACATTATCATCCAGTTAATTTTTTGGTCACATTTGAATTAATTTTATTCTCTTGATTCATCCAATTAACTCAAACACTTGTATGAATGTGGTTAGATAAACAACCACATGTATGAATGTAATTAGATAAACCATTAGTGAATATGGATCTTGAACTTTGTTTTGTGTGTGTAGGTCATGTAGATGCTGGAAAGAGCACTCTCATGGGTCATCTGTTATATCTGCTGGGGAATGTTAATAAGAGAACCATGCATAAATATGAGCAGGAGGCCAAGAAAGCTGGCAAGGCCTCGTTCGCCTATGCGTGGGTACTGGATGAGACCGGAGAAGAAAGAGACAGGTTGGTTTAATACGAACACTCAGGTGCCAAACCAAGCTTCATTTGCTCATCGTCTGCTCTCTTTCACAGAGGAGTGACCATGGATGTGGGCATGACAAAGTTTGAGACGGACTCGAAAGTTGTTACTCTGATGGACGCACCAGGACACAAAGACTTCATTCCGAACATGATCACA